>NW_022436963.1:13623982-13759218 GCF_009761245.1 Sapajus apella | reverse complement strand
GTTGACCAGGATGGTCAACATGGTGAAACCCCGTCTCTACTAAAAATACAAAAAATTAGCTGGGCATGGTGGCACATGCCTGTAATCCCAGCTACTCAGGAGGCTGAGGCAGGAGAATTGCCTGAACCCAGGAGGCGGAGGTTGTGGTGAGCCGAGATCGCGCCATTGCACTCCAGCCTGGGTAACAAGAGCGAAACTCCGTCTCAAAAAAAAAAGAACCATCACATAAAATCACTTCTCAAGTCATTTCTACCTCTGAAGCCTCTGAGTTCACCTGGGCTATTGGTTTAGTTCCATGTCAGCACTAGCAGCTAGTCACCTTTGAGATTTGTCTCTTAATTATCCACACTACTGGAGAAAAGTTCTAGTACCAGTCATTTAAAACATTGCATAATCCCCAAGGCATATCTCTTTGTCTTAGATGTAGTTTTTGACCCATTGGTATATGTAGGAGAATTTGCATTCATAATTAGGACTTACTTAGGATGCTGGAAATTTGAGCTCATTTTTCACAAGCTCAAAAGTATTCTGGTAGGGGCAAGCTCAGATTAAAATGTTCTTCTTTTCCCGAGCCACAGAATCACTTATTCACAAATTCTGTCTTCCACACATGGTTGGAGTTAACTATACAGATATTTGTTTAAATGCTCTCTAAAATCTATGTCATATTCTATCAGTCTGTCAAAGCCACATTTAAAATAAACAATGTCATTATAAGATATTTAAAAACATCTAAAAGTTTATCCCACTGTATACAAGTAGCACTATGATATCAAAGCATAATCTAATAACATCAGCTGTCTGCTCATCTATATTTTTTCGCTATAACTAAGAGTGAGCTTATTTGTGAACAGTTTCTTATTGTAACTGTTTTGATTGGAAATCTACTTGAAATGCATTACACATCTTTCCTGCCCTTTTAAACAGGGTGCTGACTATAATTTAATCTCTTCTCAATGACCCAGGATCACCATTGTGACCGTGTCTTTCCCCAGTGGCTGCATAGTGACCTGCTCCCAGCAGGGCCTCCTGAGATATAGGGGAGGCTTGCCCCTGCCCTCGATACTCCCAAACCCCAGCGGTTGGTGAGTCTATATGTCTGGTGATGCGGTTAGGCAGCCTCCTCCCTCACCGTCAGGCACATGGAAAAATGATAGCTCTCTTTTGTCCACACAATTGTTTCAATCCCCTCTTCCCTATTTCTGTTCCATCAAGGGATGGAAACCAAACCTGTTGGAATTGGATGGGAGTGGGAGCTTGAGGACTCTATTATGAGAAAAACGATACTTTTTTGTGCTGAGGCTTTATCATTTTTTGACATTGGCTCCTCTGGGTCCAGTATCTTGATTCTAGAGTAGATTCTAAAGATAGGTAAGGCTGTGGAATGGTATAATATTATGGGAGAAAAAATCATAGTAGTTCATGTTTGTATTACAATATATGGCTTGCCAAACATTTTCCCATACATTATTCTAGCTGATGACCGTAACAGTCCTTGAAGGTAAGTAGAGGAGCTGTTAGTCATCCCATTTTAAAGATTCTGTAACTAAGGCCCAGAGAAGTTTTTTTTAACTCTTATTTTACAGAAAAGTTTAAATGATTTGCACAAATTCCAATTGGTGGGAGATCCAGTGAAAATTCACACAGTGTGACTGAAGAGCTTGAAATCGGAGATGAAGAAAGGATTTGCTCATTCATTCTTGAATTTGTTTATTCAGCAAATATTTACTGGGCACCTACTATGTGCTAGGTACCATTCTGTGTGCTGGGGATCCAATAGAAAATAGGCCAAACAGAATTCCTGTGTTCATGGAGCTTATGCTCTAGTGAGAGAAGACAGGCAACAGACTAACAAATAGTGTATAATACAATATCATACAATATCAGCTATTGGTAAATGCTGTTGGAAAAAAATAAGTCAGAAGATAGCAAATCATGGAGTTTCTTAACTACCTGGGTAAGATGAACAGCACTGATTTTTAAAAATATCAGAGTTTTTAAAACTTGAATAGAAATACCCCTTTGAAGACAGTGAAACTTCATGAAAAGAGAAGGAATGGTGGAAGTAAGCATCATCGTAGATCACTGTTTCTTCTAATATTTTGGGTTACTGATAGATCTGCTGCATTTGACTTTGCACCTTAGCTCTAAGATGGCTGCATGTGCCCAGGAAAAGGCCATATGGCCACAAGCATCACCAGGGGAGAAATGGAAACAATAATGATGAGTTTCTCAAGTCTCGCAGGTAGGGGTCCCCATCCCTACTGAGAATGCCCTTTGATGCGCAGTTGCCAAAGGAAGAGAAGGAGAAAGGTGCCTGCTTAGAACTGATAGCTATCACTTACATCTCATTGGAGAACCTCTATTGTTTTGCATCATAAAACTGCAACAATTATAGGACCATCATGGAACCTGCTCAATCCATTCACTGAAAATTGCTTGAAAGTGTAACACTTGACTACTGTGGCTTTGGGTTGTCCTCATTGTTTTTCAAATTAATACCTTGTCATTGTTTCAGCAGGTGTTAAGAAATGTTACTAGCATCCCAGGGGCCACGCATTGGCCCTTTGCTTGATAATTGTTTGCTTTGTATCAGGAAAAAAAAAAAATACAGTCCTACTGTTTCTAAACCTTCCTCATTTTCACCCTGGAAATTACACAGAAGTGTTAACTAACTCCAATTTGCAGTGCCTGACAGTCACGTCTAGTAGAGAAATGATACTTTGTGATCTAAGGTAAATCACAGTAATGAAAACTCATCTTTTTAGTTATTAGCAAACATACATATCTACTGTGGAAATTTGAGGGGTTTGTGGCCACTCTCCTAATGACCTATATTACAGTGTTTTAATAGGTTTCTTTGGAGGTAACTTTGATTGTGACATCTCAAGCAGTGTGCTCTGAGATTCTTTCTGTCTTTCTTTTTTACTTCCTTACAATAAATCATTTCCTAACTGAGAGATGAACTACCTACTTACCTTTCCAGAAAATCTGATTTATTTAAAAATCAAATCTTCTCCTCCTTCTCCTGCCTTTTCTTTTCTTCTTTTTTTAATCCTTAGACTTTAAGGCTGCACTGGAAGCAAAGACAAATGATTTAGTGTTTCCTCTGAGTGAACTAATTAATTAGCAAATACTATATCTGCTCAGGTTAAGCTACACACACACACACACACACACATACAAATGAGACTTGGGTAGGAAGGGGTATAGATTGAAATACAGTTTTTTAACTTAGTATTTTCTCAATGTTTTAAAAGAGGAAAAGGGAATGGGAAGGCCATCACCCTTCTAATAATATATTAAAGGCAGACAGTGGAAGACACTATGTTTGGGTATTCTTTAATGGGGGTTTCAATCCAAGGCAAAGTCAGAGAACATCTCTGGATTATGCAGTAAAGATTTATCCATTAGATCAGTTTGCCAAGAAAAAAATTAATCATAGAAAAATATTTGTAAAATCCTACAATCTCAATGCCCTTCTTAGCCAGGGCTTGATTTCTGGAAAGAGGAAGCAGTTCTAATATCAATTTCTACCAGCCCAGGCTGTGGACAGTGATCCCATGCCTGCAGAGGTGATCCAACAGAAACATCGCAGGGTGTTTGGGGGCAAGGAGAGGGTAAAAATGAATGGTAACCAAGGAAGAGTGACTGTCTGAAAATTCATTTTCATATTTTCCTGTTTCTTTACAGAAACCCGGGATGGATGTTGCCGACGCCTACGTGACTTTCGTCCGCCATTCTCAGGATATCCTGCGTGATAAGGTCAATGAGGAGATGTACATAGAAAGGTTATTTGATGTAAGTAAATGCCTTCTCCTCCTTGAAAACCAAGGAGGAGACCCTCCAAAATGTGACAAAATAAGAGACAGGAGGATAAGTCACATTTTGAGAAAATGGATTGGTTCTGATTCAAACTGAATCTTTTCCTCTCCCTCTGCCTTAGGCTCTTATCTGTCTTGTGTCTGTTCTGAACGCACTCTGGTGTGGCAGTGTCTCAGTCCCAATCTGTGTGATACGTAGGACGCCGCACAGCCTCTCGGCAAGCAGGCTCATTCCTGCAGGAATCTTGTGAGGCAGCTTTCTCTAACTGGCAAAGACCCCTCTTGGTCATGGTTTTCCTCCTTGCAATCTGGCCTTACTTTAGGGAGATGTTCTCGTCAGGGAGGCTGAGACCAACTCCCCCTCCTGGGAGTGGCACCTCCCTGACACCAGCTGTGGTGTGCAGGTGTGCAGTAAATGTCTCATCGTTATCGCTTCAAAGATAATTTCGTTCCTGGAAGACTCAAAATCCTTACCCCTGGATTTTGGCACACATTTACATTAGAGTTGCTCAGTCAGTTGCAGCTTAAACCATGGTGCCCCCTGCCTACCCACCGGCTGAAAATTTGCAAGAAGCAGCTCTACAAAAAAAAGAGTACACTGGGCTGCAGACCCAGATCAAACTTCTGAAAATGCACATTCCAAAGGGTTAATCGTTTTTGAGCAATCTCATTTCCACTGGGACTGCATCTGCAAGCAAAGCAAGCCACTGAGGCAAAAAGAAAAAAAAAAGGAATCTGCTTCCGTCTCAAATTGCCTGTCTCTTTCAGGCCAAAGCAGACAGGGCTACCTCATTTAGCCGGATATTTTGTCTTGGGTTTCCACCGAATTTGCCAGTGTAGGCCCGGCCAGAGTGCATGGAAGCTGATGTTCTTGTCTCCCTGTGGCTCTGAGTGTGCAGCCTACTTCTGTCTTGTGAAACGTGAGCTCTTCCCATCCAGGTTTCCATATTTTTAGTGCCAACGCGAACATTAATGTTTTGGTCTACTATAGAATCCGTGTTCCTATTTTTTTTTCTGTGATTGTGTTCAGCAATTTATATTGAGTTTGTGTGTGTGTGTATGTGTGTGTGTTTTTGTTCCACAGCTAAATGAGCTCATTGTTGGCACCGCTTTCTGATTCTGCGGCTTCTGACTTTTATATGCTTTGTCTTCCAGCTCATTTGCTTTCCTCCTGTGTTGAAAGGCTCTTTTTTTTTTTTTTTTTTTTTTTTCTCTCTTTTCCAGTCAGCCCCTTTCTGTGCTTGATACCCCTCTTTCCCCTGCATCACCTTTCCTCGACAAAACCCTTCTTACTTTTTAATTCCCACCCGTCCTCTCTCGGATAAAAATGGAACTTATCTCTCATGTCAAATGTTTTATCACATTATATCAAGTGGCATGAATTAGAATCAAATAATCTTCCTGTGTACATCTTCTAGCATGACCCACATCCACTGAGAATGCCTCATACATGCATAAAGCTCACCAGCGGGTCCTCTCCCTTCTCTGCATGCGTGCCTTATATGAAAGTACTGAGCGTAGAATGTCGGGGGCACAATCACCATCCAATAGGCATTGAAAACAGAGACAGGCAGGACCCTTGGGTCTCCAGTTAGGAATGTGGACACTCTGCTCATCTCCATTGAATTAAATTCCAAACCACAAATTTTCAAGAAGCCTGTGGATTGTTCTTTTCAATGCCTAGGTTGCCTTTTTTTTTTCCTTTGATCAGTATCTTCTGATTCTCAGTTTTATGTGGCCCGTGTGTGTGTGTGTGTGTGTGTGTGTTACTGTGTGAGTGTGTGTGAATAACCAATAACTTTATATTCTCTAAAACTTAAAAAATCTGGTACTGAATTTGATCCTTAATCTGCAGTTTGCCTGTCACTTCATTGACAAAATAATCCACCCTTGCTTCTCTTTTTTTAAATTAGAAGTACAAGCTAGGTAGCCTTGTTGAAGGCAGCAAGGCAAATTATCTCTTTTGTGGCACTTCTTAAAGGAAAGTACAACCAAATCTTCATTTAAAAAGTAAAAGTGCAGCCTTGGCTAGCACAGATGGTAGAACTGGACTTGCCTGACTGTTGAAGACCACAGGCAAAATTAAGCCCTCCAGCCTTTAACGTAAACTAATAGTAAAAAAGAAATATTACTGAGAATTTTTTTTTCCGAAAGCAAGTTATAGTTAGGGTCATTTAAAAATTCACAAGTACCTCCAGTCTCTTGTTGAATTTCATCGGTCAGCATAAAATGGCATTCGTAACATTGTGGAAACCCCCACAATTTAGTCTCATGTTGTCCCAATTTGGTTTTCCCAAGAGAGTCTTAGTTATACCCCCCGCGTATATCTGATTGTAAAGGCTTAACTATTACAGTCATGTATTGCACATCATTCCCGGCCCCATGGAAAAAAAAATTTTCAGGAGCTTATTTAGCTATAACAAGTGTCTTTGCCATTTACTTTCTTACTTTCTGAATAATCTGATGTCCTAATTTACAGAATATTGGTGCTAGGCAACCTAACTGACATGCAAAAAAAGTTATTGAATCTGTCATGGATTTAAAACATTTGTCATTTAAAAAACCCAGAGCTTCTCAAAAAGCTTCATTACCATGCAGCCTCAGTAATTTAATTCAGTACTTACTGTTTTTCTATAATCTAGCAGCAAAACATCAGATTACCAACATGTTTGATTATTTTCGGCTTCTGTTTCCTCAAGCATGGTGTTTATTTATTTATTTATTTATTTTGTATATATGCTCTGCAAGACTCTTGTGTCCACCAAGCTGAATAAGGGAATAGGAATATCAAGGCAGAAGGGTCTGTGAAAGCTGCCACTCTAAATTTCTTGCTGCCAACGAACTTATTCTTTAAATTCCGTTCATTAATGATAGCAGTCCTGGGGCAAGTTTCTAAACAATTGGCAGAAACCTATTGAGAAAGACTTGTTGATCTGTGAGATTTTTCTTCCAAATTGTTGCATTTTGATAAATGGCAAAAATGAATAATAGCAAATTAACATTTTGAATGAAGAAAAATAATCTATATCTCCGAGATTGTTTGCTGTTTGGGGGTTGTTGATTCTGACTGTCGTGTCATTCTCTGGTTTTTAGTTCCTGCTGGCATCTGTCATTCAGAGGCATGTTCTAAGAGTTCCTGTTGTGTTTTTAATTGTGTTTCAAGTCTCGGTTTTATTTACCTGATAAGTCCTTTAAGTTGTCTATATTTGGTATTGTTCCCTTTTTTGCCCTTCTGAGTGTGCCCTTGTAGAAAAGGCTGGATGGTTTTAGTGTGTGTTTGTATTTGAGAATATTCGGATTAATAGCTGGTCATTTAATGGTGCATTTTCTGCTTTAACTAGGCCCCTACCCCGTGCTCTATGAGCTAGTTTTCTCTCTACCACGTCATTGTACTTTTGGCTGGAAGTGGGTGCTTGTGGGAGATTATCGGCATAGCATTTGGGACTCTATATTTGATGTTCTGCATTTTTATCTATTTTATTACGTAACTTAAGAGCAGGCTTTCCAAATTCATCTTTACCAATTTTTTTTTTAACCAGGCATTCTCTAGGTTTACTGGAGAAATACGTTTGGACATAATGTTGCCTAACTGGTTTGTTTTTGCAGTTAAGATTTCTCTGTTTCTTAATATAATTGGTTTACATAGTCTTTCTAGAAAAATATTAATGACTTTTTTGATAAAGCATCTAAGAAAAAAAACTAACCAATCCAAGACAGAGTGCTGATCAGAAAAGAATCCGCAAACTGTTTCCCATAATATTTCAGCTGTGCAGCTGTACATTTTTTATCTGTTTCTATAATTTTTTTCTTAAAAAAAAGTATAATTGTATATAGTTTTCACTTGCTACAAAATAATAGTTTATAATATTTTGAAACAAAGCATTCTGAGATTTAAAGCAAGGTAATATTCCAATCTACACAAAAACAACGAATTCAAATATATTAAAGATGCTGCATTTTTAAAAGAAGATCAGACTGCTGTGAGACTCAAGTGGAAGCTTGGCCTTCTTGAAAATTATTGTTGACATTCAAAGAAAACATAAAACATGGATATGAAATAATCTCCATAGAACTAAAGCAGCAGCTACAGGGGAAAACACAAGCTCAAGAAATAACTTGAAGACAATGATTTAAAGTTGGAGTGTCCATAAATCATGCAGATGGCTTCCCCCCCCTTCTCTAGTGATTAATTCAACATCTTCCCCAAAATAAAAACATGCTTTTTGAAATTAGACATCAGATCATCAAGAGAAGCACCTAAGATTTCAAGGTCTAAACAAAAATTAATTTTCTTTCCTCCTTGTACTTCTTGAAGACACAGACTGAGAAGAAAATCGGGATTAAAAGAGATGTGCTTAGGGTGAATTCATCTGCTTAAACCTCACAGGCTCGGAGATGAGTGATTAAAAAGCCATCTCGAACTTGGATGGAATCCACATTGGTGGTAATGCTGCATCCGTGCTGGCTTTCTTCAGGCCCCGTGTCATTGTGAACCAGGCCCAGGGAACATTTGACTGGAGATGATACATGGATTATATAGGTCAATTATACACTTAATCTGCCTTCTGGAGGATTAGGTATTTGCAGATTGACTCTGCATTTGGCTTCTCCGTGGCAGTTATCAGATCAGGAAAGGGCCTCTTACCAAACCACCTCATAAAAACTTAATCAGGCAGTGTGGTCAGCTTCGGAAGGGGCTGCTGCTCAGTATTCTTTGCCTCACACGGATTTTAATTTGTTGTTCCATTTTCAAATTGTGAATTTGTCCAGTTTATGTGGCAGAACGATAATTGAGTGTGACTATTTCCCTTCAAAGGGGTAATCTGAAAGATGAAACCTTTGCCTCTCAAAATATATTTGCTGTATTTATATATGAAACCACAGATAACCTTATTTTAACAACTTTATTAAATTGCTCAAGCACCATACATGTAGCATATGTCAATCAAAGGAGGAATCATCCTGCTGGAGGATGAAAGCACCAAATACGAGGCTACAAGGAGAGCATTACACTATATCTGTAAGGTATACCACCAGCTGTCCAGGTAAGGGAAACCATTTCCAAAAATATGAAATGGGAAGAGGTGCATAGGATTCACTAATACAGTAAGTTGTACTTCTAAGGGGCTGATTAAAGAAAATCAAGGCATATGGCATTCTAGACACTGAGACAGTGAGTTATCTCCTCTCTAAGCAATAAGCAGACTTGAGTGCCCTGAATGGGACTTACTGTGCAGTGATCATAGGCCCTGCCTCTGGATCCCTCAGACCTGATCCTTACTAGCTGGGTGACCTTGAACAAGGCATTTAATCTCTAAGAGCCTCAGCTGATTCATCTATATAACAGGGATGATAATCGTGGAGTTATTATGAGGGTGAAATGCCATATGCATCTGCAGCATCGAGCTCTGAGGAAGCATTGGTAAGTGTTAGCCACCACCACCACCATCATCATCATCACTATCATCATCATCATCATCATCAAAATGGAAATGCTTTTCCCAGCCCTCATTTTTTCCTTGATAAGCAAAGCTTCATATCCATGTTAAGGTGCCATAAGAGTCTCCCCATCACTTTAAGACATTAACCCCACGTTTGCTTAGAATTGCTTGATACATAGTAGCCTGGTACCTTTTTTACTTTTGGTAAAACATCTTTCTGAAATAGGCAAAATAACGATGGTCAGGAATGGCTTTGAAGTAAGATGGATAGAAAGAGGAAACCTGGTTTTGCCACTTTAGAGCTTTCTAACCTGGCGTCAGTTATTTCACCTTCCTGAGCCTCAATTTCCCCATCTGTAACAAAACTGGGTTCTTACAGTTTTCATGAGGACTAAATGATATGATGCATGTAGATAAGCATAGTTAAAAATTCAATGAGTCTTTTATCATCGTCATCCTTATCATCTCATACAACTACTTATTCCTTCAAGTGATTTTGAAATAACCCAGCTCTACTCCCTCAACAAAACCATACTGCATTGCCAAATAAATCAGAATTAACCTTCAGAACTTCAAGAGTTTTTGGGGTGAGGGCAGAGGGAGGGAGTAGTTAATACCTTTTACTATTAAAATGCAGCATATGTATATTGTAGACGTTTAGAAAATATAGCTAAGAAAAAAAAAAGATGTTGTATTCCCAGCACTCGCAGATTATTATCTGTGCGTTTATCTTTTTGGATCTTTTTCTATGTAATTATATATATTATGTACTTTTTTCTCTAAAATGAGTAAGCAAAAAATTTGCTTTTTACAGTTAATAATCACTACTTCCCATGTCAGTAAATGTTCCTCTAATACACTGTATTCAAAATTCCCCATTTGTAAATATTCTTTACAGCTGGTTTGTGCAAACCAGGATTTGATGCAGGGCAGGGCTGTGATGACCCCTAAATTTATTTTGAACAAGCACTGGCCCTTTTTTCATGATCTTGACTTGTTATAGGGACTGCCGTGCCAATTGTTCTGCAGACTGGAGGAGTTTATTACTATCTAAACATAGAACTGATTTGCTGAGGAAAAAAAAAAATCAAGCTGAATTCAACCAAGTAGTTCTTTTAAACATAATTAGTAACTTAGCAGAATTCAACCAGGGTTTTTTTTAAGCTGTTCTCTGTATGTAAGGAAAACTTCTGAAGCTAGTTACAAAAAAAAGATGGAGGGGCGGGGCTAAACTGTAAGAAACTCACAGAGGCCAGGGTACAAGGTACCTATGTGAAGAGGTTCAGAGATTTTATGTACTGGAATAAGGCACAGCTATCTGAGCTGGGTGGGTAAATCAGAGGATCACAGTCCAGCATTTCTTGTGTCACTGTAACTGCTTTGAAGTCTTAGACTGGTGACTTTGACACACGCATACCCATACTATTGGGAAGGTTCCTTTGTTAATTCTACCGGGATTTTCCCTGAGGTTATCAATCTGAAATTAAGCCCTTCAAATCAGTGTGAAGCTAAGCTTTTCCATACTCTTTAGATCAAATTTTAATTGAACTGTGACCTCATCTCTACCATCCTCAATTATGAAGCTAAAGAGCATGTCTGCCAGGCTACTAGGACATCCCTTAGAATCTGTGAGATGACGCATATTGAAACTGGAAAGCTAATCCAAATGAACTGGGACCGGCATATAGAGGAAGAAGAGACAGTTGATTCTTTCACCTGTTTTTGAGCCCCAAAGTAAATTCTGGCAGTTAAATCATGGCCTAGGCCATGCATTACAGCTGTAGAGTGTCATTTCCCAAAAGGAATACAGCAACTGGAGACAAGTTGGGGGGGAAATGAGAAGCCCATCACTCTCTCACCTTGATTGGTAACATGACCTACTGAATATTGTTACATAATGGGTATCTATATATATGATATATATTTTAAAATAGGGTATATGTGCATGTGATTGTATGTATATAAGATATATATCTTATTAGGGAGTTAAGTTTCCTTGGCTGAGGAAAACCATGTATTCGGTCCTAATCTAAGCTCTGCTTGGGTTCTTGGAAGTGAACCTCAGGATACTTCCAAGCTAAAATTATAAAACAATCCAAGTCCTTCTTCATGACTTAGACCCTCCAGTGCCATTCAAATTCCCAGTGTCTTCATGCATTCTCTACCTCCCACCATGCAAATCTGCTTTTAACAGATTTGATCATTCCTCTTCTATTAGAATGAGGAGGAAATGAACAGAGTGTTTTGATGCTTCTGATGCCCTGTTGCAGTGAATATTATTCAAATATCAATGCCCTCTTACCCCATGGACTTCACAATAACAAGTAAATGATAACAATTAATTCCTTTACTTTTGGAGTCTTAGGTATAGAAACACATTTCTATTCCACATAAACTTGGGAATGCTTCACTCCCTGCCTGGGTAATTTGAGCTTTCAGCAATCCTGCATGCAAAATATAAGGGGCATTAATAGATTTGGATTAATCATGTTAAATGGGTTATTACTATCCAAAAGAAACTGAGGGGGGTTTTTTGTTGTTGTTATCCTCACAGATTTACATTTCTGTAGCATATCTTCAAGTAGTTTTCTAATCTAGCTATTTCCTTCCAAAGCCATTCATAGAAATAGATCTTTTTTACTTTCGGGCAAACCTTACTTAAAGCCAGTCTTGAATTTTTTCTGGAGCTTGTAGGCAATGAAGAGTTTTGCTAAGTGTCTTTATCAGAACAGCTTTCTGTGTTCCAGAAGACATTTGGTGAAGACAGTTAATTTGTTTTCCTTTCCAGAGGAGAATGTTCCATTAATCATTCTAAGAAGCCAAGCTGATTGCTCTGTTACGTTAAGGTCACAGTATTCTTGTTAACATGACCCACACAATACTTCTGTGCCTTAGAACAGGGTTTTTTTTTCTTATGGCAGACTTAAGGCATGGAAGCAGTAAGCGACAGACTCAAACACACTACGCATGTGCAGGTACGCATGTGCACACACACACGTGCACACACACACACACAGAATAGCCAAAGCACTTTTTGTGGAACAAATATTATCACATTGCATTGAAGGAGATGAGCTATGCTAAATCCTCAAATACTTCTCATTTATTAACCAAATAACTATTTCTCTCGCTGCTGGGCTCCAGATAGGCTATCAAAAGATTTCACAACCAATACCTAGTGATATAGTTACTGCTCTAATTATTTTAATGAATGAGTTTAAATTATCCTGCATAGGTTCTTGTTATTCAAAGTGTGATCCACAGGCCCTCAGCTTCAGCATCATCTGGAAGTTTATAAGAGGTATATAGTCTCAGCCCTAACCCCTGCCCAAATGAATCAGAATCTGCATTTTAACAAGAGCCTCAGGGAGGGGAGCACTACACACTGGGGTCAGTTGGGGGGAAATAGGGGAGGGACGGTTGGGGGTGGGGAGCTGGGGAGAGATAGCAAGGGGAGAAATGCCAGATGTAGGTGATGGGGAGGAAGGCAGCAAATCACACTGACACGTGTGTACCTATGCAACAATTTTGCATGTTCTTCACATGTACCCCAAAACCTAAAATGCAATAAAATAAATAAATGGGGAAAAAAAACAAAAAACAAAAAAAACAAAAGCCTCTTTGATTCAAATGCACATAAAAGTTTGACAAATACTGGGCAAGATCAATTACTTCAAACTTAATTTGCCCGAACTCACAATAAGAAACAAATTTTATATTGCAACCCAGTGCACATGAACGCACACATGAAACAAAAGTTTATAAAACAGTATTTACTCTTACTATGTGATGCAATCTGACATTTCTTGTTTTTCTTTCAAAAATTTCAGTGGTAACAGATTAAATGATTCTACTACCCACAAATAAGTTTACAATCCTTAGTTTTAAAAACACTTCTAAAGCAAAGTTTCTTGGCACCATTGACATTTTGAGCCAGATAATTGTTGCAGAGTGCTAGTCTGTGTATTAAAGGATGTTGAGCAGCATCCCTGGTTTCTCTTCTAGATACCAGTAGCAGCCGCTGTCCTTTTTAAAATGAAGAAAATGTCTCCAGATATGGCCAAAATTCCCCCAGGGGGCAAAATCATCCCCATTTGAGAACCACTGATCTGGATGAACTAGAAAAGAGGTTACCACTAAATGTGTACAGACAGACCTTCCTCTCTGGATGTAATATAGCCCTCTGCCACCCCCATCATCATACAAAAATGTGATGAGTATGATGCAGCAATAACAACAAAGTTGAGCTTAGGAATTATTAAAACGATGACTCAGGAAGTCCATGTGTCCATCTGGGAGTTAGCTTTGGAGCCTGTGCCAGTCTCTGAAGGAGATTGTTTGGGGACTTCATGCAATGATGAGAAAAACTTGTGAAACATCCAGGACACTCTCCTGCCTGCACTGTATCCAGAACCGGAACAGCACGTTAGATCAGCAATACAGCTTCCCGCCTTGGCCTCCCTTGATTACTTCTCTTTCCTTTCCTTTTTATAATTCCACCCGGACCTTGATTTAAAAAAAAAAAAAAAAAAAAGTCTTGCTTCCACCAGGTGGCTGCAAGTTATTTTTGTGTGTCCAAAAACCTGAAAAGAAGGCTCAACTTAAATACTTCATTCATTCCAAATTCCCAATTCAGAAGAGAACAGTTAACAGCCTCCTGTTCTTCTGTTAAACTCCTGCTGAGTTGACTAAAAATCCAGTTAATAGAGTCTAGTGATTTGCCTCCAGTGTGAATATTCCTGTATCAAAAGGCTTACAATGATAGTGTCACTTGCCATATTGGGTTGCCTTGACTGCCTTTGGCAGAATTTTTCATTCTGACCATCCCTGGACTAAAGCCAGTTATACCAACAAAGCTCCAGGTCTTGCCCAGGATGGGAGTATTATTAATTACCAGATCTGTATGCCAACCAAGGTATAAAGCCCCTCTCATTATTTGTGTGGAAAAAAAAAGATTTTTTTAGAAAAGAACAAATAATATGTAAAGTAAGCAAAGTTAAATGCATGAGTTGCTTTCTAGTGAAGTTCTTTAAAATCATCTTTTAAGGAAGAGAAATATCACTCCCTTTTATTCAAAAAATTCATTCTTTGGCCTAGGAAATCATCCTGTTAAAGAGAAAAGACTCAGTTATTAGGTGCTTCATTAGTTTGGGGAGCTCTGAGTCAGTGCTTCTCTCGGTGGTGATTTTTGTCCCAAAGAGAATTTTTGACCATGTCTGGAGACATTCTTGGTCGCTACAGCTTGGGGGTTGGGGGCATGTTACTGGCATCTAGCGAGCAGAGGCCAGGGATGCTGCTGAACCTCCTGTAGTGCACAGGACAGCCCCCACAGCAAAGAATGATGCAGCTCAAAATATCAATAGTGTAGAGAGATTGAAAAGCCATGCCCTATGATACTTCCACCTACACAAATCATTTGTCTTCAGTGAATAGATTATTTGCGTTTTTGTGGGGTTGTTTCTTTGTTTTTTGTTTTGTTTTGTTTTGTTTTGTTTTGTTTTTTTGAGACAGAGTCTTGCACTGTCACCCAGGCTGGAGTGCAATGGCTCAATTTTGGCTCACTGTGACCTCCACCTCCCAAGATCAAGCAATTCTCCTACCTCAGCCTCCCCACTAGTGGAATTACAAGTGCCCGTCACTGTGCCTAGCTAATGTTTTGTATTTTTAGTAGAGATGGGGTTTCACCATGTTGGCCAGGCTGGTCTTGAACTCCTGACCTTGTGATCTGCCCACCTCGGCCTCCCAAAGTGCTGGGATTACAGGAGTGAGCCACCGCTCCCGGCGATTATTTGAGTTTAAATCATGAGCATGATCTGTGGGTCATCATATCATCAAGAGACTCCAGTGATTGTCTCTAAAGGATATTCTACCTGGTAGACATCTCAGAAATTAGTCTCCCTTTCGATAAGCTTCATCCAAAAACATTTTTTTAGGAGCTTAAAAAATAAAAATCAAGCAGTCATTAACACCCAGGTTTGTCAGCTTGAACTTAACACTAACCTGTGTATAGTTCCCAGGGAGTACCAGTGCTTCAACAAAAAGTCAGATCTTGTCAGTTCAGTGAGTCACTACGGCTTCCTTGTACTCAAAGGTGCCCTGTCAGCTTTTCAAAGGACTGGTTCCTTTATATCAAGCAGATGTTAGGAGTATAGGCTTTGCAGTCAAACATTTCTAAGTTTAATTCCTGGGTCTGCCACTTACTAGCTGTGTGACATCAAGTAAGCTACTTTACCCTCTCCAAGACTCAATTTTCTTCTCGGTAAAAAATGTAGATAAAAACAATAGGTAGCTCTTTGACTTAGGAGGACTAAATAAGGCAACTCCTCTAAGGCACAAGCCACAGCGCATGATACGTAGAAATGACTCCATGAATATCCCTTCTTTTGTTGTCATCATCAGTAGTGGTAGTGATGTAAAAAACCAACACACATCCTTTCCTAATACTAAGGTAGGCTTTGTAGCAGAGAGAAAAGTAGCGGTACATTCCACACCAACAGGGATCTTTACCAGAGATAAAATGATCAGAAAACAGGATAGCAAGTAGCAGAGGGTCCAGCTGTGCCGCAGCATCACTGAAGGAAATCTTTCTTAGAGTAGAGCAAGATCCCAGTGAGATGAAAGCCCCAGAGAAGGGGCTTGATCTGCAGATGTCTAGGATTTGAGGAGAAAGAGGCAGGAGTCTATGTAAGGAACTAAGCAAGGAGACATTATTGCTTCCTTTGGGAATGTCCCTGACTTGCCAATGCTATATCTTCATTAGCCTTAGCAGGGCTTTTCCTTGGAAATATTCTTTCAGAATTAAACAAAGGATGGCTCCACCCTGGTTATGATGACTCCACTCTAGGCATGTAGGTATCTGCTTTGTAGGCATTCGCTGCTCAAAAACCTTGAGGGCTAAATTCTTCTTACATTATATGTGTTGTTTTGTCTTTTAATGTTTGATTCTTAACCGGGGGTGTGCATCAGAACTGCATACGTACTGTTTTATTTTACAAATGTACTCATCCCAGTTGTACATTAAATATTCTGATTCAGTAGATCTAAGGTAGGGATTAGACATGTGTTTTTAAAATAAGTTCCAAGGGTTTAATCTGGTCAAAAACCACTAATTTAGAGCAGTGGTTCTCCATTGTGGGTGATATTGTGCCCTATAGCACATTTGGAAATGTCTGGAGACAGTTTTGACTGGTGGTGGGAGAGTGCTGCTGGCATCTAATGAGCTGATGATGAACATCCTGTTATGAACAAGACAGCCCCCCATAACAATTACCTGCAAAAATGTCAATAGTGCTGAGGTGAATGAACCCTGATTTTAAGGATAAAACATACTGAAATACATGTTTATTTCTCTTTATACCCTTCCTACTTTGTATCCTACAGGACTTCATAACTTTATTTATTCTGTAGCAACACTGTGGAGAGATGGGAAGAGACAGTATTATTTTCATTTTAAGACAGAAAACCTGAGGTCCAAAATGAGATTGCCCAGATCCTCGGGGCCCCATCTTCTAAAACTATGTGATTTTCATCCCCACCTCTGAGAGCACTGTTATTGTCTATCTAATTTATCACTAGTGTCTGGCATCTGTAAGCCCTCAATAACCATTTTTTAAATAGGTATTGATGACTTCCTAGCCATTATAGAATCTTGTGTACTTTGTTGAGTATATTTTCTGTTTCCAATTCTAACTAAAAAACCTGAATTAAGTCCTTTAAGAATCTCACTATGGATTTTTGCAGTTGTCAGTTGATTTTTTGTAAGCCTTGAAAATATAGTATTTTGGTTCATGTAATGGGGAATGAATCACTTTGGCCCATTTGACTTTTTGGTGAATTTAAAGATTTATCGGAAAACCTTTTCTGTTCTGACAACTTTTGAAACAATTTTGTAAATGTTTTAGTTCTGCTTTCCACATTATTGAGCATTTGAAGCTGAGTCTAATTCTCTGGGTCAAGATCTTTTAGGAGTCTGGCTTCACACTACTTAACCCCAAGTGTCACTTTCCAGCCTTGAAGATGTTAAAGGGATGAATTATCTAGAACTGCACCACAAGTAAGTTCCCCAGCTCTGAATACAGTGTTCTTTCTGCCATACTTTATGCCTCAAGAAGATGAGGCTACAGTGTTTGTCAGCCGAAAGCACATTCTGAAAGCTGCTCTTTTGATACAAATCCCAAAGAGGGCTTTTAGGGGGAGGAAAAAAAAGGCAGTTTTCTCTTAAGAGAAGGAAAGATTCCAATTAATTGAAGTTTCTAATAAATGGCTATTTAATAATAACAATTATAACATTAATTTAGAGTTTTTTTAATGTATGTTTTTCTGACTGTATATTAGAGATAATAGCACCATCTTGTTAAATGTGTTATTTCTTTTAAACCCTGTTAGCAGCCCTAGGATATAGGAACCTTCGTGATCTCTGTGTTACAGGTATTGAGGTCAATGAGAGCCAGTATTCACTGGGTGCTGTCTATGTACCAGGTACTGTTCTAGGCACTTAAATCTAATGATACATGTAATTTTCATGATCTCCTCGTGAGGTAGGCTTTTTAAATTGCATTTTAGGTTTTGGGGTACATGTGAAGAACATGCAAGATAGTGGCATAGGTACACAGATGGCAGTGTGATTTGCTGCCTTCCTCCCCGTCACCTACATCTGGCATTTCTCCCCATGCTATCTCTCCCCAGCTCCCCACCCCCTGCTGTCCCTCCCGTATTTCCCCCCAACAGACCCCAGTGTGTGATGCTTCCCTCCCTGTGTCCGTGTGTTCTCATTGTTCAACACCCACCTATGAGTGAGAACATGCGGTATTTGGTTTTCTTTTCTTGTGGCAGTTTGCTGAGAATGATGGTTTCCAGGTTCATGCATGTCCCTACAAAGGACACGAACTCATCGTTTTTGATGGCTGCATAATATTCCATGGTGTATATGTGCCACACTTTCCCTGTCCAGTCTATCATCGATGGGCATTTGGGTTGGTTCCAGGTCTTTGCTATTGTAAACAGTGCTGCCATGAACATTCGTGTGCATGCGTCCTTATAGTAGAACGATTTATAGATGAAGAAGTTGGGTCACTGGGTGGCAAACTGACTTCGCCAAATTCAGAAGTCTGAGAAGTAGTCAATCCGAGATCCAACCCCTTTCTTTCTGACCACAAGAGTAGACATGTAATATCAGGCAGAAACTTTATTCAAATATGTACTCCCCAGCCCCAATACTGAGTGCTGTGTGTCCCGAATTCATCCACTGCAGTTCTCACCATAATCACTATTTCCCACATGGCACCACCACAGGATATAAGACAGAAATCGTGATTCTACGACCTTCTAGGTAGAAGGTGGCTTATTAGTCACAGCTTGTCCACTAACAATGATGGGTGTTGCATAGCTAATCAGAGAGATCCCTTAATGAAAATTCAGCCCCACTAGGGCAGGTCTTTTCCTGAATGTAAGGACATTGTCATTAGACTCAAGCTCTGTAAATACCAGCAGACCCTAGTCCTAAAGATGGATGATCCCAGAAAGCCCTTCTGTAACCCACTGTGAGTGAAACCCCATCCCCAGCTGAGAGGGACTACGGCACAGCAAGGAACCTTGCATACCGTGTATGCTGCAAACTCCACTTCTACTTAGGCCTAACTAAGGGGTGGGTCTCAGCTTTCAGTCTATCTCTCCGTCTGTGCTCTAAGATCTTTTATCCCATAAGAATAAAGTTTTGTGGTGTATTTGGGGGGTAAAATGATGGTAACACAACACCATTACATCCCAGACAGTTGATAAGTGGTTTAGGGTGGCAGCTTAAGTTCCTTAAGCAAAGCTTGACACAGCGGTGTTATTAAACAACAATGCTCAAGATTTTTCAATGAGGTACTGTTGACTCTAAAGCTACCCACATAGCTAAGTTTTCAATGGCACTATGAGGTTTCAGATTAGCAATACTTTATGGAGAGGGGAGGTGAGTAATCTACAATTATAGAATAACATGGTTATACAATCTGTGCATAATAGAAATGGAGTTGCAACTAAATCATTAGGTGGTCATTATCCAATAAAGCCTAAGATGTCAGTAATGTGAAAATTTGTGATCAGGTATCACCAAAGTCCTTTCTTATTTCTAACCAAAGCTTACACTAAACAATGTGACAAGGTGATGAAAGAGAAAAGGAAGGAAGGAAGGAAGGAAGGAAGGAAGGAAGGAAGGAAGGAAGGAAGGAAGGAAGGAAGGAAGGGAGAAAAAACAGAAAAGAAAGAGAGAGGAAAGAGAAAGAAAGGAAAGAGAAAAGAAAAAGGAAAGAAAGAGAGTTGTTTTTTCTCTTGGAACTTTTAAGAGCTTACCAGATAGATCGTCAGCTGTTAGCCAACTCTTGAAAGTGGCAAATCCCTTGGCCATTGGGAAGTGGTCTATATGCGTTGTTTCTAAAGAGTTTGTTTATTCAAAATATGTCTGGTTTTGGCATTCAGGTTGAGGGCTCAGGGGCAGTGGCTGAGGTCAGCACTGCATACCGTTTAATGAAGTTCACTCTTGCCTGTGGTTTCTGAACACCACCGAATAGTGGTAACTGAGGCAGAAGGGTAAGTGGATGTGAACGTGAGGGAATTCTTGTAAAGGCTCCCCACTTGGCTGACACAGAATTAGAGAAATGGAGGCCTGCTTGCATTTGTTGGTGCACATTAGAAATAAATTTGGGCATTCAGCTTAAAGAACTCACTAACAACAACATACACAAAGAAATGCTATTGTGTATTTAGCACAGTCTTTGTAAGCTTGGCCAGGCAAGAAGGCTTATCAAAAGAAATATGTAAATAACACAACCTGCTTTACAAAGGAAAAAAGAATAAAATTAATCCAAGACATTCGTGGCGTAATACTATTTTCTGCCCTCGGCTTTTCTTTTTATAACTTGAGACATGCAGCCTAACAGTCCAGCACAAACAATAGCACACTCCAAAAAAACCCAGACCCGGGGCATCCCTCCGTGCCTAGGAAAGAACTCCAAATGCGTCTCCAGTCTCACACACAATATTATTATGAAATCTGACATTGTCATAGCCAAATCCTTGGCTTGGGCAAAGTCCCCCCTTCCCCCTCCTCTGGGGGGAAAAGGGGGAAGCATCGGGAGGGGTGGGGGAACCAAGCCAATCAAAGTTAAAATAAAGTCTCTTTCTAGCAAGACTACTGTCTATAACATGTTGTTCCTTATAGAAAGTGGGATATGGTGGCATTTGCTTGATTAACTTGCTCGACAAAAGTGACAGCTGCTGTGGGTGCATGCGGATAAGCTGCACGGCGCAGTTCCGCCTTTGTACATCTGTCAGCAAAAAGGGAAGAATAAAGAGTGAAAAGAGACAAATTGGTCCCAAAAGACACTCCATTCAACTTAGGAGGTTTGCCCCATTCAGGCGCTCGCTGTGCGCCTCAAGTACTGAGAGCTTATTCAATTTCATTCACTCTTTCGAATGAACCCACAAGTGTTTAATTTCTTATTCTGTCACCTCAAAAGGGTGGGGGGTGTGAGGAGGAAGGGGGAGGGAGCCTTGTGGACGGGAAGCATTGACGGCAAGGCAGAGTAATCCAGGCCTCACATATTAACTCATGGCTAATTTATGGTTTAACTCTCTGTGCTCAGGCCCTAGACCCATCTGAACACTTCAATGGGGGACCTGACGCAGACTTCTTGCCTCCTGGCTGGTGGATCCCAAACCATCTGTAGCTATCGAGGGCACCCAGCATGTTGAATGTGTATCTTGTATAAGGACAATGGTCTGAGGTTTGTGCCTTTTACAGAAATGAGATGGCTGGCTCCCCAGGGTAAGGTTTGGGTAAGTGATCTGGCAAGTGTGTGTGGGGTGTGTGTGGGGTGTGTGTGTGTGTGCACGTGTGTGCGTGTTTTCTCCCTCCCATGAAGAGAAAAAAAAGTAGAGTCATATTCAGTGAGAAGTAGCAAGAGGGGAATATGATTTCCTGAGAGTAAAAATAAAGCAAAAGGAAAGGGCGCCATTGGAGGCAGAACCCAGCTGTATATGTTGAAAACACATGTTAACTTTGAAAAAGCAGCACTTTGTCTTTATTTTCCTAATTCCTGGGCCCCATGCATCAGAACCTGTTTTCTGGACTCCCTTAATTGGGCAGTCACTATGGACACCCCAGTATTTCCTCCCAGGAAATGAAGATGCCGTCTCCATCCTCCTGTGCTGCCTGCCCTGCTCTCCCCAGTCTGCGGCCATCTTCCCTTCTCCAGCCTTCATGCTGCTCTGCCTTCTCTTCTGAAAGCCAGCACCCCTCCCAGCTCCTGGACCACCATCTGAGTATTGTCCCTGCACCCATTCCTTGTTTGTTGACTGCTTTTAGGGAACCACTCAATGTTAAATCCAGCTCCTAAAAAGATCATGCTCTTTGCTTATGAGAAATCATTCCCCAGAGAGCTCATATTCACTGAATTGAAATAGATCTAGTTTCAAAACTGCTTAGAGGACTTTGGAAAGTGTTCTTAACCCAGTTAGTATTGTTGGGTCTTACTGTCTTCAAATTCTGGGATTCCAGACAGTAGCTTCTAGATGGTATATTTGTGTCCTTTCATTATCTGCTTGGAAACCAGCTGTGTGGTTTGACATAAAGCATTCCATTTACCTGTTCACCTGAATCTTTTCCATGTAATAGCCTGGAAATTATGTGCATACATAGACCATGTTTTTTATATACAGAGTAATGAGGAAAATCGTCTCAGCCCAGGAAACCAGCTCCCTAAACTCAATTTGAATTTTCCTAAGTAAGAACTTCAACTTTGGCTCACAAAACTCTAATGATTCATGACTCTAGAAAGTTTAATGTGTGCAAATTATGGAATTAGCCCTAATATGATTAACCAACCCTGTTTTAAGAAGGCAAAGTTGGCACTCCACTTTATCTTTCCGTTCTGTACATGAGTTACAATCCTTATTTTAGAGTATGATTTCTATAATCATTTCTATATGGTATGCAAATTTCTTATTCAGTTGCTTACGTCAATCTGCTTGCGAATTAATGCAGTTCACTCTAAATGCAGTTCCCATACCTAAGAAGCGATCAGGGGAGTGGGCAGATGCTGTTCGTGAACAATCTGAATTCAGTTCATACGCTGAATCCTTCTCCTCCATCTTAAGTTCTTGTATGCATATCAGAGAATAGTTTTCAGATAAATTATTCACACTGCTCACATGGATAATGGGTGGTAGGATGTGCCACCCAAACTGGAATTTTGTTTTTGATACAATCGAGCTTTAAATGATTGAGATGACTTGAAAGTGCAAATTCAGATTGTCACTATACGTTTTCTCAAAACAGGAAGTTCCTTTGAAAGGATGGAGGCTAAAGGCATGGGGGTCCATTTTCTCAATGCACAAGGAGGCCTATGAATAAATCCCCCAACATATTCAGAGAAAAACAGGCCCCAGTAAAAGGTATTGTTAACAGTGGTCAGTTTGTTAATGCCCAAACTGCACACCTGCCCTGGGAGACCCAGGTGGCATACAAGGCTTGGTTAGAAGTTGATTGTGGCTTAATCACATTGGACTCATTATTTATGTCTCTTGAAGAAAGAAATGGTCGGAACTGAGAAATTCAGGTACATAAGAGAGCAATTCCTTTTCTCTTACATATCACAGTTCCCCTGTTTGCTTGCAGAAAGTAAGGTGTCAGCTTCTGATGTTTGCTACAAAACTTTTCTCTGTAACATGTCACAAAATCGAATTTTCCTGATTTTGCTGTGATCAGCCCTGCTGTTGAGCCAGGGCTACTAGAGCAGCTGGTGTCTGGCCCATGTTCCATTTTTCATTCAGGATTTGACCACTGGTTAAATTTTTATTTAATTTCTTAGACACTCAGCAGTTTCAGAAGTTAAACAGATAAGCACAGATCTGATTTTGACATCTAAGTTAGATTCTTTCTTTCAAGGCAGCAGGGCCTTGGAAGCTAATCAAGAGATAGAGGGGGGAAGGTATATTTTGATATTTGGGTACGTTGAGTTCAAAGGTGGGAGGGTTTTGAAGGTTTTTGCCTCTTCATTTAACTTGATATTAATAGGGCATTCATGGAGTTATAGAAAACGTTATTTATCTACCCAGCTTGGTGGCTCACGCCTATAATCCCAGCACTTTGGGAGTCTAAGGCTGGTGGATCACTTAAGCTCAGAAGCTCGAGACCAACCTGGGAAACATGGTGAAATCCCATCTCTACAAAAAATACCAAAAAAAAATTAGGGCATGGTGTTGCACGCCTGTAGTCCCAGCTACCTGGGAGGCTGAGGCAGGAGGATCACTGGAGCTTGGGAGGTTGAGGCTGCAGTGAGCTGAGATTGCACTCCAGCCTGGGTGACAAAGACCCTGTGTCAAAAGAAAAAAGAAAGAAAAAGAAATCATGGAACCCATGGGCTTCATAATCTCTGAAGGCTCAGAAGCAAGAAAAGTACCATAAAAATTAAAAGCCAATTTATTCCATATGAGATTACATCTCTTTTTCTTCCTTTTTCATAAAGAATAAATTCATATAACTATTATATACTATAGAAACGTAAAATAGGATTTAAAAAGTCATTACTTCTTAAGGTTCTTAGGAAAAGTCCATGAGGTTAAGTCTTATAAACTGGTTAGAACAGTGCCTGATACATAATAAGTGCTCACTAAATATTTTCTATCTTTTTTTTTTTTTTTTTTTTTTAAGATACTAGGATCTCACTTGTTGCCCAGGCTGGCCTTAAATTCCTGGGTTCTAGTGATCCTCCCACCTGAGACTCCCAAGTAGCTGAGACTATAGACTATAGACATGCCTACTTTTATTATTATTGCTGCTAGTTTTTTGAGTTTTTATTTTTATTTTTTTATTTTTTTAACATTTTTTTAGAGACAGAGTTTCACTTTGTTACCCAGGCTGGAGTGCAGTGGTGCAATCATAGTTCACTGCAGCCTTGAAACTCCTGACCTCAAGTGGTCCTCCTGCCTCAGCCTTCCAAAGTGCTGGCATTACAGGTGTGAGCCATTGTAATATTATTAATGTCACTATAGAACCTTTTTCCAAATCAGATTCAATGAGACATAAACATCCTGAGAGAATTTAATGAGTGACTCATGAAAAATCACGGTGGCTCATGCCTGTGATCCCAACACTTTTGGAAGCCAAGGCGGGTGGATCACTTGAGGCAAGGAGTTCAAGACCAGCTTGGCCAACACAGTGAAACCCCATCTCTACTAAAAATACAAAAATTATCCAGGTGGGGTGGCACTCACCTGTAATCCCATCAACTCAGGAGCCTGAAACACAAGAATCACTTGAACCTGGGAGGCAGAGGTTGCAGTGAGCTGAGATTGAGCCACTGTACTCCAGCCTGGGCAACAGAGTAAGACTCTGTCTATAAAAAAAAAAAAGAATAGTTATTTTGTCAGAAAAACACTAAGTTAAATGGACTTCTCTACTACAGGACTTCTCAGAGAGTTTAATATGCTAATGTAGCACAACAAATCAGAATCACCAATAGTATGCAGAGTACAGCATACCGTATGCACATATATATTCACAGGCCAGTGAAAAATGCAAAGTTAGAAAAATGTATGCTTAACCAGGCGTGGTGGTACATGCCTGTGGTCCCAGCTACTTGGGAGGCTGAGGTGGGAGGATCACCTGAGCCCAGGAAGGCTGAGGCTGCCGTGAGCTGTGATTGCACCACTGCACTCCAGCCTGGGTAACAGCAGCCTGAGTGATGACAGAGTAAGACCTTGTCTCAAAAAAAAAAAAAAATGTATACTAATGTCGCTTTTAATTCCTTTTTAAAACTTAGAGTTAAATCCCCCTGAGTAGTCAGTGTGTCTTGTTTGTATTTAGTCCACTGATAGGATAAGATAGCAACGCTGCCCCGGGAAGAACCTCCAGTTTTCCTCCTACCAAACTTTGACCTCCAGCTATGGTCATAGCTGGACAGCCAAGTGGGAAACATAACTTTTGCAGCTGGAAGCCTGCTGGTCTCTGATGTACACATGATCTTTTCTTTTTATTGGGCATTGTTCGGTGTCTTCATATTTTTGAAGGCATTCCACAGCCTCAAATCCATAAACTTCCAAACCACCTCGGAATCAAAAGATGAAAGGCCCTTACTCAAAATTTCAAAACAAGTTCTTATCCTAGACAAAGAGAGGAGTAGACTCTATTTGGAGCTTTCCAGTCCAAGTATATGTCACCGTTTAAATAAATAAAAAGACACAAACTCTCTGGATTGGCTCAGCTGGGCTGGGAGCCCTGTGATAAGAGGTCACTGGTGTGAGTTACTATGGTAATTGAGTACTATCAGCAATAGTTTTGCTCTCATGAGCATTAAAGCACATAATAATAGGCAAACAACAGTGGTTAAAGCAAGCAGGTAGGATTACTATGTTCTTTTGTCAGAAGTATATAATGTCTTGTAGTCAGTTTTAAAGACTTCTCAACCCCCAAATCCACCCCACTGTCACCTGCTGAGTAATTTTGTATGCTTAATCTCCTGCCCTCAACTCCAAGCTCTCTGCTAATTTGAGGCAAATGGGTATTTCTGACATTAAATAGGTCAGCAAGGAAGCTCTGACCTAGAAAACCCGCATTCTGAAGCACTGAGAAAAATATTCTTTCAACAATTTTGTTAAGACTCTTTTGAATGATGAGGGAAAAAGAAAAATAGCTTTCACTGAAACAGGAGGTTGCAGCCTCCCAAGGAAGGGTATTTTGCAGAACAAGAAAAAAGAAAGAAAGAGAAACTTGCAGAGCATCCCCACACCCAACTTCCCCCATAAAACTTGTCACTTCGCATCGCCATCCGCTACCCCAACAATAATCACTCCGTGCCTATTGCTAATTGCAAGCACAGCTGAGGCCCAGCAGGGAACCCTTGCACAGTCTCAGGCCTTTATACGAGGCTCAATCTGTTGTATGGCACTTGTTCACACACAAAAAAACTACCAGCAAAGGCAGAAAGAGGCAGAGTCACAGGTTTCTTGTAATCCCTCTGCCTCCCTGCTGACAGCCCAGCCCTAGAAGCATTCCTGGTTTTGTCCTCCTCTTTACAAAATCTGAAGTGACCTTAAGCTACGAGCATGTCAGCTTTTGAATGTCGAGTTGCCGGCTTCTTCAGGTGCATTAAGGAGTGGGGGGGCTACATCTGGCTTCTGCGTGTCTGTTTGCAGCACCCCTGGGGCGAGCTGTGGCTTCCTGTAACATGTAAAATATGAGTGTGAACTCAGGGTTCATGGCAAGGAACAGGAGGTCATGCCTCCATTCAGTTCTAAGTAAAGAAACTGGGAGTTTGCAGATGTTTTTCTGTATGTGTAATGACACCAACCCCCTACCCAGCCACAGAGCAAGCGAGCGCCGTTTTTTGATAAAATGTGCCACAATCAGTGTGCTACTTGCAGATTTATTCATATCAATTTTTGCAATTTATATATTCAGAGACAAGATTGCTATTTCGGCAACTTTATGTTGGATGTCGTACGTGTGCGTGTAGGGAAAGAGGGAAAGAAGTATGGGGCGGGGAGGGTGGGCAGAGAAAGAAAAGAAATTAAGCCTGTGCCTCGGGCCACCAGCTGGGGTGTTGTCAAGGAGACAAAGCATCAGACGGGAGGGTCTGTGTCCCGCTTTTGCCCAGCGGTCACTTCCTGCCCAGGCTTGGAGCTGGGTATCTATTGCTTCTGGCCCAGAGGAAGGCCCGTGAATGGCTACTTTGAGGGGGAGAGTGGGTTTGGGGGTGTTGGGAACAATCCCTCAGTAGACAAGACCCAGGCCCCTTGAAGAAAGGCCTTCCCATCCTCCCAGGAGGTCAAGAACAGGTAGGCCCGAAAAGAGTTTGGTGTGGCCTCTCTTTGGGCCTGGTGCCCCCACCAGGCCCTTCCTTCCCACCTTGCCACCCTCTGAGATGAGAAGGGAATTAAGCCTCCTGCAAAATCCCTGCTTGCAGAAATTTCAATTCCCAGACCCCAAAGCCTCACACTGTATTTTCACCAAGAGAAGACATTGGTTGGGCGAACAGGGAGATTAATCCTCCCAAGCCTGGGGAATAAATGCTCCTCAGTGGGGTAGTGTTAATTGCTGAGCTTGGTGCAAAGATCATTTTGAGGCATTTAAGAAATACATGATTTTTATTAGTATAACTGTTCCACGTAGGAGTTATTTTTCAGCAAAGGGCAAAAGCTTTGCCTGCCTTGCATTATTAGCCTAATTCTACTTAATTGTTTCCTAAAAAAGGGCTTCCTGAACACACATTCCAAACCTTAATAAGTCTGTTGTGGTGGGAGTGATTCTGGATGGAGAGCTGTTGCCCTTTTGGGCAACTGGGGTCTCAGGGCTGAGCATTTCTTGAGCAGATCTGTGCTTGGGAAATTGGAGCAGGGGCTGGTTGACAAGAGACAGGGGAGTCTCGGTGAAAACATATGAGGTGACGTGGTACACAGTATGAAAAATGCATCCTTCTCTTGTTTGGACCCAGTCCCCTATGAGGATTCTCAGTTCTCATCTCTGGGTTTCATTTAATTCTCTTTCACAGATTTAGAAATGTTGGCCCCGTGGCATGTTTTAAATAAACCAAATAAATGACTGAGCAAATGCTACCAGATTTGTTCTTTGTTCTTCCTCATCTCAAAACTCTGTGGAGCCTTGAGAGTTTGAGATATTGCCTCAGTCCTGGGATTAAATGAAACGACCACACTCATCTTACAAAGAATTTTTTTTTTTGCTTTTTAAAAGTATGGTTGGGTGTCAGATTAGAATATGTACATTGCTACATATCTGTTCTTTCTTAGACAAAGTTTCATAGTTTCATTTTAAGTATGGGAAGTGATTTTTATTTCCTATCTTTTTTTTAATTGTCATAAAAGCACACAAGAACAAATGTACTGTCTTAACCATTTCTAAGTGTATATTTCAGTAGTATTATATAGATTCATAGTGTTGTGCAACCGATCTCTAGATGTCGTTTCATCTTGCAAAACTGAAACTCTTTACCCATTAAACAACTCCCATTTCCCCCTCCCCTTAGCCCCTGGCAACACTGCTCTGCTTTCTGTTTCTATGAATTTGACTGTTCTAGGTACCTCATGTAAGTGGAATCATACAGTATTTATCTTTTCATGACTGACTTATTGCACTTAGCGTAATGTCTTCAACGGTTATCTCTACTGCAGCATGTGACAGGATTTCCTTCATTGTTAAGGCTGAATAATATTCCATTGTATGCGTCCACCACATTTTGTTTATCCACTCATCCTCGCATGGCACTTGAGTTGCTTCTACCTTCTAGCTATTGTGAATAAGACTGCTGTGAACATGAATGTGGGAATATCTCTTCCAGATCCTGCTTTCAACTTTTTATTTTTGCATCTGTAGTCAAAAGTGGAGTTGTATCTATACTCAAAAGTGCCTCTTTTGAATAAGTATAATTGCACTTACTCAGGTTGTGGAAACTGGAAGAGTGTTATTTGCTTTTGGGTGGGAGGTAGTGATCCTAACTGAAAAGTCACAGCAGTGCCTCTGCTTCGCCATATTATGTCTTTGTGTCTTTCAGCTGATATCAATGAGTTGAATGTTGGCTTGGTTTTCTCATTTGAAGAGGGTACACCATTTCCAGCAATATCTTATGATTATTAGGAAGGATAGCCTTTCTGAGACTATCACACCTCCTCACTAATGACCACCCACCATATTGAAACATGGGATTGGGTAGGATAAAGGGGGATTTTGTGACTTGTTGGGTTTCAGCCAATCAGATTGATTCAGAAGCAATATGCTTATTTGCATTCAGGCTTTGGCTAGCTAAAAAAAATCCCCACAAGATGTAACTTTCAGAGAGAGACCCCTAGATTTTTAATGTAAGCTAAGCTTTGGATTAAACTCTGCTGCTTGATTTGCTTTTAGAAAGGATCCTTCTGGACTCTTACCTTCCCTTGAAATTTCCCCCATGCAACAAGACTGACTTGGGTTAGAGGGCTGCAATCCATTGAGTCAGGAGTCCACATATGGATTTATACCTTTAATCATTCATTTGAAATTTTGATGCTAAAGAATTACTTATTGTTGAACATTTTTCCACATTTTAGAGAGTTGAAATTTGGTCATGAATAGATAACTGCTTATTTTAATGAAAAATCAGGATATTTAGGACCTTCCTAAAAGGGTTAAAATAATGTTCCCAAATGCTAAATTCCTTATACCTTCTTATAAAAGCAGCAAACATTTTAAGCAGTAACAACTTAAATGTATCTTTAAATTATTTTGTCTTTTGCATTATGTCTTCCTTATGAGAAAGGCTAAAGGCAAAGCTGAATTCTCTCAGCAGCAAGTTATAGAAAGCCATAGTCTCTGAAACTATGGTGGTACCTTGTTGTCTCAGACCCCTCCAACAGGGAGTCCTCAGGCAGATGCCATCCAAACTTTAGGACCCAGCCATCCTGAAGAGCCACAGCACTGATAGCTTTGTAAAAACTTCAGTGGGATGGCTTTCTAGGTATCCAAAGAAATATGGATGTAAAAAACAAAAAAATTCTACCCTCAACTTAAAATGACTCTTAGGGCACCTGGGAAGGTCATTCTGATTATCTGTATCCTCTGATTTTGGTGTCTGATTAGGGCTTCGGTGTCTAGTTATAGCCTTATGCTGTTAGCTGCGCGTCCTAAAGCTGTGACTGGGAAATACCCATTTTTAAGAGCAGTTGCTTTTGAAGGATGAAATCCTGAATTATAGCAACACTCAAGGCAGAAGATTGTATCTTTCAATGGTGTGCTGGTTTTTGAATGCATTTGGGACGATATGCCCTTTTAGAAAGTATTTGTTCAGCCCTTGGGGAGCTTTGAGAAATCTGAAAACTTGCTATGAACTATGTGCAGTCCTTTGGTGCCTTGCCCACTTGGCATAGATGGCTCGAACGTGCCAGGGTTGTTTTGTCAGACCCCCTGTGAATCTTTGATTAGAACAGCAAATACAACCAGAGCCCCAGTGATCCTTAGACCTGAGAGACCCAGGGGCTGTGGAATTTTGGCTTAGGTTAATGAAGCTATGGGGACTTTGGTGGAAGTGTAAAGAAACCCTGAATGATGCTTTTCACATGTTCTTAAATTACCCAACTTGTAAGGAAGAAATACGCATTAAAAACTTCAAACATAAAATATTTCATTACAGTATTTCAATACAGCAATTTAAATAGGTTGTAGGGTTTTTTTTTTTTCCTTTAACATATAATAGTTCCCTTTTGTCACCAAAACAAAATTAAGAACTTAGTCACATGTGCATGGTCAAAGTATTACCTTCCTCTTAGACTCTTTGCCAACAAACAAAATGTTATTTCATTAGCCCCTCTAGGCAAGACGCTGTGCCAGTTTCTCTGAGGTGTGGCTGTGTTGGGTTAGAGAAAGAGAACTTTCCCAAGAAAAGATAAAAATCCTCCAGCATTCAGTTCAAAAACACCCATTGGTTACCAAGCAGTTACCAAATTACCTGCTTGCTCAGATATTTTTAGAAAAACAGAAGCTGCTCAAAAAGGGTGGTTTTTTTGTTTTGTTTTGTTTTTTGTTTTCCAGAGACAGGACTTTGCTCTGTTGCCCAGGTTGGAGTGCAGTGGCACAATCATAGCAATGTAACCTCAAACCCCTGGGCTCAAGCAATCCTCCCACCTCAACCTCCTGAGTAGCTAGGACTACAGGCACATACCACCATACTTGGCTAATTTTTAAATTTTTTGTAGAGACGGGGTCTCACTGTGTTGCTCAGGCTGGTCTCAAATTCTTGGCCTCAAGTGATCCTCCCATTTGAGCCTCCCAAAGTGCTGGGATCACAGGCATGAGCCACTGTGCCTGGCCTGCTGCTCAGAAAGTTTTGTACAACCCTGAGTAGCTCATACTCCAGGAGATATGATTTCTTATTTGTGAAGTGGAGTAGGATAGCATGGCTCAGATAGTAATGCCCAGTGTTTAGTATGTGCCTGGCACTGTTATAAGCACTCAGCACATAAATAAGTCATTTAATCCTAAGTAGGTTTTATTATTATCTCCACTTACCAGATGAGAAAACTGAGGCATAGGGGGGTTAGGCATTTGTCAGGATCCAAACACAAGTGGTCTGGGTCTTTTTTTTAGCCACAGGACCCTCAGAATTTTAAGTTGATGCTCCATCTCTTGCTGGCTGCTAGACCACTTTGCTTCTGAGTCTCAGTTTCCTCATCTGTGAAGTGAATCTATGGATAATGATAAAGATTTAACTACAGCACCATTGAGAATTTAGACATGAACTGCCCAGGCATTTAATGCTTTGCCTTCCTAATATATAGATGGCTTGAACATGCCAGTTTCAAAGGAAATACATGTTCAGAAATGAACTAACAGAACTCAGTTCCTAGTGAATTTCAGCTGTCACTCAGGATGGAGATATATTGGACTGAGTTACAAGTTTTCAATCACAAAAGGTGTGTGAAGATGTGTGTTTGTGCATAGTATGGTTATTGGTTCTTAGGCCAAACACCACTATTTTTTAAAGAGCACATTTTTATGATATTGGGTTATTTCCCTCACTTATAGGCATGGGGCAACATGCCTTGCTGGGAGTGTGTGTATGCATGTGTGTTTGTGTGTGTGTGTGTGTGTTGCTAAAAGTACTTACTACAGTATGTGTGTTATACGTCAATAAAATTTTCCTGTGAAGAAAAAAGCAACACAGAAAGAACTGAGTTTGGACTAGACTATTTTCACTGATTTTGTGACTTTGCCTAAAATTCTTCTCTCCTAGTGCTTCCTGATGACATCTTTAATTTCACATGACACTGTTTTTTCCCTTGACATGAAAAGTCTCTACCATTTTGCTCTCCATCTTCACTAAAAATTTTAAAGCGTGTGATATGTAATTTTTTCAGAAATTTTGATCCATGTTATATAGCGTTTCTATCTCTGAAACTGTTAGGAATATTCAATCATTGTGATGAAGGCTACTTTTCTAGTTTCTCCCACTAGCAACTGATGAGTTACCAACCTAAAATAAAATAAGAATTGGAGGTAGGATGATAGAGAGAAGAAAAAAATATGTTAATGCTAGTTAAGAAGTGGTAGCCTTCAGCCTTATTCATCTTTTTCTAATCATTAAAGAGTCAGCAATGGTTGTCTCTCATCTATCAATTCTTAAGGCTGTTGAGTGGTTTTCCATGGGGATGCCCCTGAGTCCCCACACTCTCCTTAGCAACTTTCTATGCTCATAAAATGTAGAATCTTTTCAACACCAAGCCAAGTTCAGACTCTGAGAAAAACAGGTTCAACAGCATTGTCCTACCCACACACTTCTTTGAGAACTTCAGAGCTCAATGAATTTGCTCTAGGGACACCTAGGACTAGAGCTGTTTCTGTTTAACCAACCCATTACTTTTATAAAGTACCAATTGAATGCAAACAACTTATACAGATTTAGTGGTAAATAACCAGCTTGAAACTTGTCCCACCACTTAATAGTTCTGTGACCATAGGCTGCTTATGTAACCTATCAATGCCCTTGACTCGCTTTCTTGCCTCTCATCTACAAAGCGAGGCTGTTAATAGTGTCAACATCTTGAGTTCAATTCAATGATTAAACTATATAGTGCTTGTAAGATATTTTGTGCATTCCCTGCACATTAAAAAGGCTCCATGTTCAATGAGTAGGCAATTATTTTTATGAATTGTACATGAACGTGGGTACATATGGGTGTGTATTAAGAATCCTGTACAAAGTAGTACTTTGCTGAAAACAGTAGACTCTAAAGTCCTATGGAATAGTCTGGTCTGACAGGGGTTTGTTTAAGTTAAAGGGACAAATTACCCTTGTGACAAGTCAATATGAAAATACAGTGAGTGGTTCTATCTCCTCTCAGCCACTGTTCCTTGTTTCCACCGCCGCTCATCTGTGATATATGGCTTGTTCTGAAAACGAATGTACCATTAACAGTAATGTCTTTTTAGGATATCAAATTAACATCAAGCTGTTGGGGGTCAGGATTTAAGACTCATGTAAATGGAGGTGACTATGATGACAGAAGACATAACTGCAGTAGCAATCATTGTAGCAATACTCTGTATAGCTGATTAGATATTATCCAGAGCTAAATGAAAGCCCATTTTCTGTGAATCCTACACTGTCCAATAAGGTGTTAATTACTCATCTTGTCTCTCAAAACCTACATCCTTTCCAGGGGATAAACTTTCCAGGGGAACAGTGATCCCAAGAGTGGGACTAGGGAGAGGAAAATGAGCCACTTTTTGATCGCAAAATTTAAGGGAGAGTCAAAAAATATAGTAATCAAGATAACATTTAATACAACAGTTTAAAAAAATCAAAATTAATGCAAAAATCAAAACTCCATGATGACTGAAATATCAAAATTTTAATTAAAGACAGGATCTGATCCTGCACTTGTACAACCCTGCCTCACTGCCTCACCCTAATCCTGGCGTTAGTGAACCCAAATGTTAGAGAAGAAACATTTCACGTTGAAGGATTTCTCTACATGAAGTCACTATGTTTGTAGGGCAGAATGGGTGACCCAAGTGCGTCAGGACATTAATGATCTAAGCTTCTACTAGAAAGGGAAGATCAAAACAATGTCCTTCTGTTACATATTAAAAGTACGTCCATGGGTCGGGTGTGGTGGCTCATGCCTGTAATCCCAGCACTTTGGGAGGCCACCGAAATGGGCAGATCACCTAAAGTCAGGAGTTCGAGACCAGCCTGGCCAACATGGCAAAACCTCATCTCTACTACAAATAGAAAAAATTAGCTGGACCTGGTGGTTCGTGTCTGTAGTCCTAACTACTCAGCAGCCTAGGGCAAGAGAATCACTTGAACCTGGGAGATGGAGGTTGCAGTTAGCCAAGATCATGCCGCTGTACTCCAGCTTGAACACAGAGCAAGACTCTGTCACAAAAAAAGAAAAACAAAAAGAAAGTATATCCATGATGTTTCTGAGAGGAATAACAACAGAGGGTACATTTTATGGAGTCCTTGCTATGTGACCCTCACTCTGCTAGGCACTCCACATAAATGATTTCTTTTAATGCTCACAGTAATCCCGTGAAGTGAGTACTCATATTAACCCCAAGCGGAGACTGAGGGTCAGAGTGTTAAGTAATTTCCTTGAGGCTACCCAGCTAATAAGTAGCAGACATAGGCTGAAGCTACAATTCACCCCACAGGGTTTGAGAAATCACTCACTCTGTGTCTGAATCTTTTTAATTCAAGACTTAAATCTGGGTCAATATAGTTTAAAATGTTCTTTATGAACCCAAAGTTTGGGTAATGATCTACCAGAAAACTTTACAACACAATTGCATGGTTAAGGAGCTACTTGTGTGTCCTATAAGGCATGCATACAATTCCAGAAATATTCCAGTGGGAATAGTTTTCTTCACCGCCACATGGCTTTCCCTGGTAATGTGTTCTGCTTTCTCCCTTGTTTTTTGGAATATTTTAGGTTGAGAGAGGGAGAGGAGAAAGATGATGATGACGACAATGATTATCGCAGTGGTGGAGGTGGTGGTAGAGGTGATGAAGGTGGTGGTAGCTAACATTGATTGAGGCTTTATCATGTGCCAAATGCTGTCGTGAGTGCTTTATGAGCATGATTTCATTCACTCATCAGAAAAAGCTAGTTAGTCCCCAATTTCATCAGGAAACTGAGTCTCTGAGAACATAAGTAACTTGCCCAAGATCACAAACCCAGGTGGGTGTTAGGGCCTGTGCTCTTAACCACTACACTGTGGAAAGAAGGAAGAGTTAAATGGCAAATTTTTAGATCAGCCTTCCAGCTCCTTTTAAATAGAGCCTTCAGATCCAGTTCAGCCACTGAAGAAGTCCCCACCTTTCCAAGGGCCCTGTTGTCACCTATAAGAGGCATCCTTTTGGGTGACAAGTTCAAAATCGTCACAGAATTATCACCAGAGGGCATATTTTAAAGTTGCCCAGGCTGTTGGGGGTTTTCTGTCTTTAGTGCTTTTTTAGTATTAAAGTAGTTTTATTTAGCAAGCTTCAAATTAATATACTTGAACTAGCGTGAGGCAGTAAAGAAATCGAAATTGCACTTAATACTTAGTACCTGTTGTCAGCCCACAATTCTTTTTTCTACAGACATAGAGTCTATTTTACCAACAAGTTAGTGCCCAGGTGTTAGGGTAGCTCTGGAAAAGGTATATCTGAACCAAGAACTAAACAAAATGGGGAGAACTTAAAATATTTTATTTATTTCCTCTTTTGAAGAATCAAAACAAATCTGCTGTATTCCCATCCATCTCAAATAAAGCAAACCCGATTAATACGCACTGTAAGCCCCTGTGAGGAAGAGCAGAACAACCCAGGCACTGAGGATTGTGCTGATAAATGTTTAATGACTGGCTTCCTGGGAGGGAGAAAGCCCTGGTTGTGGCATTTGCCAATTTCCATGATGAAAAACCCCCACGAAGGCCTATTTCTAGCTATCAATGTGATATCCCTAAATGCGAAGTTGGGAAGATGTGTGCAAGATCGGCTGTCATGACCAGCAAACACACTACTCCATCCCTTAGGGAGGAGGAACAGAAGGCAGTCCGCTCTTTCAATACAGTGGCTGTCCTGGAGAGCTGCTGCTTCTGGAGGCACTCACTGTGTGACCTTGGGCATGTCACTTCACCTCTCTGGGCCATTGTTTCCTCCTCTACAACAGATAATGTGGAAGATCCCTGTACCTCTAACATTTTAAAGTTCTAGAAGGCAGTGCCTCCTGCTTTTTCCGACATCCAAATGCCTTGAAGCGTCTTTCTGGAAAAACCAAGTTAGCACTGTGCTGCATCCAAAAGTGCCTCCAATTTCATCTCCTGAGCATAAGGTTTGGAAAGGAGTGACTTACTCCCTTTTGCCTCTTTAAATGTGTAGCCAATGGGGCATCATACATTTTTTACACTTCTTTTGCTAGATGTGAGATCCAGGAAGGAAAGCATGGATGTTCCAGGGCTTTCTTGTTCTCCTGGGGTGGGAGGCTGCGTGTGATGCACTGATCCATTGCTGTATGCAATTTCTACCTCCCTACACTTTCAGCAGCCGAGCAAGATTGTTGATAGTCTCCTACCTTTTTATTTTTATTTTTATTTTTTTACTATCCAAAAGCCATTTACAAGAGTGGGAACTGCTTACATAAAATGGAGGGGTGGCAGGGGGTTGCGTTATTTTTTTTTCCCGAAAGGTGGCACGTCTCTCAGCAAAGAGAAAAAGGCATGTTGCACAAGGCTTGCTGGCAGTGATATAAGCCAGCGCCGGTTTGCCTGTTGTCACAGCCAAAGCAAAATGCCACCTCTGCCTAGAAGCCAGAGTGCCACACTCCTCTTTTGTGTCCCTGAGATGTACCCATCATGAGACCCTAGAATGGTAGGTTTGGCCAGGAGGTTGACAGGATTGCTTGAAGGTCATCTTCTAATCCCAGGAGGCTGGATGTAAGGGGAGGTTGATTGTAGCTCTCAAAATAGATCTTTTGAGCCCCCCACCCCCGATTACATGTCAGCTACAGACAGTAAATGTGGAATTTGAGGCCTGAGGTTACCACAAGAGAGCCCCCAATTGCCAGGAGTAAGGGAGGGCTGCAGGAATACCAGTGACCCAGTGATTACCCTGTCCCGGCACCCCTTCTTAACAAACCCAGATGCAGTGACAGCAAAAGCTCCAGAATCCCAAGGCAGGAGGTGCCAAAAACACCCCCCAACAACCACTACCAAAAAAAATTTTTCAGTAAAATGTTCTCACCCCTAGAGGGGAAAACCTGTCCATGCCTGAAGCAGCTTGACCCCAGCCAACACCCTCCCTCCGTGGAGTGAACTGTAAATCTCAAAAAAAAAAAAAAATTTTTCTTACTTCCTATCCCTCCTGCTCCCTGGGGAGGGACAGAAGGTTCCTAAAACTGACAGTTTCGCCTCCATGATCTTTAAAAGAGCAGAAGTTGGCTGTGAGGCTGCAGTGCTGCCTCGATTGGGGTAGTGTGGTCTCTGTTGCGGCTGGGCTCCAAGGAGAGCCACAATTGGCTCTGATGAGGAAGGAGCCTCGAAATGAAAGATTGCAAAGAGGGCTTCTGTACGCCATGGCTGAGACTGTGTCGTTTCTTGCAAGGTGAAACTTGGCAGTTCTACCTTGCAAGTAAAAACCTAAATTAATTTTTTTTAAAAGAAATTAAGTCAGAAACAAGGCTTCGGAAAAACTGTGAGTGTTAGGCATAAACTGATTTTGGATGATCTTTAGGTGAGAAAGGGTGGAGTTACCATCAGAAACATGTTTTTATTTATGCTTTTCGAATCCCCACTGGTGTGCGATGTGTGTGTGTGTGCGCGCGCGTGTGCATGTGCGCGTGTATTGGTTAGCATGAGAGTATGCATCATCTCAATTCTCTAACCAGTCTTTCCTTTTTGCATCTTTTCTGTGCACAGTTCATATAGATGCCCTATAAATAAATATATAGGTCCATCCACACCTTTTCATTTTATTTGTAAATTGTTTGGTATAAGTGCCAGAGCGTAATGAAACCTGGTGAAGTTTAAAAGATTAGATTTTTTTTTCATACTGACACTTCATAACACTGTTCATATGTCTCCGAGTGAGATTTATGAATATATGAGCAGTACTGCAAAATTATACTGCACCAGAGACTTCCTGCACCACAGGGGTGGCAGTCTAAAGTGACACAGCTTCAAGCATTTTTCACAGACAAGAAGCAAAATTTAACCCCCTTAAGGGGAAGTATGATTTCAACAGCTTGAAATGAGCTCATTTGTAGATGTTTTTTTTTTCTCATCTTCCATAATTTTTTGGTGTTAAGATTAAAACAGATTGCACAGCCAATGTAAGGGCACATAAGCTGCCCAGAGTACAGTTTGGCCCTTAAAGAAAAATCCTCATTCATTGTCTTGATCAGCACTCCTCAATCAGGTAAATGAAGATAAACTTGCCCCTAAATTCCTAAAGCGCTCAGCACAATTCCCAGAATTGTACTCTAGCAGACAGGGTATGGAATTTTCAAACGGTAAGTGGCAAAGAACATCAATTGTTCCAGTGGAGAAGCCCTCATCTCTCTGGGCACCAGAGATGATGACATTAGAAAATAATCAGTATCTTGAATCTAACTGGTATAAAATTAACCAATAAAAAAGATCAGCAGAAGAGCGAAAGATGGTCTCTATGAATTGAAACACAGGAAATGACTATCATGAAAGACTTCTATTAGATTCAAAGTCCAAACTGGTCTCTCTTAGATTGGTCCCGTATCCAGTACCTTGTAATTTTGTATAAATTAATGTTCATCAATCTCTATTAACCGTTTTGTTTCCTCCTGGAACAGAGTGGGGTACTCAAACATTGCCTGCTTCCTCTCTGCCGTATAAATGCTCCATGATGTGTTGGCTGGAGAACTTTTGTCTCTTTTTTCAGCAATGGTACAACAGTTCCATGAACGTGATCTGCACCTGGTTGACGGACCGGATGGACTTACAGCTTCACATTTATCAGTTGAAAACACTAATTAGGATGGTAAAGGTAAAAGAAAAAAAATAATGACTCTTCTTTACAAATAGCTTACTGAAATACTTTTTATTGGCAAGCTGCAGAGCTTGCTTACCACAAATATTAATTTACATATAAAATAGCATCTCATACAAGAAAAACCCATGCAATTGTTTTATGATGCCTGATAAATGTGTTGCTCAGACAGCAAAAGGAATTTAATACAAATGAATTTGATATCTTTTTCCAGAGAGGAAAAATACTTTATGGTTTTACTGTGCAAAAATACTGCAGAGGTCACCGTGTCCTTTGCATTAAATTTTCAAAAACTGGCTTTTGGTGCCATTATGTTAATCACATCAATTGCCAATTTCATTTATGGTTTAATTAAATAAAATTTTGCCACTATTAGTTTAATAGAAATATTTACCCCCAGCTATTTCTAAATATGGCCTGTGACTATTATCAGAATGCAAATTAATATTGTTCTCACAGTTAATTGAAGTAGTTCCTCTTACAGTGTGTGTATACAATCAAATGTAAAGGATCACAAAGGTGAGATAACATACCCTGAAAGTAGCTTTTTTCCTTGTTCGTGTGTGTGCGCCTTGGACTAATGATAATTATTTCAGCGTGAAATCTGAGTGGTTTACATGAAATAATAAGGTCACAGAAGGGGGTAAATACGTTTTTGATCATTTCAGTTTCCATTTGATGCTTCACCATAGAGGGTTTTAAAACACTCATATGCAAAAATCTTATTCAAAGCACAGAGTCCTTTAAAATATTTTAACGATAAACATAGCTGAATATCTATTTCTTAACAGTTTTCCAAAAGTCCCTGCAATACCCACTCCTGGGCACCCCACCCCTACCCCATTTCTTAGTCTCTTTTGGATCCGAACTTTACCCCAGTGCTGACTTACAACCAATTGCTGTTCCGTTGTGTGTAATTAAGGAGAATTATTATTATCTGCATTTGATCTCACAAAGCATCTGCTCAGGAAAGGTTATAGACAGCAGTGTTTTACAGCTCTTAAAAAAGGAATGTGTACACTCAGACTAGGGACCCAGCCTCATTTTCGCATTTTTTTACTTCAGTTTCTTAGGACCAGCTTAATAGTCAAGTGGTCACCTGACCACTTGAATTCCATTTTCTGTGCATAAATATGCTTTGGGGAAATTTTCTGTTTGACCCTTAATGGGTAGACATCAAAAGAAGGTGTAATTTTAATAATTAAAAATTATCTTTCCATTACTGTTATTCCCAGACTGATGTTGGAAATTAGCAATATCTTATGAAAGAAAAATATAAGTCAGAGGTGAGGTTTAATCTTACCCTTTTGCCAAATATATACATATATATATATGATATGAACCACAGAGAAGGGATACAGAAATGTCACTGCCAAAGGAACCCCTTCACTTTAGCAAAAAGTGGGTTCCGCTTAACTAATGCCACAACTCTGAACTATGAAGCCAAATTCACAACCTTTTAACCAAAAACATCACCCAGAGGCCTCCTCCTCCAGGGCAAATTTCCAAGGATAATTGGCTTTCTTTCTTGCATCAACAGCCACTTCTTTTATTCATCCATTCATTCATTATTCAACAAGCATTTATTCATTCATCCAACATTGGATAAATATTAGGTGAGCCCCTACTTGTATATTACCAGATGGAGGATTCAAAAACGACTAGATGTAGTCTCTGCACTTAGGCATTGAGAGTCTAGTTGGCAAACACACCGCTCTCAAATTTGAATAAAAGAAACAATACTCAAGTGCTTTTTACCTTTATTTTCCCCATCACGTTCTGGCAACAATTATGTTATTCTAAGTGGCAACAGAACAAATGATTGAAAAGTACAAAAATTTAAGTTAATTGTCTGGAAATCTGGTCCACAGCATGCCTAACATTTACTCAGTCTCTTACTCTTCCCCATCAAAGTGAAAACAAGTAGCTGTCTAGCTTCCTATTCTCAGCGAGCCTTGCATGTTGATGCATGATTGAGAATAACCTAATTTAATGTCTAAACCAGATTACTTTTATGTTATTGGACTTCACTAAGCCGAACTGGGTTCACTCATTAACTCTACAGTGATTACAACCCGTGACCTTCAAGAGGGGTTGACATTGTGATTCTTGCAACTATGACTGCATTAGATGGACTATTAAAAATAGAAATAATGATGGGAGTGGTATTGATGTATGTTAGCCTTCCTTGTCTTGCCCCTTTAGCAAGTTGCCTATATCAGTAGGAGAAACAAACAGTAGCTAAAATGATATGCAGTACGATGGGGAGAGTAGTTAGAGAGAGACCTTTTAAAAAAAATTATGAAGTAGACAACAGCCAGATGCTTCTGGTCATATTCAATTAACACTGAAGGATTTCTAGAAAAACAGTCCTTGAGATACCTAAGGAAATCTGAGAGAAACCGCCTGAAGGAACAAAGAAAGAACTTGTGGTGTGGTAATACCAAGCCATTGTTCTTGAAAAAGAGCCAAATTTCTTCCCTGGACCATAAAGTTGTGAACAGAATAGATACAGCTCTTTCCCAAGGAGATAAGAAATGAGTCACATGCCTGCAACATATTGATGAGGCATTAGTGCTCCATCTTTCTCATAATTGCTGCTGCCTGTAATAGGTTTCATATACCAACATACATATGTCTGTCTTGTGAATGAGACAGAGGGATATCAGTACAGCTCACGCAGTTATAAGACTCAAAAATACTAAAACCAGACTGCAACAGAAATCACAAAATACCATAATCACTCAATCCATTATTTATATGTTACAGTCCCTTCCACTGTCTATCATATTACATTACACTAACCTAAGAGAAAGAACCAGTCCACAAAAATGAACCAATACAATTATGGAACATTTCCCTTTATGGAACTGAATAAACACAAGCTTATGTTCTTTGCTTTGTCTCATCTAATATAGTTTATCCTGTCACTATTTCTCATTTTCTGTCATTCAAAGAATCTCAATACAAGTGAATTTCAATACAAGTGAAATCTAAGTGCAGTGGCTTTTTATTTGACAATGCATAAAATGTGATATTTAGCTGAAGGTCAGTGCTCTCACACCCATACCTGCTTTTTACCTTCTCCCTCCCCATCATGGAGATGAGACCTCTCTTATTACTCTGTCTTTTCTCTCCTTAGAAAACATACAGAGATTTCCGATTGCAAGGGGTCCTGGACTCCACTTTAAACAGCAAGACCTATGAGACAATCCGGAACCGTCTCACTGTGGAGGAAGCCACAGCATCAGTGAGCGAAGGTGGGGGACTGCAGGGGATCAGCATGAAGGACAGTGATGAGGAAGATGAAGAAGATGATTAGACCATTTGGTCCTAGAGTCCGCTGGGACAGAGTCCTGTAATCAGTGCATGTCCTTAGTCTGTTAGTGAAACCCATTAGGGAATTTTCTGTCAACTACCATGCCCATGAGATGTTTATCAGTACAATTGCCATTTTAGCTATGTGGTACCAAGATTAGCAAATGACCTTCGTATCCACTGATTTCCTGATTTCCATGTCTATATGTTTACAAGCAATATGAAGCACCATTCTTTAAATACTGTTCATGGAGAATACATAGTCTAGCCACTAGGTGTGTCCCTGTTATCAGCAAAGATCAATGATGCTTCATTCATGTACTGTGTGTGCATTGATGGTAAGTGGATGTGAGGGTGAGTACATCAAGTACATTTACTTCTTTGTTTCACATATGTGGATGCCAGTTAATTAAATGAGTACATAAATAAATTAAATAAAACACATAGGTCTGCTTTGTGTTTTTATTTTTTTTAAACAAAAGGCAAGTCTCCAACAATCAACTTTTGATTCTTTCTGTTCCCCTAAAACTAAAAAATGAACCCCTTGTGTCTTTGTTAACCCATTTTTTCATTTACTCATATAATTAGCAAAAAAAAAAAAAAAAAAAAAAAAGGATGGCTACATACCAATGGATTGATTCTCTTAATTGCCACGGCAAGGGGGGCAATCCTATCATGACTTAACATCAAGCACACGGTTCAGAACAACTGTCTTCTGTCAAAGTTTTCTCCTCTTAATTGTTATTTTGCTTTTATGTCTCAATAACTGTGTATGAAAAAAAATGAATATTTAAATTACAATCCTAGACTGAAAATGTGTTTATAATAAGATGTGGATATTTCCTTCAGTAGATTGTAACCATAATTTAAATTATTTTGTTCCACACTGTTTTTATATCTGTCATGTACATTGCATTTTGATCTGTAACTGCACAACCCTGGGGTTCGCTGCGGAGCTATTTCTTTCCATGTAAAGTAGTGGATCCATCTTGCTTTTGCCTTATATAAAGCCTACAGTTATGGAAGTGTGGAAAACTGTGGCTTCTCAATAAATATTCAAATGTCCTAAGAATATACGTTTGGGTCTGTCTTCCTCTGTCTCCTTTGAATGCCAGAACTGAAACACAACAAGAAGAAATAGGAAAGGGGAGGGAAGAGGTAATTTTTGTAGAGTGTTCTTGAAGCTGTTGGAGTGGGTCGTTTTCAAATGCTCGTAGTTCTCCATGAGAGACTGCCTAAAATTCCGTTAATTCAGACTCCACTAATTCAGAATCCGTGGGCATTTGGACATGTTGGACAGATTACGCTTGCATTATAGGATAAATAAGGGTTTGCTAAGCAAGTAAGTAGTGTAAACGAGAGAAATGTTTCTCCTGTACGAAGAGAAGGCCAACAAACTGTTTTTAAGCACCACTTTAACAGCAGTGTTTGCATTCAAACAAAGTGTGTGCCAATTATATATGATTCTTATATATTTGTTAAAGCATTTTACAAGATTCTCCAAGACATGGAGTACTCTAGTAGCTCCTCAGGCCCTGTCAGCAATATAATCACCTAGGTTTGTAAGAAATTAAACATTTTGTAGCCTTGTTTGCTTTATTTGCATCTGTCACTAAACCAGGCTGATCTTTCCTGGAAGCTGACTGAGGTTTTAGGAAAACAGCTACTTTTCCAATAGGACCAGGTAGAAAGGTTGCCAGTTGTTCTCTACAAAACAATCCCTTTAGACAACATGTCTTGCTCTGTTGACTTGAGGTCTGCAGGTGCAAAGCATCAGTACTTCCTGCCTTTTGTGGGCTTGCAAAAAGAGTTCTCATTTATTGAGCAACTCTGCTATGTCATGCATTCTGCATGTATTACCTCATTTAAATCTCACAACAACCATAAGAGGAGAGAACTGTTGTTATCCTCATTACAGATGAGGAAATTAAGTTCAAAAGGGTTACACTAACTTGCCCAGTAGTTACTCAACTCCACACAGAAGCATTAATCCAGCGATAAGAGCATAAAACTGTCAATACAAATGGTGGGAACATGTCTTTCAGGTATGACAAAACTTTGATTGCTCAGGGGCACGTAGTTAAGTCAGAATAACACAGCCAAGATTTTTTAAAACACTTTTTATTACATTTTGAGTTGCAAAATGAAATCATGTATCTTGCAACAATTACATTTTTTTAAATTTTTATTTTTATTTTTTGAGATGGAGTTTCTCTCTGTCGCTCAGGCTAGAGTGCAGTGGTGCGATCTTGGCTCTGCAAACTCTGCCTCCTGGGTTCAAATGATTCTCCTGCCCCAGCCTCCCGAGGAGCTGGTACTACAGGCATGTGCCACCATGCCAGCTAATTTTTGTATTTTCAGTAGAGATGGGGTTTTGCTATATTAACCAGACTGGTGTCAAACTCCTGATGTTGTGATCTGCCCACCTTGGCCTCCGAAAGCACTGGGATTACAGGTATGAGCCACCGCAACCAGCCTATAATTTTAAAACATACAAAGTAAAGAGAACGTCTGTCCAGCGTATACAAGTTAGCAGAAGGAGGAAACTCTTCGGGAGCCTTGGAGAAGAGCTAAGTAAATGAGTTAGATAATTAACCAAAGGGTACAATGTAAAAGTCATAAGGAAAACTAAGCCAGAAAAGACTATCTCCAAAACCAAGGTTAAATTTAAAAATTCCTTCAAAAGGAGATTTCATTGCCTTGCACTGAGGATCCTGTTAAATAGCAACCCCAGAAACCCTGGAAAAGGGGGTATGGGTAAGGAAATGACAGCAGAACACATCAGAAAGCACTGACCAAGTTATCCTTGACCACTGCTGGCCTCAGTTTATGCTGACCACACATGCAAAGCCAAGAAGACAGCTTTGATATTCCTTTTCATTTATTTGGGATGGCATATTGAGCCATCTTCCTTATTTATTTATTTATTTTTAGTTTTTTATTATACATACAGAAGAGTGCATGAATTCTAAGCCTACAGCTCAATGATTTATCACAGAATGAACACACTTGCAGAACTACCTAGCTGAGAAATAGAACATACCGAAGCCCCCGAGGACCCCATGTCCATGCCCTTTCCCAAACTCTACCCACTCCTTACATGCCAAAGGTGGCCACTATCTGATTTCTAATGGCATAAAACAGATCAACTTGCCTATTTTAACCTTTTTGTCATTGCAATCACAGCACATATTCTTTCGTGTCTGGATTCTTCTGCTCTGCATTACGTTTTTGGTGTAGATGTGGTTCATTTCTTTTCATTGTTGTATAGTAGTCCAAGGTATAAATAGACCACAACTGATTTATCCATGTAAAAATGTTTTTCATTTCAAGCTGTTATGAATAATACTGCCATGAATTTCCTTGTACATATGTTTTGGTGCAATTGCTGGGTCCTGAAGTAAAGGTATTTTCCTTTTCAGAAGATGTTGCCAGTTTTCCCCAGAAGATGAACAAAGTTGTGCTCTCACCGGCAGCAAATCCAAGTCCCCGTTGTTCCACATTTTTGACAACATTAAGTGTTGCCACTCTTTAATTTTTGCCATTCTGGTAAGTGCTATGGTGGTTTATAATTGTAGTTCACTAATTATCAAATGAAATTGATTGCCTTTGAACATGTGTATTGGTAATTTAGACAGCCTCTTTTGTGAAGTGCCTGTTTAAGTCTTTTTAAAATGTGCAATGTAAGAGGGAGCATCTGTCCATTGTATAAAAATTAGCAAAAGTAGGAAAATGTTCAGGAGACCTGAAGGAGAGCTAAGTACATTTTTTCTGTAGATAACCTCTTTTGTGAAGGGCATATTTAAGTCTTTTTTTTTTTAAAGAAAAATTTTAGAACTATTTGAAGGCTGATAAGGAAGAGACCATAGGAAAAAGTGCCAGTTGGATGGAGGAAATATCAAGGAAATTGTTAACCAAACAGAAAGGCATTCACCTTATGAATAATTGGTCCACAAATACTTGAGTACATACTGGTCAGGCAGGCACTGTGCTAGGAACACCAGGACTTTGTCTAATCCATTTCCCCTCATCAGCCAGAGAGACCTTTCTAAAGGCAAGTGTGATCCTGTTCCTCCTCTAATTAAACGCCTCCAATTGTTCCCCACCCCTTAGAACCCAAACTCCTTAAGGTGGCATTCAAGGCCATGAACAATCCAACCCTTGTCTACTTCTCCAGCCTCTTCTGTTAACCCTATTCCTCTTACTCCCAGGGTTCATCCACACCCACCACCTTCAGCTTCCTGCTGTGCACTATAGTTCTTCCCACCTGGGGCCTGCCTCTGAACAACCTCTTCTCATCCATCAAACCCCAGCTAAACTGTATCTCCCCAAGGAAGACTTTCTAAACCCCACCCTCAGCTCAGCATCCATCTCCTTAGCATATATCCTCATAGCAGTGTCTACTTCTCTTTCTTAGTATTCACATTACTCATGAATGGGTTATATGCATCATTACATGTTCCATATCTCTTTTCTCTACTTCAGGAGGGTACAGACTGTACCAGCTTCCCCACTCTGTCCCCAGGGTACTCAATAAATATATGACTAATAATGAAGGCTGAAAGTAGAGGGATGGAGATGATCTGTTGCTATTCTCATGGAACTTTTAGTCCAGGTAGTATGAATCTTCCAAAGACACAGACTAAATATTATAAGATTCAGAGGACGGAGAAGGAAAGGAAGGTTTCCTTGAGGAGGTGGGCCTTGAAGAGCCCACAGAGAGGATTGGGAAGGACAAGAACAAGACCAGAGGAAGGCCAGGGGATATGCCACTTGGCTGGAGCACCATAGAAATGGGAAACTATTCTCTTCTCTGGTGGATTCCCAGTGCACATAGTAAACACTCAACATATACATGTTAACTTAGACAGTAATGAATATGCCCACTGTGTTAGGGAAGCCTGCTTCATGGGAAGGTTTAGGCAAGAGGTTGAGAGAGATTATCATGGGAAGAGTAGATTGAAGTGTCAAAGGAGGACATTTAGTTCCACTTAGTTTGGGTTTGTTGGTCTGCATAGCCAAGAACTAACTACTATTTTTAATTTTTTCAAAACATTTAAAGAAATTTTTTGAGTTAAAAAAAATCAAATAGAACAGAATTATATGAAACAAAACGTTCAAGCCTCCCCCCCCAACACCCATTTCCCCAAAGTAGCCATTGCTAACAGATGGGCATATATTCTTCCAAATATGTTCAAATCATATACAAGTATATTGGAGATTTTATATATATATAAATGATCCCAATATATAAATGAGAATCATCCTGAGCCTACTATTTGGCAAATCACATTTTCCATTTATCAGTATAGATAGGATCATTTGTACTTCTGCACATATAGACTTTCCATATAGACCATATAGACCACATATAGACCAGTACTTTGGTAATGGGTGTGATGTATTTAAGGAGATTTTCTGGTCAAAGAAGAAACAGGAGCAAAATAAGATAAACTGAAAATCTAGGATGAAATTAGGATGGATCAAAACATAATGGAGGAAATGAGCCATCTGTGGAAGTGACCCAAAAGACTGTTTGAAAATGTGTGACTAAAGAATTTCTGAAACACCCCAAATCCAATCCCAGTCTAACTGCACTATATCACAGTTATCTGTTTATGTGTCTGTCTCCCTGCTAGACTACTGCCAACTAGTTGAGGTCAGGGACTGTGTATCCATTTCTGTATGCCAGTCTGGTGCCTGGTATATAGTAGGCACTCAATAAATGTTGGTTGAATTGAGTGGGTGCACATCAGCAATGTACACCTGAGGATGATCATGACCAAGAAAGCATAAACTAAATTTATTACAATATACTCTGTCTATAAAGAAAGAATTACAAAAGAAAGTGGGGAATCATGATGGCTTTAGAAAATCCACCCACCTCAATGCAGGTATGAACAGCCATACTGTCATAAGTTTGAAGTTTTGTAAAAATTTTAGGAAATCAACAAAACAAGAGTTGTATAACTAGCGTTTAATCACAAAATTGAATGAGTTTATTTCCCTTAAATTTTAAAATCCAAAATAAGTGTGTTCTCTTTGTGGCTAATTTATATCAGACACATAATTAACAAATCTGAAATGAAGTCAAATTAGGCACAATTCTGTCATTCTTGGTAAACAAATTTTTAAAAATCAGTATTCCTCTTTTATTCAAGGTTGTTTTGCTTCTTCATCTAAATACTAAAATTATCATCTGTTTTCCTTCTTATGAAACCGTGCATTTCATCTAAAGTTGTAAATCTGCATTTGTTGTAACTAAGCAAAACATGAGAAAAGGGCTGACGATGGTGCAGTCTGCCAGCAGGGTTCTCTACCCTGACAGTACGCTGAAGGTCAGAGAAAAACACTGAACAACAGATTAATCACAGCCACCAGCTAACAGAGGAGTAAAACGATGACAATTAATACACACAACTACAAATTAAGAGGAATGCAAAGGCGACAACAAGCAAAAAGTACACAAATTAAATTTTTCTTATTTCCTAAGGATTGATGGCGGGATGGCCAAAGGCAATTGTAAACATGGTTAAGTTGGCATATTTCCCTCTGTCCATCAAAAACAAGTTGGCGTGTTTCCTGGGCAATGAATACAATTGCAAAGAATAAACAAGACTTTGCTTAAAGCAGAAAACATGTGATTAAAGATAGTATAAATTTCAGAGAAAGTGTCAGAAATTTTGGAATGTGTTTAAAAGAAAATCAAAGGCAACATAAGAAGACAAATACTGGTAGTATTTGGTGCAAAGAAAAGTACAGTTCATGTGGAAGCTATGGCTAGGTTTCAAATTCTAATGTCATTATATTATTGTAAACAGGACCACCGAACTATGCACCTCACTTAGCCATCTCCAGCACCTCCTGGAATAGGCCTTTGAGCATGATAAATTCTTCCACCATATTTTTTTGGTTCAGTTAGTCTAATTTTGAATAAAATTTTTAAAATCAGACATCAATATTATAAATTAAAAGTTCCAGGGCATATGAAGAGTGCTGACATCACAATGTATTTGGAAAATCTGAACTCTTCAGAGCTCTAATTAAATGACATTTAATAAACTCAAGTTGCATCCACTCTTTGTCATCTCCAAAGCTCTATAACAAGGCTGCTATACAAATAGTCTGGGGTTAATATTCTCTTGGAGAGCACAGGAAAAAGTTGGTGGTGTCCTAGGGAAGAAACTTTCACAGAGTGAACTGAGGGTAGAGGTGGAACTAGGGACTTAGGAGTTGATCTTGAAACAAGTGCTCATTTCTCCCCCAGTAAATTACAGAAAGATGATCTCTGAGAATAGGGAGGGCTAGATCTTCTTATCACAAAGGATGGGGCTCAAACCACTCTATTTAAATACTGAAGTAAAGATGAAAGCAAGAGACTGCGGGATTTGTAGACTGTTGGGTGACAGGTTTCACAGGAGTAAATAGAAGCAAGAGGTTGTGAGCATAGGTTCTGATAGGTTCTGAGGTCAGGATGACCTTGATCCAGATGTCAGATGATCAGTGGTAATCATTAGCTACGTGATCCTGGGAAAATTATGTCATTTCCCCTAGGCCTCAGTTATCTCATCTGTAAGATATAAATAGTCAGAATCATACCCTAGGTATTACACGTTGTTATAAGCTCCTTGGGTTGTCATCAAGATTAAATGTACTACTATGGGTGAAGTGCTGAAAAAGGCGCACATGCAAAGTACTCAATAAATGTTAGCTAATATTTTATTGCTTCTTTCTTTCTTTCTTCTTTCTTTCTTCTCTTTCTTTCTTTCTTTGCTTTCTTTCTTACTTTCTTTCTTTTTCTTCTTTCTCTTTCCTTTCTTCCTTTCTTTCTTTCTTTCTCTTTCCTTTCTTTCTTTCTTTCTCCTTCCTTCCTTCCTTCCCTCCCTCCCTCCCTCTCTCTCTCTCTCTCTCTCTCTCTTTCTTTCTTTCTTCTTTCTTTCTTTTTTTTCTTTTTTTTCTCTCTTCACAGAGTCTCACTCTATTGTCCATGCTGGAGTGCAGTGACACAATCTCAGCTCACTGCAACCTCTCCTCCCAGGTTCAAGTGATTCTTCTGCCTCAGCCTCCCAAGTAGCTGGGATTACAGGTGCCTGCCACCACGCCTGGCTAATTTGGGTTTTGTTTGGTTTTTTTTTGTTTTGTTTTGTTTTGTTTTTTAGTAGAGATGGGGTTTCATCATGTTGGTCAGGCTGGTCTCAAACTCCTGACCTCAAGTGATCCACCTGCCTTGGCCCCCAAAAGTGTTGGGATTACAGGCTTGAGCCACTGTGCCTGCCTGGCCTACTGTTAATTTCTTAGGCATTTAAGAGCCTGCCACGTTTCAGGCTTTGAACAGATCACAGATATGGCCAAGTCACTACCCTTAGAAATCTGAATTCTGCTACTCACTGTTCTCATTCCGTTTCTTTTCAAAAGAACAGCTCATAATCAGCAGTGGATCAGGCAGCAATGTGTTAAGCAGCGTTGAGAAGGGTATTCTTGCCACCCATTTCATTTTTTAGCATTTGCTTTTATGCCTTGAAAAGGAAGGATTTGTTTCCCTTGTTTACATTTGTTCACCTTCTCCTTTACTTGTCTTTGACTATGGTTCTCGGTAAATAATCATTAAAGGCATTAATAAATAAAGGAGTTTCTTTCCATATCTCCCCTTCCTCATCATCACTGCTTTAATTTGGGTTTCCCTAGAAACAGACCCTAAGACAAGAATTCTAGTGCAAGTAGTTTACATGGGAGGTGATCCAGGAAACACTAATAGAGGAATTGGGGGGGGGGAATTGGGAAGGAAGGCAGCCACTATGGGTAACTGAAGTTTGATTGCTCTGGGAAAATCTGGGAGTCAGGGTAGAACATACATTTCAGAGTTATTTCTCCTGAGGATTGAGAGAGCTGGGGTATTTATACTCCAACTCTTTTTCATTATTGGTTGAAGACAGCTGGTGAGAGAGGGCAGGCAACATTAATTCTCCAGCATTTCAGACATGCAGGGCAGATGGGCAAATCAGACTCTGATCATCACAGAAAGCCCTAAGACAAAAAAGCACAAGAACAGCAATGGGAAGTCAGGCCCAGTTGCAATGAAGTGGTAAGAGAGGTGGACAGGACACCAACACTATCTGCTACAATCACTCTGCAACTCAGGACAGAGTCTGTGGTCAATGTTGGCCTGAGAACAGCAAGACAGGGTTAGCAGTTCTCCTGCCAGAAGTGTTGCCTGGCCAGGCTAGATTTGCAGGGTTCCCAAGGGTGGTGAAATAAATCTCAGCCTTCAATACAGTGGAATACAATGGAGCCAGGAAAATGAACAAAGTAGATTTGTATATGCTGGTACTGAAAAATGTTCAAGATATATTGCTGATATTTTATTAAGTTAAAAAAAATCGAGGCAGACCGGCATTTAAAGAACTCTCCCATTTCTTTAAAAAAAAAAAAAAAAAAAGCAAATCTCTTTCCTTTTTTTTTTCCAAGAAATTAAATGAACAGTTATCATTTTGGCTTCCCAGCATCCAAATCCATGGAAACTGAAGAGGAAGGGATGTTCTCTCTCCCTGTTCCTCACAACTAGAATGTGGCTAATAAACAGGTGCTCTAACTCAGAACCCTGACTCTTGAGAGAAGAACCCAAAGGCATGGCAGTGTTGAAGAACTTTCCCAGGGCCTCAGGACCGTGGAGGGGCATCCAGTGACTGGTGAGTGGGCCCAGCAGCAGCATCCGGAGCAGAGTTGCCCTGTGGTTGCTTTTGGCTGTGCCTAACCTCACTGGTCCATTGGTTCCTGACGGAGACTATGTCCCAGGCTTCAGCACATTCTGGAAGCTACTGTGTAAATTGCTTTTCTGCTGTCAAGTTCTGCTGTTGGGAACTGAGAGCACTGGCATATGTAGGAAAAAAATTTAGAAGAAACTGATAAGAGTGGTTATCCCTGGGAAATGGGATGGCAAACTTCAGATGAAAAGGAGATTTGTTTTTCAGTTCAATTTATTTTTAATTTTATTATTGTTTGATTATTTCAACCCTGTTCATTTACCATTCTTTCAAACCTAAAACATTTTAAAAGATTGCATTTTAAATAGCTTTGCTTTTAAAAAGCGTCCCGGCTGGGCATGGTGGCTCACACCTGTAATCCCAGCAGTTTGGGAGGCCAAGGCGGAGCAGATCACAAGGTCATGAGTTTGAGACCAGCCTGGCCAACATAGTGAAACCCCTCTACTAAAAATATTAGCTGGGCCTGGTGGTGGGAGCCTGCAGTCTCAGCTACTCAGGAGGCTGAGGCAGGAGAATTGCTTGAACCCAGAGATGAAGGCTGCAGTGAGCCAAGATCATGCCACTGCACCCCAGCCCAGGCAACAGTGTAAGACTCTGTCTCAAGAAAAAAAAAGCATCCCAATAGAGGCAGTACCTGGAAAAGAAAAATGTAGAATTAAAGTGTAGTCCTAGCAGCAGGCACAGGATGGAAGGTTAAGTAACACCCTCTAACCTCTGCTCAGGTCCTCTTACAAAGAAGAGCTTCCTAACCTGGAAAGTTTGGGTAGGACTCAAGAGGTTCGTGAACTTGAATGTGGGGTGGGGATAGGAGGCAGCAAGCTACAGTAGCATTTGTAGTATTTGTAACCCAGTCACCAATGGAAATCAGATATTTTCCTATCACATTACAGTGGTTGTGATTTCTCAACACTCATGAGTGGTTCTAAGTTACCGTAATTATTAGATCGGCCACTAGATCTTATTTAATGCATTAGGAAAGAAGCATACCAAAGAGATATCTGCACTCCCTTGTGTACTGTAGCATTATTCACAATAGCTAAGGTGTGGAATCCACCTTAGTGTCCATCAGTAGATAAGTCGATCAAGAGCATGGGTGTCTATATAAATGAAATACTACTTAGCCTTTGGAAAAAAAAAAGAAATTCTGTCATTTGCAACAGCATGGATGAACTTGGAAGATATTATGCTAAATGAAATGAGCCAGGCACAGAGAAACAAATACTGTGTGATCTCACTTATGTGTGGAATCTAAAAAAGTCAAATTCATAGAAGCAGAGAGTAGAGCGATGTTTACCAGGAGCAGAGGGTAGGGCATGCAGGGAGATGTTAGTCAGAGGGTACAGAGTTTCAGTTAGGCTAGACGAATAACTTTAAAATATGGTTATTTTTTTAAAAAAAGAAAGAAGTATATATATCACTTTATTTTTTAAGATTTTGATAACAACATCATTAATATGATTGATATCTTTTAGAATACTACATATTTTATTTTATTTATTTAAAAGCATTATTCTGAGCAAGGCATGGTGGCTCATACCTATAATTCCAATACTTTGGGAGGCAGGGATGGGAGGATCACTTGAGGCCAGGAGTTCAAGACCACCCTGGTCAACATAGCATGAACCCATTTCTACAAAGAAATTTTAGAAATTAGCCTAGCATGGTGGCACACATCTGTAGTCTCAGCTATGTGAGATGGGAGGATTGCTTGAGTCCAGGAGTTTGAGGGTGCAGCAAGCTATTGAGTGCATTATTGCAGTGGCAACAGTGAGTGAGACCCTGTCTCTAAAATAATAACAAAATAAAAAATAAAAATGAAAGCTTTATTCTGAGAAGGGGTCTACAGGCTTACCAAACTGCCAGTGGGGCCTATGGTGCAGTGCCTATGTGCACACACACAGAAAACTTGAGAACATGTGCCAAAGCTCTTCATCCTTCTCTTCACATCTCACTTTTTGCTTTATCCATCGACTCTCATCCTAATTTCTTTACCTATAAAGTGGCAACAGTGTCCTTTTCTTTTTTTTTTTTTGTACAAAGCACATAAGCTGTATGCTTTTACTTGGTTGTTTTTAGCAACATGTCTCACTCAGTCACCCAGGCTGGAGTGCAGCAGCCTGACCATAGCTGATTGCAGCCTTGACCTCTGGGCTCAAGAGATCCTCCCATCTCAGCCTCCTGAGTAGCTAGAGGTGAATTCACTGTGTCTGGCCTTCTTTTACTTTTTTTGAAAGAAAGTCAAACCGTCAAACTGGCTGTAACAATTCAAGAAATGATAGTTTACAGTTTATTGTTTGAGGATATTGATAGGTCCTATTTTTGTACTTCTTGGCAGAATAAAACTGTGAATGAATGAAATTAGTGGTTATGAGCAAGGAGAAGGGCAGGGTGGTCTTGACTGGTTAGCTATGAGTTTCTACTCTGCCATTCAAATAAACATGTGGCCTTAGACTAATCACTAATACCCACCAAAACTCATTTACTTCCTCTAAAGATGAGGATAGCCAGTCCACCTGCTTTACAGGGTCACATTATTGATACAATAATAACAATCATTGCATATAATTACCATACCACAGGTCCAGAAACCAGTAACAGTGGTTGCCTCTGGGGAAAGAGACTAGAGATTTGGGGTGGGAGACCTGATTTTCACTATATATTTTATTACATTGTTTGAATTCAATTAGTGTTAGCAATTATTACTATTGCATCCAAAAAAAATACAGAAAACGCAAAACTTTAATCTACTAATGGTGTCATAGCTGATCAATATTCATTTATTTACTCCTTTATGCTAAGTGAAAACTTAACTTCATCTACAGAAATCAAAAGAGAATACCTATGAAGCAAACTCTGTTAAATAAGCAGATGTTCAAACTTAATTAAACAATAGGGGCCTGCTCAGCTTACCTTTGACTCTCCTATTCATAGGATGTTAGATTTCTCCTGTACATTACTTTGTACCACTTCCACTCCCAAGGAATCTGTGGAGGTGTGGGTGGGAGTGAGAAGAACCTCTAAAGGAATTCTTTATTATGGAAATAAAATAAATATTTTCTTAATATCCAAGGGACAGTCTGGGAAGACTTCCTTCTCTTCAGTTAAAAACTAGGTACCTGTTAAAATATTAGTAAGAGCCAGGCATGGTGGCTCACACCTGTAATCCCGGCACTTTGGGAGGCCAAAGCGGGCAGATCACTTGAGGTCAGGAGTTAGAGACAAGCTTGGCCAATGTGGTGAAACCCCATCACTACTAAAAATACAAAAATTAGCCAGGCATGGTGGTGAGTACCTGTAGTCTCAGCTAGCCATGCCACTGCTTTCCAGCCTGGGCAACAGAGCAAGACTCCATCTCAAAAAAAGAAAAAGGAAAAAATAAAAATTAAAATATTAGTAAGGAGAACAAAACCACCAGCATACACATTCCAGAACTAAAGAAAATGGAAAGTCAGTCAGCCTGTCAGCTACCAACAGTGAGTAAAAATTTCGATTTTGCACTGAGTATTGTCTGCAGGACTATGGGGAAAAGGTCTATATATTTAAACCAACATGAAGTTTGTCCTGTCCTTTGACACTAAACACGCATGTGGAGAAAAAACAAAAACAGTTGTACAAAATACACTGCTCTAAGTTGAGTGCAAGGGCGTACATGCCAGAAATATAAAGAAAAGAGACCAAACTCTTTGAGTCATTTGATTCATCAACAAATCAAGCATAACTATGGCCCAGGTAATGAATGTGACTGCAAGGACCAAAGCTGAACAAGGCAGACCCCTGTTCTCCAGGAGTTCACAGGCCAGGGGGCTTAAACAGCAAAGTTTTATTCCCAAAGGAATATTCAAAAGGGGTGGTAGAAAGGAGTGGCACATCCTGAGAAGTGAGTCTTTAAAATCGCTGTCGGCCGGGCGCAGTGGCTCAAGCCTGTAATCCCAGCACTTTGGGAGGCCGAGGCGGGTGGATCACGAGGTCAAGAGATCGAGACCATCCTGGTCAACATGGTGAAACCCCGTCTCTACTAAAAATACAAAACATTAGCTGGGCATGGTGGTGCGTGCCTGTAATCCCAGCTACTCAGGAGGCTGAGGCAGGAGAATTGCCTGAACCCAGGAGGTGGAGGTTGCCGTGAGCCGAGATCGCGCCATTGCACTCCAGCCAGGGTAACATGAGTGAAACTCCATCTCAAAAAAAAATAAATAAATAAAATAAAATAAAATAAAATCACTGTCATTATATGAACCTTATCTGGAGCATAATTTAAACAAAGGATTTTTTAATTATGTCATTTATTTTAAAAATTGGAAATGTGAACAGTATTTGATGATGTTAAAGACTTACTGTCTTTAAATAATGTATAGATGACAAAGTATTATATGTTTGGGACTTGCTTTAGAATAATAGGAGGAGGAAATAGATAGATATGTAGATGAATCAGGATTGGCCACGGATTGATCCTATTGGGGCTGGGTGAATGGTACATGGGTTCATATATTATTCTGTGCTTCTTTTGTGTATATTTAAAATTCCTCATAATAAGATTTGGTTATTTTTAAATCACAACAAGAGATACGGCAGAAATCAGAGAAGTAACTATAAGCATGTAGTTCTCTGGCTGAAGGGGAGCTCAAATTCAGCACAAAAGTCTAGTTCTCGCAGGTAAATAATCCTACTCTTTGTGCCTTCACCTCTGTTTGCAGGATATGGGCAGGACCTCTCTCTCATTTCTAGTGCTTCCTTTGGCTGGAGCTTCTGATTCTTTTTCTAGGCATGGTAGACATGGTGAGAGGTTTGCACTGGCCCAGCTGTTCTCATGAGTGTCCCCTCTTTTGGCAAGCCAGGTTGCATTTGTGAAACATCTGGCCAAAGCCAGAGCCCAGTGGTTTGGGAGCCCTTTGGAAGAGGCACAGACCACCATGGCCTCATTAGCCCCAGGCTCCTGCTCACTAGGCTTGAGCTCAGGTGGCCAGATGAGTACCCATGAGCAAAATGTAGAACAGAAGGTCTAGAAAGTATAGAGGGGCTGGACATGGTGGCTCATGCCTGTAATCCCAGCACTTTGGGAGGCCAAGGCAGGCAGATCACTTGAGGTCAGGAGTTCAAGACCAGCCTGGCCAAAATGGTGAAACCCTGTTTCTACTAAAAATACAAAAATTAGACTGTGTGGTGGCACACACCTGTAATCCCAGTTGCTCAAGAGTCTGAGGCAGGAAAATTGCTTGAACCTGGGAGGCAGAGGTTGCAGTCAGCCGAGATAGTGCCACTGTACTCTAGCGTGGGCAACAGAGGAAGACTCTGTCTCAAAAAAAAGGAAGGAAGGAAAGAAGGAAGGAAGGAAGGAAGGAAGGAAGGAAGGGAGGGAGGGAGGGAGGGAGGGAGGAAGGAAGGAAGGAGGGAAAGAAGGGAGAGAGGGAGGGAAGAAGGGAGGGAGGGAGGAAAAAAGGAAGGAAGGAAAAAAGAAAGAAAAAGAAAGAAGGAAGAAGGAAGGAAGGAAAGAAGGAAAGAAAGAAAAAGGGAGAGAGGGAAAGGGTAAACGGTCAGCAGCCTATTTTCTGACTAAGGGGTCCTGAAGAGCAGGGAAGTGAGAAGGCTTCTCAAGAAAATATTCAAAACCTAAAGCAATCCAAACATCTTCATGCTCATGCCAAAAGGGATGTGACACTGTCTCCTTTTTCTCTGGATCTCTCTCTCTCTCTCTCTCTCTCTCTCTCTCTCTCTCTCTTTCTCTCTCTCTCTCCATGTCTTTTCCCACACCTTCTCCTCTTTTCTATTATCTAGTGTGCACCATTATTTCTACACTCTAAGTTCTCTGTAATTTGGCACCCAAGTCTGTCCGGGGTAAGAATACCTGGGGAGCCACAGCAATAAGATACCATTTGGAGTCCATCAAATTGTTAATTTTTTTTTTTCTTTTTTGAGACAGAGTCTTGCTCTGTTGCCCTGGCTGGAGTGTAGCCTCATGATCTCAGCTCACTGCAACCTCCATCCCTTGGGTTCAAGCGATTCTCCTGTCTCAGCATCCCAAGTAAGTGGGATTACAGGCACCCATCACTATGCCCGGCTAATTTTGTTGTGCTTATAGTAGAATTTCACCAGTTGTATTTTTAGTAGGTTTCACCATGTTGGCCAGCCTGGTCTTGAACTCCTGACCTCAGGTGATCTACCTATCTCAGCCTCCCAAAGTGCTGGAATTTACAGGTGTCAGCCACTAAACCCAGCCTTTTGTTTTGTTTTGTTTTTTAGACAGGGTCTCCTCTGACACCCAGGCTGGATTGCAATCGCGCAATCTTGGCTCACTGCAACCTCCACCTCCCAAGCTCAAGCAATGGTAAGAATTTTTTAAATGATTATACCTAGTATTTGTAAAGGTACTGGGAACAAAGAATTGTCACGTCCTGCTGATTGGAGTGGGGCTAAATATGTATCCCCTTTCTGAAGGGCAGTTTGTCAGTTGGTATCTAAAGCTTTAAAAATGTGCATATCTTTTGCCATAGTAATTCTGCTTCTGGGAATTTGTCCTACAGGATTAGTTATGCACAAAATTCATGTGTGAGAATGTTCCTGATGGAACTGTTGCAAAAAAAAAAAAAAAGTGTAAACAGCCTAAATATCCAATGACAAAGGACTAACTCACATGAAAGACATAAAGTGAAGTGCTACAGAGCCATTAAAATCATGTCTTCGTAGCATATTTAAAGCATGGGAAAATATTCGTGCTATATTAAATAGAAAAGCAGATTATAAAGCAGTATGTATCATATGATGTCATCTTGTTATGCATAGAAATAATATACACCAAAGACTTGTCTGCGGTTTCTGGGTGGTAGGATTTGTGCAATTTTAATTTTTCTTCTTTGTAATTCTCCACTTTCCCAAAATTTCTCCATTGATTGCTTTTTAAATCAGAAAAAAAAAACCCCACCTTATTTACAAAATCAAATGAAAGAAATAACAGAATAAGAAAGAATTTTTTTGCCATCCTCTTTCCTCTTCTCTGCTCAGCCTGAAGAACTATTGTTATCAATAATAGTTATTATAGCAACAATAGCGAATACTCTGCTTTCTACTGGCCAGCCATCAGTGCTGAGATCCTTCTGTGCTTTTTCTTCTAGTCCTCACTTATGATAAAGCAGGTACTGCTCTCCTGCCAAAGATGGGCAACTCTGGCTTGCAGAGAGGTTTAGTAACTTGCCTGTGGACACACAGGACTGACAAGCCAGGCTTCTAGCTTGATCTGATTGCAGAAGCCACGCTGCTTCAAAGACACTTAGCCCTACAAAGCCCAGAAAGGAGTTTTATGTTGTGTCATAATGTCTTAAGAAATGCCCTGCTCCAAGGATACCCAAGTTCCACCTAGGCCAGAAATCTGTCTCTAGAAAAAGCACTAAGCAACGAGCTGCCAAAGGGTGAATCTACCCACACATCATGGAAATGCCTGCAGAAATTCATTATTTGTGATTTTAGCCTGTAACTTCTGCTGGAGTGAGAAGTTTTTAAAATTTGTTAACCTACTGCCAGGGAATTCTTTGGGTTTGTTTCTGGTTGCTCGTACTTTTTTTTTAACTCCACCCTTTCTGAGAGTCTTATATCACCCCACCATGCCCATCATCCATTCTCCAATACTCCAATAACAGCACATAGCTGGTTTACAGAGCATACTTACTTATGCATGCCTATTGGTTGAATGATAGAATGTAAGTTCCATGAGGGCAGGGATTGTGTCTCTCTCAGGAAGCACTGTACATATGGCATCCAGATGGTGCCCAGATTAGAAAGGCTCAAGATACCTAAAGGCTCAAGATGGCTAACTACTGAATGAACTATATTGCCTTAGGTCCTATCTCCTCTCAGTTTTTCAGGACACGAATTATCTTTTTAGTTTATGTGAATTGGAGCACCAGCTTTTACTTTTTCCTTGTCCCCACCTTAATTGCTTTAGATGTAGGTTCTTGGTATCTTTCTTGAAGTGCCAAAGTTGAACTTGTAACCTTTGCTCCTGGCAGGATTCGCAAAGGAAATTGGGCTTGCACAAAGAGGTTGTCAAGTATTTGGTTTGGTTTCTGTGTTCCAAGGCTTTTTCTTGCTAAAATAAACTTCCCCACCCTCTCCCAGAGCAAAATTGCCAGTTCCGCTAACTGGGTCACTTGCCAAAGAGCCAACATTCTGTCTTTTTTAGCCCTGGTCTTGTCTAGGGCCAAGACCCAGTGAGTTGAGCTCTAAGGACTTGCCAAGGCTTTCTATTAATGCCAGTTCCTACAAGCATCCCAGACCTTGTCCTCCTGACCTCAACCAGATCCTCCACCTCCAAAGGCAACCTGCTAAATAGTGTCTCTGGAAGGTTTCAGGCAGTCTCTAGCCTGAAGTCATTCACCTAGGACCCCAGGGCAAGTGGTACAGGTTCAAGTTCACAACTGCCACCCCTCTGCTGAGGTTGTGGGTGAGAAGAACGCTTCAAATGAGCTCCCTTGATTAAGCATTCTTGAGCTTATTGAAGGTTCCCTGAGAAGCCGGATCAACTGCCCAGCTCAAAAGACAACTGTGTTAGAAGTTTGGATGCAGCTTGTTTTAAAAGTCTAAATGAGAGGCCAATTAATTGATGTGGTTGTCTGGTCCAGAGAAAGAAATTAAAAGGGCATAACTCAAGAGGCAGGTGAGGAGTAGCGTCTCTTTGGAGATTTGGGGAATGGGGGCAAGTCAAACTAACTCATACTGATTCACTAATTTAACAGATATATAGATATTATAATATGTATATAGAAATATAAATAAGTATACTCCACAGATAGTTAGAAAGTATACAAATAATAAATGTACATAGCTTGATGAACATTCACAAACCAGAACGCAGATCGGGAAACAGACCTTTCTCAGTACCCCAGAAGCCCCTCTCTTCCATCCCCAAATGTTGCCTATTTTGAATGGAGCCATGTAGTACCAAGTATTTGGATCTGGCTGCTTTTGCTCAACATTATTTTTGAGACTTATTGATGCAGCCAAGTGTAGCAGTAGTTTGTTGATTCTTATTGATGTATAGTATTTCATTATGTGAGCATACCAGTAATTATTTATGGGTTCCACTGTTGACAGTTATTCAGTCAATTTTCAATTTAGGGCTATTGCAAATAGTGCTGCTATAAACATTCTAGTACATGTCTTTTGGTGAACACAGGTATTCATTTCTGTTGGGCATATACTTAGGAGTGCTGTTGCTGGGTCATAAGTAATGCAAATACTCCACCATAGTAGATTCTGCCATACAGTTTTCTAAAGTGTTTGTCCCTATTACCATTCCACCAGCAGCACAAGCCAGTTGTTTAATTTTGGGTTTTTAGCATGGTGTTTAGGAGTACACCTCTGAAAACCTCTTTCCAGTTACATGAGCTTGGACATGCTACCCAGCCTCCAAGAACCTCAATTTTCCCATATGTATGATGGAGATATCTATTATATACATGGATTCATAGGACCATGTTAAGGACTGACTAGGGTGGGTATCAAACTTAGTGTTGTGGCCTATAATAGGCCCTCAATAATAAGTAATAGTCTACGAATTGATACCTAGCTTCATCCCCAAAGAGGGAAGAGTCTGTATGTGCCTTGAAGGCAGTGATGGAAGCAGAAAGAAAAGATTGATTCCTTTTTGATTGATGGATGGGCTCTTCGCAGTATTTTTAGAGTTCTCATTTTGTCTTCACCTAAGTCAGACTATAAACACCCGGGGTGGAGCATCAGGGATCTTTACCCAGGTAAAGAAAAGATGGGATTCTGCTGAGAGCCCCAGAGATGCGGGCAAGAGAGAACTTTTCCGTTTGCCGTACACACGGGAAATTCTTATCAAAGCCAAACAAAACAAACAAACAAAACAGAGCCGAGAGATTCGCTTGCAAAGCGATCACAACACTTCAGGTTATTCAATGCACCATCCAACTCAGACCTACACTGTCTGGCAAACTTACAGAAGTTTGGGGAAATCTGAAATCGGTTTCCCTCACCCCTGTATCCCTTCCGGTCCCTTTTCCCTGCCGGCTTAACTCCTGCTCTCAGCACTTAACGCTAATACCTTTGGGCAGGCTCCACCGCGGAGTTTAACCAGCTGCCAAGTTAAATAACGCGGAGGATCCTAAGCCGTCTTCCCAGGGAGTCGGAAACCGACATCTCTCAACTACGCAGGGCCAGTCAGTCACCAAAACGCCTTTTAATTTTAAATATACATATACATACACGTATGTGTGTGTTATAGCATATATAAAAATATATCATCATCGTTCTCTATAAACGATTATTTCATTTGGGTTGCACACCAAAATCGCGAGGCAAGTGGAAAACTCAGGTAGGCGAGACGACTTCCTTCCCTCACTGCGCCTTACAAAATGACACGTCTGCTGGCAAATTGCTGCACGCGGGTATTGGATCAGATTTCTAATTAAATAGCATTTCTAGCGATGGGTTGTCGATAGTATACAAGTATATATATATACATATAAACAACATGCGTATATATGATATGCATATATATGTTTGTGAATATACATGCATCCAGGGCAGAGAGGAGAGCACCAAGCTTGCACGGATAGAGTGCAGATCTGCTCTTTTAGGAGAGTTCTTCTGGCCTAGAAGGGCGTACGCTGCCCAGATTTCTGAAGACTCAGCGAATGTCCTCTGATGTGATCGCCGCCAAGGGAGTTGGGAGGATCCTGGAAATCATGATAGGTTTGCACTACCGCCCCTCCCCCTCCGCCTCCGCCCAGGGCTGCAAAGCCGGTTGCCCCAGGCTAATAGGCGCCTTTCCTGTTCCAGGGTGAAAACTAGTCTGTGGTGCATTGAGATTTGCTAAACCAGTCCCTGAATGCCAGGGGCGCTGCAAAACAGCCGCCGGGTGCAGTGGGCCGGGCGCTCGGCCACCCTGGCTGCGATCATCGCAGCCTCCCAAAGGATGCGGGCAGATGCAGACGGCTCTGGCCCATCTGTCCCTAAAGGCCTGGGACTGTGCTCGCGTGCTCCACGAGGGTACCCGAAATCTGGGAGCTCTCAGGCGCGCCCGGCCTTGGGTATCTGGGGCTCTTTGTCTCCCGACAGCGCTAATCCCGAGAACAACGCGCACCGAAGGCGGAGGCCCCTGTGCTTTGGACAAGCCCGCCACGGGCAAGCCAGTTCGAATGTTTTCAATAAAATGCTTCCTGGGGAAAAAAGAGAGGATCGCAAAAGAATTTCTCTTCAGAAGTTAATCTATTTTCAGCAGCGGTTAAGCGCGGCACCAAGTAAATCAGATTCTAAATGTTCCTTTGGAAAGAAGGAAGAAGAAAGAAAGGGAGGAAGGAAGGCGGGCAGGAGGGAAGAATGAGGGAGGGAGGCAATAGGGAAGGACATTTCTTAAGCCATAAAGTTTGTTTGTTTTAGGGTTGGTTTTTATTTTCCGAAAAAAAAAAAATGTCAGAAAGGAGCGGGGTGCCCAGTGCGTGTTTCCCCAAACTCGGGAGCCGTGAGCAAGCCTGCTCCCTCCAAGCTGCTCAGCTCCCTGGGGAGATGGCATACACAGGGCGACGTGTTATGTATTGCAACCAGATGATAAAATAATCACGGTTTTAAAAATAATAGTGCCCCTTGTTATCCAGAACCAAGATATGCATGGCACCGCGGCTGAAATTAGAACACCTTTATGGAGTGGAAATGCTTGCCTTTTTCTTCTGTGGTGCAAATGCGTGAGCTTTTTGCGCAAGAAAGGGATATTCTTCTGAGGTTGACTACACTGCGAGAAGGCATCTGCTAAGTTATTTGTCCTAAAGTGAGGGCGATTTCTGACATTAAAAAAAATGGTTTTTTAAAGCAAAAGTCATCATTACAGTGTTTCGGGCTAATGACCATAAAATGGCCACAGGGAAGGAGCAGGAGGAGAAGCTCCGCTCTATCCGCGCCAGTCATATTTAATATGCTTCCCATAAGAGAAGTTCCTGTAAAATCAATAGACAACCGCCAGCTGTGCTTAAACCTGCGATTTCAATTAAAACACTGCGCTCCAGTCCTTGAGGTTGGGCCCGGATCCCCAGTCAGTGGTGTGCCGGTCTCTTGGCCAGGGCGCAGCGTCGCACCGCCGCGTATCCCAGAGGTCGCCGCCCGGGTCAGGCCCCGCAGAGCCGCGGACGCGCCGGGTCTCTGCGCCCTGCTCTTCGGCGTGGGAAGGACACAGGCCGCCGAGGGGCTTCAGGCCTAACTCTGATTCTGTGTTTCCCTGCCGCCGCCGGGAGGTTGAGGCCCGAGCTAGGGCCAGATGGCAAAGAAGCCAAAGCGCCCGGCTCTAGGCTGAGGCGCTCCAAATGAAATAGGCCTGGGGCTGAGGCTTCGGGCTGGGGAAGGCGCCAACGTGGATTCGGGCCCGGGGGGGCCGTGCGTGATGAGCTGCAGCCCACCCAGTGGAGTGCAGCGGACGGCCAAGGGCCTGGGCGCCTGGGGATTACCCCAGCGCCTCCCAGGACTCCTGCCCTGGAGCAGAGCACGCGCTGCGGCCTAGTAGGCCTTGCTTGGGCCGCCACCGCGTGCCTCCAGGTCAGGCGGCCTGCTGGATCCTCCTCTTGACCCGAAGGCACCAACACCTCCGACGTGGAGCTTGTGTACCAGTCTGGGTTGGGAAAGAGACTGGGACTTCCAGAATGTCACTATAGCCTCAGCCCACTTCTACTGGAAAATCATGCTTTAAGGGACAGACTTCTTGGGGAGGGAGGGAGGGATAAGATCACTTTATTTTCCGTAAATGAATCCACAACCCTGAAACATCTGCTTAGCCCTGGAGCTCCCTGTTCCCCTTCATGTCGAGTTATTTTGGATTTTCCTTTACTGAAAATGTGTAGATAGAAAAAAGTCATCCCAATTTCACAGAACCCTTCCATCAACTCCCTAAAATTGTGAGATTTTAATTTCTATAGTTTCCCCTTTTTCCCAAAAAAAAAAAAAAAAAAAGGCAGTTCAGCCTCAAAGCAAACAAACAAACAAAAAAAAGATGCTGCATATAAGAATGAATTTGGAGGATTTGGGGACAGCGAATGGAAATCTCATCACTCCCTCCACCATTCGCTGCATTTCCCCAGTCCTCTATTATTCTGCCTGAAATCATCTCGTTTACAGAAAATATTTGTTTGCACTATTAGTTGGTACTGGAGTTAATTACTCAATGTGTTAACGTGAAGTAATATGTATAAAAGTAGGATCAGTGTTTATTGTGTGGGTGAGCTGTTGAGCGGTGCTTGAATAAACTGCAATTAGGGTTAGATAGAGATTAATTAACATGTGAGTGGCAAGGTGTAAAATAGTTTCCAACCCTCCACTTCAATATAATCTGCAGGCGAGGGAAGGAGAAGTTTGTGGAAGCTAATTAAATACTTTCATAAAAGCCAGTGTATTCACCCAACATTTGGAAAGAGAGGCACATTAGGGGCAACTTGTTTTTACCCAAATGTTTTCTTTCTGTGGAGGTAGCACTCCTTTGTAATGGCGGAGAGAGAGAGATGGCTTATGCAGCCACAGAAAAGCGATAGAAATGGCAAGGCAGGTTCATGGGAAGCCCTTGGAAGCCTTTCAGCCTGATGGAGCTTTCAAACCAGCAGATCTTTCTAGCTGCTGCTGCGGAGAGTAACAATTACTCAATTTGGAAAAAGGGCTGGGGTGCAGTACTGGTGGCAAACGGGATTCACAGGAGATTCGGGATAGAAATTCAGGTTTTGAGATGCTGCAGGTGTATTGATATTGTTTCAATGTTGGGGTGAGTTGGTTTGTTTCATGTTTGGCGGGAGGAGGGAGTAATCTGTGCTCTTGTGTTCACATTGACACAGGGATGGGGGTACCCTGGGTATGAAATTCTGTCTCTCTGAACATCTTCTAAAGTGTGGGGTATATGGAAATGTTCTCCAGAAGAGCAAGCCTCTTGGCTTAGAAATTTGGAAGTTTGGGGAGGGGGTGGGAGGGTGACATTAAGGGAACAGACTTGTGATTGCGGAATTTGGGGGCAGTTTCAGAGTTTGGCAAGGTGAGAGCATTAGCCTATTGCAGTCCACCCCCAGGCCACTTTCCTTCAGGGACCTCTCTCTGTTCCTTTTCCTTACCTGCTATGTCCAAATCCTGTCTAAAATTGAACCTCAAAGGAGCTGCAACTGTATGGGTGAGTAGAAGGAAAGAGAATTTCTGAAGGGAAAAAGGGAGTGATTTGCCAGAAGTTAAAACTAAAGCTTTTCTCCCTCGTCCCTTGACGTTCTCCAGGGATGTTTCCCAGCACCCCTGAGGGGCCTAGGAGGGGATACTCAGCCCCCTCAAGACTTGTTCCTGGGTGAAGAAACAGGTTTACCTCTACCACCACTTTCTCTGGCTTCACTTGATCGTGTGTCTTTGGAGGTGGAATTCACTATCAAACCCTGTTTGCTCATATTATACCCACCATAATCCTCTTAAACTGTGGTTGCGGCTACAAAGCTCGTGGTCTTGCAAAAGCTGACTGGCAAGATATAATTGTCCCGCGAACAAAACCGGCCAAAAGTTTTCAAAAAAAACCCTGCACCCCCCTCCTCCCCCTTTCCTAAACCTAATTCTCTCGCTCGCTCTCTTGCTAGCCATCTCCCCCCCCCCAAAAGAACCCTCAGCCTCGACCACTTTTGTTGTCGCCAAGAGCACCAGGCCTGTTGAAAGTGCTGGAGCGTCTTTGAGCAGTTTGTTGTGATACGCAGGTGGAATGGTCTGCAAACAGATGAATTCAGCCCCTCCAAACCAAGCGCGGAGCGCTCTGCTTTTGTGCGCCAGGCACAAAACGCTGAATTCCTCCGAACTTACTTGGGGCCTGTCTAGAAAAGGGTCTTTTCTTCCCTCTGCTTGTACCTCTGGCCACACTAAGTCTCTGCCCGCCCCCCTTCAGGCCCCCTCCCTCTCCTCTCTGATAATCCTTCTCTTTATTTTAGAAAAACACAAAACCCGGTTCCACGCGGTGCTTTAGTGGCTAAAAGTGAAAGAGCTGCCTTGGCAGAATTCAGCTCTATGAATCACTTCGGAAAATTGGTTCGACTGAATGGCCTTAGGAGGAAAAACGTTTTAATAGGATCCAGGGGAGGTTCTGCTGTTTCAATCTGCTCCTTAAACAGGTGGAGATTGGACCTTCTCAATTATACAAACAGTAAGTACCCATCAGCTGGGAGAGCTGCCCTCCGAATCCTCCCCGCACGCAGCCCTAAACCAGAAGCAGATCCCGGCTTTGCCTCAGAAACCCGATCATAAATCAACAATTCTGATCTATTAGGATCTCCAAAAGTCTTCCAGCTCTCGGTTTAGCCTCCCCTAGCCTGAGACCAAGAGCCGGCCAGAAAGCTGGGGGCGCACCCGCGCGGCCCCGAGGCCCCCGAGATCCCGGCGCGCGGCCTGGCTCTACGTGACGCTCCGGGGTCGTCCTTAGGCTGCAGGAACTCTCTCCCGGCCTCCGACGCCAGCCAAGTCGAGCTCATTGCTTTTGCATAAATTAATATTTCCCCATTAACAAGTTCCCCCCTCCAAACGCGGCGCCCGCGTCCATGCGCCACATCCTAATGAGGTAATTATCATTTGCGCGTGTTCGAGGCTGGCGCAGGTTCCGTGGGTAAATGGCAGTTTATTAGCACGATGCCCAGCTCGGCTGCGGAGGGCTAAGGGATACTTCAGCTACTAGACTGACACCCTGGGGCCCTTTGGGGCGCCGCGTCCGGGACCCTCCGCCCTCCCCGCGTCCCCCAAACCTGCAGGCCTCCAAAGTTGTGAATCACGCACGGAACTCTGCCTAGGTTTGGGTTTGGGTACCCCCCCTTTTCCTTCCACCGGCAAAACCATCACGATTCCTCCCCCTCCCCCTCCTGTCTCTTCCCTCTTTCCCGATTCGCAAACCGCTCGCACTTTCCTGAGGGGAGAGCGGGCGCCAGTTGCCTCCTTTTAAAGTTTGAGGGGCGGTGGTGGCGGCGGCCGGCAGGCGCGGGGGAACACAGGGGCCGCTACGGGAGCCGCGCCGCCGCCCATGTCATTCCACTTCAAGTGACTTCATGTGATGTCAGCTGAATGTAAAAGACAGTGATCTCACGCGGAGGGGAAGATGTTTGCCATCAAAATGTGACAGAAGAGACACTCTGCATGGCTCGGAACGCATCTCCTTGGTGGTGGGGGAAAGAGGTAAATGCGAGGTGGCTCTCCGGTCTTCTTTAACTTTGCCCCTTCACTGTCCAGCTCCCAGCACGCGTGGCAGAGGCCCGGGTCCAGGGAAGGGCTCAGGGGGGTTAATTTGAGACTCTTTTCTCACCCCCTCCTCCTTTTCTTTTGTAAACCCTCCCCCTTCTTCCCCCTTTCAAAGTCCCAGGGCAGAGGCTGGTGGGTTCTTTTGCGCGCCGGGTTAATGGGCAGTAATTTGGTACCCTTGGGTGCACTTTGTTTTGCCCCTGTTCATTTGAATGCAAATGGGTGACCCGGGCCCGACTAGGTGCTTATTAAATTGCAGTTTTCCCCCCTGCCTTTTCCGGAATGCAGACTTAGAGGAGAGAGGCTGCGCCCTGGCCCAGCCTGGCTCGGCTCGGCTCCGCGCGCCATGGCAAGCTCGGCTTCCCTGGAGACCATGGTGCCCCCGGCCTGCCCGCGCGCCGGAGCGTCGCCTGCCACTTCCAAGACGCTGGCCTTCTCCATCGAGCGCATCATGGCCAAGACGTCGGAGCCCCGCGCGCCCTTTGAGCCCCGGCCTGGAGCGCTAGAGGCGGATGGCAGCCAGGGCAAGAAACTGCTCAACCTCTGCTCGCCGCTCCCCTGTATGATCCCCCTCCAGCCCCTAGGCTACGAGGTCCCGTCAAAGACACTGCTCAGTTACTCGGAGCTCTGGAAAAGCAGCCTCCGGGCGGGCGGCGGCGGCGGAGGAGGCGGCGGCGGCGGTGGCGGCGGCGGCGGCGGCGGGGGGGCCCCAGTGTGCGGCGCCAGCGGCTTGTGCAAAACCAACTGTGGCGTGTGCTGCAAGGCCGAGCTGGGCCTGGCGCCGTCTGCGCTGCCCGCGGGCAGGGTCATCAAGCCGCAGGTCATCAACCAGGCCGTGGGGCTGCCGGCCAGCGGCTCGCTCTACTACTTCAACTACCTGGACTCGACCGCGTACCCGCCGTCTGAGCTCCTCAGCGGCCACCTCTTCCCTTCTGGCCTCCTCAATGCGCAGGCCCCCGCCGCCCTGGCTGCTCACCCCAAGCTCTTTCTGCTGGAGAACGCCAAGCTGGCCGGCCTGGCTGCGGACAAGTTCCCCCATCCGGCTCCCTACCCCCATAAGGAGCGCTTGCCGGCGCCGCTGGAGCAGGTACTGAAGGAGAACTCAGCCCTAACTGCCGAACGTGGAGGCGTCAAGGGCCACAGCAAGCTGCCAGGGGGCTCCGCAGATGGCAAGCCCAAAAACTTCACCTGCGAGGTGTGCGGCAAGGTGAGGCCCAGGGTTCGGGGAGCCGGGAGGGGAGACCGGCGGCGGCGGCTTCCCTGGGGCAGTGTGGAACGCCCCTTCTTCGAGCTGAGGAGCTTCCCAGCAGTTGACTACCCAAATTGGGAGCCCAGTTGGGCCTCAGTTTCCTATTCTGTAAAATGGGGATGCCCTTGTGAGCGGCCACACAGTATTGGGGTAAGCAGCAGTTTGAGAAGCCCTTTACAAACTGGAAAAGGCTCTGGTTTCTGAAGGGGATGTTGACTGAGGGAGGTAGGCTGTGCCCCCCACTCAGGGCTGATGGAAGGCCCTCGGACAGACGCACCACAAGGCCCCCCATGTCTTTCTATAGGTGTTTAATGCTCACTATAACCTCACCCGCCACATGCCGGTGCACACCGGAGCCAGACCGTTCGTGTGCAAAGTCTGCGGCAAAGGCTTTCGCCAGGCCAGCACGCTCTGCAGGCACAAAATTATCCACACCCAGGTACGTGGCCCCCGGGGTCGGGCCCAGCACGTGCGCAAACCCCAGAATCTTAATAACATTGGGGATAGAATGTCCAATGATTAGCCCTTACCCTCTAGGGTTGAGCAGGGGGGTGCCCCCTTCCAGGTGTTCCCGAGGTGGCCTCTCCGGGCCAGGGTCTTGGCCTTACTGTGCGCGCCCCCCTCTCCGCAGGAAAAGCCGCATAAATGCAACCAGTGCGGTAAAGCGTTCAACCGCAGCTCCACGCTCAACACGCATATCCGCATCCACGCGGGCTACAAGCCCTTCGTCTGTGAATTTTGTGGCAAAGGCTTTCACCAAAAAGGTAACGTGCCAGGCAAGGCCTTCTCCTCACCTCACGTCGGGACTCGGGTCGCGGCTGGCTGGCGGGAAGGCAAAGAGGGATCTGGAGAGAGGAGGCAAAAGCTGCAGGCGCGGGCGAAGCATTTCTTTAGAATCGGGTTGTAGGGGAAAGCTCTCCTAGCGGGGTTAGTAGACCATGATGTATGCAAGCTGAGTGCACAGAGAGACTCCGAATTTGGGAGATGGGAGGGAGGTAAGAAGACAGAGGGAAAGGATGTAGGGAAAAAAAAAAAAAAAAAAAAAAAAAAAAAGAGGATATTGCCCTATAGGAAAAGGTTCCTTTTGTATCCGGGACTCCCCTTTCAAATGAAAAATACTGGAGGCAGAATCACTCTCCCGGGAACAATTTAAGACTGGGGGAAACCGGTATGATCCTTGGCCCCCGGCTGGGATTTTCCAAGGCACTTTTGGATCTCCAGGTGGTAGTTGGGGCACAAGAAGGAAATAACTTTAAAAATGAGAAGGAAAAAAAAAAAAAAAAAAAAAGGGACGAAGCCCGGGTTCCTGCGAATTTCTTCTAGCGAGGCATCAGCCGGGAGAAGGACTCGGTGCGTCTCTGGGCTGCGCAAAAGTTTCCCGGCCGGCGGAGCGCGGCGGGAGGGATGCTGCACCGGCCTCTGTGGTGGGCAGGGCAGGGGTGCAGAGCGGCTCCGCGGGACTCAGCCTCGGTCTTGTCTCTTGTCGGGAGAGCACCCGGCTTGACGCTTACGAAGTTTGACAACTTCTTCACTCGAAGAGGTCGCGCCCGCCTAGCCAAGCGTCGCCTTTTTTGAGCAGGCACCTGGGCTGCCCTGGGCTGCCCGCCTCTTCCTCCCCACCATTCTCCACACCCCCACTTTTTTTGTTTTTGATCTGTTGTAGGGAATTACAAGAACCACAAACTGACCCACAGCGGCGAGAAGCAGTACAAATGTACCATCTGCAACAAGGCCTTCCACCAGGTCTACAACCTGACCTTCCATATGCACACCCACAATGACAAGAAGCCTTTCACGTGCGCCACTTGCGGCAAAGGGTTTTGCAGAAACTTTGACTTAAAGAAACATGTGCGCAAACTCCACGACAGCGTGGGCCCTGCTGCCCCCTCCGCAAAGGACCTGACTAGGACAGTGCAGAGCTGAGAGCTACTGCTTTGCCCTTCCTTCCCTCCCTGTACCACCCGAAAACAGATCACACATATAAACTTATTTCTAAAATTAAAAGAAAAAAAAAAAAACTATAGCAGAGAGGCTAAAATCTATTTATCAAAACCAGCATATTTTTGGAAAGCTAAACGTTTCCTCGATGACTGGCAGCAAACTCGTGGCCCCTACCTTTGTATATTCAGGAAACTTATTTAAATCCAGGCCTCCGCTTCTCCTGGGGCAGCCAGTTTTAACCCCACCCTGTCACCGTGGGCGCCCCAGAAGATCGCGGCGCCCCTAGCCATCTTTATACAGCCATGTAAATCCTCCTGTACAAGCGAACACGGAATATATACATATATAATTCAATAAACAGAATTATTAGTGCGCGTTTTTTTCCCCCCTCTACCCTCGCGGCGAGGTCAGCTCAGCAACCCCAAAGAACGAGAAGGACTTAGGTGTTTATAGCATTTCCTTCCTAAATGCAGTAACTTTGGGGCACTGGGGCCAGGGTTGAGGCTAAACCGGTGTTCTTGCTACGTTTGTGTGCTAAGGCCCCCAGGAACGAGGGCGAACAGGCCTATGGCGGCCTACAGGAGGTGCCAAGTTTTTATTTGGTGACTGTTCAGACGCTTGGGATTCTGGGTGCTGCCTTATTTGGGTAAGCAAATTCAAATAAAAGGGTTAAAAGCGACTGGGTGTTGGGGAGCAGCTTTTGGGATTGTCCTTGAGCAATGCGCCACGCCCTCGAGGGTAAGCGGTCGGTAGACTCACTACCCCACCAGAGCGCTTCTGGGCACGTCCCTTTCTCCGGGAGACCTAAGGAGGGCAATCACTGCTCCCAATCTCCCTTGGCGGCGAGAACTGGAGGCTAAGGGTCCGCAGCCCAGCCAGAGCCTCGGGCCCCACTGGCCTGCGCCCTTGGTCTGGGGCTGGCCTCCGGGTGCCGTGAGCCCTGCCGCGGGAGGGCGCGCCCGGGCTCCCCGAGCTCGCTGCAGCCGCCACCGCCGCCTTCTGGGTCTTGATTACCGCTCCGTTAGTCCATTTCCTGAATAGCTGTCTCTGCCGCCGAGCACGCTGATGAAATGATCTCACGCTTGCTTTCTAAGTAATGACCCAAATTAAGAGAGAAAACAGAGACCCTTCAAACAGCATTACATTAATCATCTAATCATTCCCAGGAGGGGGCCGGCCGCCGCCGCCCCGTTTGATCCGAATCTGGATAATCAAGAGCTCGGATTACTGGCGCGTCGCGCCGGGGCTCCCCCCACACACACTTTTAATATCCGCGCGGCGATTCAGCCCACGTCTTTTGGAACAATGTTCCCCAGCGCCAGGAGGAAGTGCGGTGCGGGGCCCGGGAGTGCGCTTCCACGCAACCTTCCCATTGAGGGGGCGAGTGTGGCTGGGAGCTGACCCCACGCGGATTTCCAGTGCGGGTGGATACTATTTGAAGGGAAAGGTGCTTAATGCAAAGGTCACTCCCTCACTCCCGCAAGTAACGCGGAACGTGACTGGAGTGCGGGTTAGCCCAACACCTAGTATACAGTAGGCGCTTAGTGCTGAGAGTGCCAGTGGTTTCCACAAGCGAAAACCCTGTCGTTTCCTGAGGGCTTGCTCCACGCTAGGAACTCAACACATATCCTCTCGAACGGTAACTACAACCCGCAAGCTGGGCATGATTATTCCCACTCTACAGACGGAGAAATAGAGGCAGAGACGAACTATATGACATGCCTGGGGTCACCAGGCTTGGTAGAGCAGGGATCCGAACTCCGGGCTTTTAGAAGACCTACGCTTCAGTGGAGGAAGAATCTCGGGGTTGAGGTCCGGGGAAAGATACACTGGGGCAGGGTGGAGGTTCGGTCACGGTCAGCCAACGGTTCTGTCCCCTCCCGCCGCCCAATTCGCACACCCATTGCGCGGGGAAGGAGAATTGTCGATTTTGTTTGCACAGAGGACGGCGACAGCTTCCTCAGGCTGTCGCGGGGGTATTTTTAGTACCTCCGATTCAGAAATAGGAACGCGTACATTAGAATTCCATTTCCTGAAAGGAGAGCGTCCTCGTTTTTTTGTATTCCTCCCCTCCTCCCCTCAAGTCTAGGAAGACGCAGCCAGGGGAGGGGGAAGAGGAAGCGAGGGGGAATTTAAATGTTAGCTCGTTCTGGCTGCAGTTCGCTGAGGGGAGATTGGGACCCAGAGGAATATGCAGATTTAACTCTGAAATCTCGGTGGATGCCACAAACCCCAGGAAACCCCAGGATGGGCGAGGAGGACTTGGCGGCTAAGGATATGAAAATATCGCCTTGCTTTTCCCAGACATCTATCCCCAGGGAGACTGCAGGCCGGTTTAAGGAGTCAGCATCCTTTCTTTGACCTCAGATAGTATAATAGTGTTTTATTAGCACCTCCCCCCATTATGTCTGGGAGATGTTGGGTGCTCTGTGACAGTGCCCTGTGACAGCCATCTCAACCAAAATCTTTTCCTTCCTCTGGAGAGTAGCATTTGCAAATGTGGTTCTTGAAGACCAAACAATGACCCGGGCAAGCCCATCTTTTTCTTAAATAGCTCCAAAACTTTGGGTGAGGGACAGATACCACAAAATTTAATGCAAAGTCACCCTCTTTTAAAAGTTATGGGAAAAATTGTCCTACACGTGGAAAACAAAGTCAAGTTCTCTTTAAGAGGGAAAGTTAAATAAAAGAGGGAATGCCAGACCAGACCACCACCACCACCTCCCAGGGAAAGAACTTCCTAACCGTCAAGTGAGAGAACATTCGTTGAGAAAGTCTGTAATAAGTTTTCATGGAGAGAGACTCAAAGGGTCCTCTATCTCATAAAACTGGAGAAATTTGCTTCCAGGCTTACAGTTCTGAAGAGGGGTGGGGGCGTGCTTGCTTGCAAACTAGGCAGCAAATAATATAAAACTCATGCGTAGAGGTGGAGGCATTTCTCTCATGGACTGCTCATCTCTGCAGTGGCGGGGGAAGGAACATTAACTGTAGCTGGGGGGTAAAACTTAGTAGTTTCTTGCACACTTCAACATCCTTGGGGTTGTTTCCTCATAATTTGATTGTTACTTAACCTTCTCACCAGCTTCTGTCAATTCCTCCCACCTGAGAAGGTGTTATTTCACATCTGGCTGTAATTGTAGATAAACAGAGTTCTCTGTATCTATGGGGTTTGGTTCTAGTTTCCACAAGTTTGAAGTCACTCCCAGGTTTAAGATGTCAGCTTCCTCCAGGTGTGGGATTCAGGAAAGGATTCCTTCACCTGAAGAGTAGTGCGAGAAGAGGAACCTTGTGCCTGCATTACAGAACACCTTTCGCAGCCAGCACATGTTCTAAAGCCAACACTAAGCCCTTTCAGTAACCATCTTAGCTATTCATCCTTCTTAGTTATTCACCGTGCATCGGAATTGATGGGTGAAAGACTCTGTTTTCTGATTTTCCCCCTCTTAATATTAAACTGTTTACATGACTTGTAGTTTACAATATTAATAAATGACTTCAACAAGGTAGTCATCAGCTGCATATTAATATTCTAACCTTGATTAAATTGAAGAGGCTGCCCTTAAAAAATATTTTTAAAAAAATCAAATTGCGGGGGAGGGGAATCCTGTCACAGACACAAAAAAGACTCCAATTATCTTTTCCCCTACAAGATGTTTGTTCTGTCCATGACTGCTCACACTTCAGCAATCTTGCCAGCAAGACTCAAAAAAAAAAAAAAAAAAAAAAAAAAACCTTCTTCCAAAGCCACAGCCTTGTACATAACAGATTGTACAGTCCTATTGCCTTAGGCGGGTTAGAGGTTCCTCTCTGCAAAGAGTGACACAGAAAAGTTGCCAACATCCCAGACACATTTTGGGGGGCACTGTGCTCGTTCTTGCCTTAGCCACAGAAGTGATCTAGATGGTCCCCATTTTGGTATTTGGCTCACAAGCAAGTAGGGGGCTGCTTGAGCCAGGCCCAAGAGTTACAGCAGTAAGGCGTCCAGGTGTGCTGGTGGTGAGTGGGCCAGGGGAGGGAAAGAGGTGATGAGAGGGAGGGTGGGGAGGGGGGGCTGCCAAAGAGAGGACAGGAGTCTTGAGAAAATGCTGGGAAATAAACAACCTCAAGGCAGCTGCGTTGCCCTTTTCCCTGCACTTCCCTCTCAAACGTCTGAGCAACCAGTTTGCTCCTAGAAACATGTTAATTGCCAACGGAGCTCATTAAGGCATGCACATGCAAAACACAGCAAGAAAGATTAAATGGACAAAAGCGCAATAATGAACTGTCAACAATCGGGCCCATCTACGCGACCAGGATCACTCAAGAATGAGGCATTTAGAGGCAACAAAGGATTGTCTGGGACAGGAAGAAAAGACGACCTAGACTTTTGTTTAGTCAACACAATTGATTACAAATGAGAGATTAACAGGATAGCTTCAGATTTTTTTTAAAAGAGGCAGAAAAGAAAAGTCCAATTAAGTCCACCGAATGTTAACTACATTGCGTTCCATGCCTAGCCCCAAAGAAATTCTCATTAAACCATCCCTGGCGATCCCTTTTGGAAAGTAATTTGTCTCCCTGATGGAGCAGAGAAAGAGAATCGTGTAAAAGAAAGCGTTAGTTCTTGGCACAATGAGCTTAGGAGACACACTAGAAAGAGCCAAAGGGGGAGTTAATGAGCATCTGACAAACTGCTTGGATTCAGGCCTAGAGAACAGCGATGAAAAGATGAAATTGGCCAACAACTATTCTTTATATCAAACATAAAAAGGCCAATCTGAAATGGGGCTGCTCAAAACTGGTTGAAAGTACATAGCCCAAGAAAAGGGAACCACGGCCAGGCCCCTTGGTGGACAGTGGACAGACAGTGTGAAGAACTCAACAGGCTAAGAGTTAGGAAATAAGCAGAAGGGTGGACTGAGTCTCCCAGGCAGAGCAAACTCCAGCCACCAGCCCCAGGCCTTTGGAGGTGCTGATTTGAAGCGCTTGTTGCCCATCCCCCACCCTCTGGATGTTTCATGAGTGAAAAATGAATGTATCAGGCTAGCATTGGAGGGTTCCCCAAAAGTTCTGATAATTTGGTAATTAGCTGCTGGCAATCAGCAAGCCACCCCCCACTCTTTTAGACCCATAGGCCTCCCAAGGGCACCATATGTTACCAGCTCACATTCAGTTTTCCTACCCTCCTTTGTCTTAGTGACCATTCAAAACCTTCACCCTTAGGTGATTGCCTTCCTAATTCTGCATGGAGCCGAGATGGCAAGGAAATGAAGACATGGATCCTGCCATGGCTTTGTGGAACAGGTCATAAAGCATTTAAATTATTTCTTATAGTTGCTCCTCTGGCTTTAAGAAACTACCTCATGTTAATGTTTCCTTTTTTGAACAAAGTAGGTCAACAGTATATGTCTATATGAGACACATATTACATTTTAATTAAACATAAGCGTCCAGGCATCCCAACAGCAGAAGTGTTAAAGAGGTTCTTTTACACTCGGTGTTCAGCAGAGCCAGGTAAACAGAATCTAGAGGTGTGACAGGGTTTTTTAAGTTTAGTCCATCAGTTAAGCAACTCAGAACAAATTCTGTGGTTTCTTACTGCCTTGTTGATTCCATCATTGAGGTGGATGGGTGCCATCTCAGATACTAGAGTGCAGCATTTAAATCTTGATTCTAGGTTTTGTATTCTTACTCTCAAATCCTTGGTAACAGCTATCACATTTCTGAGGGCTTGGCTTGCACTTCCAGGCTTTGCTCATGCTTCATGGAAAAAAATATATTAGTGTCTGGAAGTTAGGAAGGAGGAAGAAGAAGTATACCAAATTCAAAATAAAAACAGTCATCTAAGATTAGAGACTAGCTCTGGTTTTCGAAGCACAGACGTGTTACAGAATCAAGAAGGTGTGTTTCAGGAAAGGGAGGTGAAAATGAGACTTTTCTACTGCAGAGAGACCAGAATCTGATACAGTTAATTCTTCACCAAGGCATCCTGTTAAAGCTACATGTCCCAACATGACTGTCATTGTTTCTCTCCTTTCTTCAGTGCTTTTCAGTCCTAGGTCTTATTTGGAGTTATTTTGCCTCAAAAAGTTTCAGTGGTGTCTCCAGAGTTTCCAAGTGTCCTCACTTTGCCACAGAAGTGGCTGGTGGGTAATTGCCTAAGGAAGGACGGTATGTTACCTCTAAGAAGAAAGCAGTGAGTAGTTTCGAGCCTGGGGTCTGGCATACGAGCAACTGAGTTCAAATCTTTTCTCAGCCACTTACCAGGAAACAACTTTTATCTCTGTGTCTTCATCTGCAAAATGGAAATATTAAAGGTACCTATCTCTCAGGGTTGTAGTGAGGGTTAAATGAGTTAACACATACAATTAGAACTGTAGAACAACACCTGGCATGTATATAGTAAGCATTTCAGAGGCTACTATTAGAAAAACTCAAGTATTACAATTTTTTATACAACATTTTATAAAGAAACTACCAGGGTTATCTTGTTGACTCCTCATTCCATTTTTTTTTTTTTTTGATGGGGGGGATAGTGTCTTGCTCTGTCATCCAGGCTGGAATGTGGTTGATTGATCACAACTCACTGCAGCCATGGGATCCTCCCACCTCAGCTTTCTAGTAGCCGGTACCACAGGCATGTGCTGGCAGGCACCACCATGCACCACCATGCTTAGCAAATTTTTTAGATTTTTGTAGACAGTGTCTTGCTACGTTGCCCAGGCTAGCCTCGAACTCCTGGGTTCAAGCAATCCTCCCTCCTCAGCCTCCCGAAGTGTTGGAATTACAGGTGTGAGCCACTGTACCCGTCTTACTACATATTTATGAGGTAGTTTTCTTAGCCCTATTTTAAAAGGGAGCAAACTGAGTTGCTGAAGGGGTATGATTCCCTTTAGTTCACATAACTGACACACAATAAAGCTGGGACTCACACTCAGATGATCGTCTGATAGTGGTCCCACAGTTCCAACAGAAATGCACATAAGAATCACATAAAGATCTTACTAAAAATGGAGCTTTCTGGACCCCAATTTCATGAGATGCCAAGTCAACAGATCGGGTTTATGGCCCAGGAATCTGCATTTGATCTGATGCAGGTGGTTTTCCAAACTATACTTTGAAAAACACTGATTTGACTCTATGTTCGTTCCACTTCACTGTGGTGCTGCCTCTGAAAGAAAGATGTGAGATGAAATACCATCAGCTCTTCTTAAATTAATACATTTGGCATTTGCTCAACAAATACGGCTTAAACATCTCTTACGTGTCAGGCACTTTATTGGGTGCTGGAGGCCTCTGCCCTGGAGAGGTTTATAGTTTAGTGGGGAAGAAAAACACATACAACAAAAATTCCCATACAGTGAGTGGTTAAGAAGATGAAATTGGGCATTCAATCTAGTCTGGGTTGGTGTGTGTAGTGGACATCTGTTATTTTTGCCTGCTGATCATCATTCGCCTGTCTGGTAACAATACCCAATACTTCCTTTGGAAAAATCACCCCTCCCCCACTATCAGTCCATCTGGTTAAGGTGAAAGCTATTCCAGCCCTCCACTTGGGCATGTGACCCCGGCCTGGCCAATCAGAGTACAGCACCTTCCTGGTCACAGTGAATGGCTCAGAACTGGGCACCTGATCCAAATAGGGCCAATGAGAGTGCTACACAGGACTTTCGCCAGGGCGGAAGTTTTTCTTCTGGGCTGATACATAGGTTATAGCTAGATGTTAAGTCTGGGGATCTGATGTGCTACAATGTTAGGAAAGACCTTCCTGTGCTGAGAATGTTAAGAGAGTGAGACGAGTTGAGACTTGGCCCTTGACCTCATTGGATCCTGGTGTTACTGAAGACAAATTACACGTGGACTTACGTATTTGCTTAAATAGAGTCTCTGCTCTAAGATTCCTGACTGATACTGGGCAGAAGACGGGAAGTCTAAAATGCTTCTCTTGAGGAAGTGATGCTTACGTTGAGACTTCAAAGAGCAGCAGGTGTTTGCTGTGGAGGGAAGGAGGAAAAGGTATCTCTGACAACCTAACTGAAAGCACAGAGGCAAAAAAAAAAAAAAAAGATTGGAAGTTGATGGCACTAGATGTGGTTTGACATGGCTGGATTTAGTATGAACAGATCTGACTTTGAAATCTTGTTCTGCTTCTGAGCAGCTATGGGACACTGGGCTAGAGGTTTGCCTTCTTTAAGCCTCAGGTCCCTCATCTGCAAAATGAGGACAATAATCTGCTGCACAGGGCTGTTATGATGATCTAGTGCAACGGGACAAGTCGAACACCTGATGCATTGCTGGCATTGAGGTAAGTGATTACAACTGTTATTTCTGGAAGGTGAGGGACCTTACAAGGGAGTGACTGGTCGGCATTCTAAATTTTCTAAATAATTCAATGGAGTGGACTTCTGGAGCTAGAGATGTGTTAGGGCACAGAGAACAGTTGCTGAGGCCTGCCTTTTTCTGAGTAAAGCAGCAGGGTATAGACGAAATGTCTTGGGCTTTGGAGTCACATAACCCAGCTGATTTCAACACTTACCAGCTGCGTGACCAAAGGTGATTCCTCTTAACATTCTGAGACCCAGTTATCTCATCTTGGAAATGTTTACTATCAATAGGGTAGTTGTTAGAAAGATTTTTTCCAGATATTTCATTTTGTTTTAGATTTGGGGGGTACATGTGCTTGTTACATGGGTATATGGGATACTGGTGGAAACTGGGCTTCTAGTATACACGTTACCCAAGTAGTGAAGGTTGTACCTGATAGGCAATTTTTTTATTCTTCCTCCTCTCCCATCCTCCCACATTTTGGAGTCTCCAGTGTCTTATTAGAAGGATTTAAATGGCATAAAATGTGTAAAGTACCTGGCACATAGATGTTGAATAAATTATAGCTATTTACTCTTATGATTAATTACTGCTGCTAATGTTATTACCACTCTAATCTTGGGATACTTGGTTGGCAGAGCAAGTAGGGCTACAGTGTTCTTTGGCACATAAAATGCTCTAAGCACTATAAGGGCAGGGACTGTGTCTGCTCTGTTGACTATGTTTTGTCCAATGCTTGGCATATAGTAGGTACACTAAATTTAAGAGGTGGACATCAGCTTCCACTCATCCTAGTGGGTGGGAAGGTTACCCTACCCAGCCTTATGAACAGTCATGTTGCACTCCATTCTGTAGCACTTTAGTCATAAAACAAATCTTTATGGAAGGCTTGGTCTGTGCTGGGCATCGTGGTAGAAACACAACTGTGAAGAAGACAGACTTTGACCATGTGGATCTCACATCCTAACGGTGAGAGACACATGATAAACATGCCAAGTAACATGAAGTAATTTCAGATGCTGCTAAATGCCAGGAAAGAAATAAAAGAGGGTGACCAGCTAGGAGATATCTGGGAGAAGGCTACTTTAAATAGATGGCACGTACCAGTTTTGGTGCAATTTAAGTTTCTGATGCACCCAGGAACTAAGAGAAGCATCAATACAACTCCAGTTGGCCCCTCAAATGAATCCACTTGGATTTAATAAAAAAGCTTCCCTCCCCCCAGAGTTCCAAATTGCCCATTGATTGATCCCGCTCAAATCTGCTTTAGGACTCAGAAAAGGAGTTTTTCAGGATATGCCACAGAAAACAAAGAACATTCCTGGCCAGTGGGTGGAGTAGGCCATTGACCCACATACCGTTTTCCCACTGAATGGAATGGTAATTGATCAAAGTAAAAAAATTTATAGAAAGAGATACTGCTGCCATGTTTTTAAACCGTGCATTTCCCAGCCAAGTCTCCAGATGGAATCACCGAAGCAACACATCCTTGACTTAAATGTGACTGTTTAACAGTTATATTGGGTAGGCCATATTTTTCCACAAGGAGGTGGTTGCTTGTCTTAGGAACTTGAGACTCTTAACAGACTTTTGGGTGAGAGCTTTCCAGGATACCACTCTTTCTCTCACACTTCCTGAAGTCACAGAAGTCGGAGACCTAGCTGTAGTGTCAGAAGGGAACGACAGAGTGAACTGTTACACAAGCTCATAGAATGATGAGGTTTGTAGGGTGTCTTAGTGCCAATGACTGTCACTAATGAACAATTCCTAAACACAAGGATGATTTATTGTTTGTTTTTGCCTGAGCAGCATCCACTTTTACTTCTTCTGGTTATCAGCAGTCTAATTTGCTTTGGGATAGGTGCCCTTCTCCACTGAATACAGACACTGGAACTGTGAAGCAATCCTTCTTTCCCCCTATGCCACGTTTACTGGCCAAGGAACAGACGTGGGACCCAAGCTAGGTCATACAGATGCTTTCTCTGGAATTTGACCCTTGAGCAAAGGGATAAGACTATAAATAACTGATGTTCATTTATTCCAAAAAGATTGTGAATCAATTTATTTTAAGAAGTCTGTAGACCTGTTACTTTTACATCCTGAGTTGCCGTAATTTTTGCTTTTCCAAATCTGTCATTACAACCTTTGTTTTGTTCTATTAGCTGCCCAATAGCATTCCAGTGAATTCCTTTTGCGCATAAATTGGACAATGTTGTCCTCTATGGCTTGCCACTGAAGGTGCAAATGAGTGTAGTCATTTTCCTTCCATGACCCGCCTTCTCTTTCTGGTCCTGGAACCGGGACATCTCACAGTCAAGATTGGATTTCCCTTTCCATGATTTTTATTGTCTACCTGAATCCCTCCTTATACGTCTGAGGGTCTTTCAAGGAGAATGGCTTACACATTCAGTGCTCTGCTTCGCTTCTTGAAAAAAAAGTTTGGAGGAACAAAACACTATTCACACCTCATATTTATATTCAGAATAAAAATGTCTTCAGGGTAAGGTGGGTGGAGACTGGGTCAAACAGCTCAGGGAAGAGAGAAGTTAAAAATTCAGCACAACAATAATGGGAGTTAGGATTGTTTTGGTTAGAAAGAGCTCTTAGGACATAACCCGGTTATTCCCTCCCACCCCCCCCACATCCCCCACACCCCACACACACCCCCACACCGGGCAACCCTTCCAGCACTCACACAGTATAGAAACAAGTTGCTAAATTAGTCTACTAAAAAAGAGTACATCTTAACCCAGACTTTAGAAAGACAGTTGCCTGAGGCCAAGCAGTGAGATGGGAAGAAGATTAGCTTCTAGAATCCGAGCTTAGAAGTCTACTTTGTTTACTGAACAGAGATCCTAAAACCTTGTACATTTGGGGAAGAACTTTTCTGTATCTATCCTTTGTTCCTTTCTGAAAATGAACACATTTCAATAGGATTTTCTATATATTCAACAAGATTTCATATATTCAAATAAGGATCCTATATATTCAATAAAGTTATTAGTATAAATAGAAAACAAGTTTGCAAATAGGAGAAAAATACAGTAGCGACAAAGATTACTGCGAGAGAAGACTGGCTTAATAGACACTGAATCTCCTAATGCCTAAGACAGAAAAGGAAATGACAATGAATTATATCGTGCTGTTAATCTTTAAGAGACATCAGAAAACAAATAAAACAGCTTCTTTGATCAGATTTTCTTTCAAGTTACCTCTTCAACCTTAAATATGGTGAAGTATGTGTTCATAAGCTTTCATATAGGCTTGTAAGTCTTAACCTATAAGAGCAAGTTCTTAGAGGTTAGCACCAGTTGTGTTGCCTAATAACACCCAGAAGGTGCCAGCCAACTTCAGTCATGACCTAGAGTTTGTGGAAAAAGAAATGAAGGAAATCAAAGCTCTCTGATTATTGTGACTGATTCATAAAACTTCATGACTTTTTGTAAACTTTCCCTCTTGGCCAAAATTTTCTCTCATATAAATTTCTCATATCTTATACATCTATGATCAAATTTGCAAAGCTTCTCTGGGGATGAAGGCAGAGCATAGTTGGATGTTCCGCCTGAGCCAGCATAAACATGGGATTTAAGCTGTAGGTCTAGGATTCATTTGAAGAAGACACACAAGATCTCTACGTTTTTCTCTCAAATCTATAAAATTGACATAAGACAAGTGACTATCTACCGCAAACGATATTGTGTTGTGAGAGAATGTACTGATGTTTGCAATTGCATCCCTCAAGGGGTGTTTTGTAGAACTCACAAGTGGCTGCTCTAAGCTTAAAGTACTCGTCACATCACTTCTGGTTAGATCATGGGAAATCAATAGCTTTGGAAGTAAGTGTTATATATTCTGTCCTCTGGGAAAATAATGCCAAAGTGTGTGCTAGAGAAGAGAGATTTGGGAATTTTCAGTTTTCCCTAGGAGCTGTTTAATGGGGGCTGATTTCCTCCTTAGTTTGTTTCCCACCTCTAGTGTTTTGAGGTGAGCCCAAGGAGTGAGCATCCTTCTCCCTCTTCTACCTCAGTTTTCCTGTGGCTGGCTCCCTCTCTTCCTCTGAGTATGGCATTTTCCTAAAAAGGAGGGAGTTAAATAATACCCATTGTAGCAACACTTGGATTAGTTTATCTTACAAAGAGGATTTACTTTAGAAAGAGCCTTTGTCTCCTCTTACTTCATATCATTTTCTTAGATTTATTTCCTTCTTCTTCCATCCTTCTCCTTACTCATTCCACATTTCTTTCATCCTTTTCCTTCACAGTACTTATCACAAGTCATATATTTCCTTATTCCTTTGTTTGCTTCCCAAGTACATTGGAAGTAGTACCGCAGGGCAGGGTCTTGTCATCAGCAGTGTATGTCCAATGCCAAGCGCATGCCTGGCAACTTGCAAGGCACTTAAAAATCTAGGCTGGAGGTACAAATAAAGTGATGTGTTGAAAATGATTTGCAAGGTTCAGATGTTGGCTGTCACTGGCTCTGTGCTTTCACTCAAGCTGGGGAGTAAAAACTCAAATCAACAGAACTCACATTCTATCATAACTCTCATTTATTTGGCACTTACAATACATGAGGAGTTTTATGAACATTATTTTTAATTCTCCCACACCTGCAAGGCACATGTCATTTCACGTGGGGGAAAACAGAGGCTCTCGAAGTATCCATTTAGCCACAGCTATTACTGGCTGAGTAGGCATTTGAAGGCTGGTCTGTTCCCCCCTTATGTCATCTTCTCATAATGTCATCTTTCCTTCTGGACATGGTCAGATTCTGTACATCCACAACATAGAGTTCAACACTTCCAAACATTGGAAGTTCCCTTCCAAATGCCCCGTGCCAGCTGTTTTTCTTCAAAACAGGTTTTTCTTTTCTTTTTTTTAATCTATAGCTCTCTTACGATGTCTGACATTTTGTCTGCTTTGGGTCATCAGTTTCATATTCAGCTCCCTTCACTATCCTGGAGGAGCTCCAGCCTCATCCTATCTTCCTCTCTCCCTCATGTTCTGGAGACCAGCTGGACTGGTTTCTTTCTCTCCTTATAACAAGCCACATCCTTTTGTTTCCTGGGGCCTTGAACATGCAGTTCCCTCCCTTTGATCAACTTCTCTCCAACTTTCCATTTAGCTGGAGCTGGCTCCTCTGCATCTCTTAACACTCACCTCAAAGGTCACCTCCTCAGGGAAGTTTTCTTCGATGCCCCTACACAAAGTAAACTTCCCTGTACGTTCCTCTCACCCCATCTCTCACTATTCAAGTGCTGAGTTTTTGTTTTTGTTTTTGGTAGCCTTGTCACAAGTAGAAATTCTTTTGTGTGTGTTGTTTTACTTGGTTTTCTTTCTTTCCCGCTAGGATATAACGTCAATGAGGACTGGGACTGTGTCTGTCATGATCATTAATATATTCTTAGTACCTAAGTATGTGGCTCAGCACAGCACTTAAGTCGATCTTTGTGAAAAATATTGGATCATGTCACTCTTCCATTCAAAACCCTTCAGTGCTTTACCATTTACCACTCAGGGTAAAAGGCTTACTGTGACTTGCAAGGCCCTCACCCCCTTCCCTGCAAATGAATGTCTCTGAGCTCACCTACCTTCTTCCTCTTCTCCCTTCCAGCTACAGTGGCTTCCTTATGTTCCTCTCACATGCCAAGCACATTCCTGGCTTAGGACCTTTGCATTTGCTATGCCTTCTTTGGAACCCTCTTCCCCATTCATCCTTCTTTTCCTTCATGTCTTTGCTCAGATCTTGCCCTTTGAGATCTTGGCAGGCTTTCCTGTACCAATCTACCCCTCTACAGATCTGTTTGAAATATGAAATCTACCCTGATGTCACCTTCTTTCTCTGTCTCTCTCCCTTCCCACACACATACTCCCTGTCCCCCTTCTATGCTTTATTGATGATCTTTCTCTAACTACTAGAGTGTAAGCTTCATGAAGGCAGGGATCTTTATGTATTCTCTTCACTTCTGCATTCCTTAGATCCCAGGATAGTACCCAGCATACAGCTGTGTTCAGTAAATATTGCAAGAATGACTGTCTTGTCCCTTCTAATCTGCCCCATTGCTTTTCATAGCCTCCAAAGTCCCAGCAAGTCTTCATTTAATATCATTTCAACAAAAAAAAGCTTGACAATAGATATTAAATGTGGTACTTATTTTGTTTTATTTTATTTTATTTTGAGATGGAGTCTCGCTCTGTTGCCCAGGCTGGAGTGTGATGGTGCAATCTCTTCTCACTGCAGCCTCCACTTCCTGGGTTCAAATGATTCTCCTCTCTCAGCCTCTCAGGTAACTGGGATTACAGGCATACACCACCACACCTGGCTAATTTTTTGTATTTTTAGTAAAGATGGAGTTTCACCATGTTGGCAAGGCTGGTCTCCAACTTCTAACCTCAAGTGATATGCTCACCTCAGCCTCTCTGAGTGCTGGGATTATAGGCATGAGCCACTATGCCTGGCCTAAATATGGTCCTTTCAAAGAGTATACTAGACACACCTCATTAAACTGGTAAACTGAAGAAGATCTTCAGCAAACACCTGTGGGACTTTCAGAAAAATCCGAGCCTGACATAATCTTGCAAAAGCTTTAGCTTTTTGCTTTCCGTTGTCATTGATGAGTCTGGCCGATCATCAGTTAAACAAAATAATGGCTTCTCTTGCCATCTTTTATTTCTCCCTTCTTGGCTGACATCTCTTATGATTTCCCCTCTGCAGACCCACAGTTTCTTTTTGTTATAGATCATCCCTAGGCTACAGAGATGGCTTCTGAAGACAAGGCAATTCTAGCAGTCCTTGAGTTGGTATAAACTTTTGGATTCGCTCCGCCCTTACGAGGGAAAACAAAAGAGTTGGAGATATTTTTTCTTTCTTTTTTTTTTTTTTTTTTTGAGATGGAGTTTCACTCTTGTTACCCAGGCTGGAGTGCAATGGCGCGATCTTGGCTCACCGCAACCTCCACCTCCCGGGTTCAGGCAATTCTCCTGCCTCAGCATCCTGAGTAGCTGGGATTACAGGCATGCACCACCATGCCCAGCTAATGTTTTGTATTTTTAGTAGAGACGGGGTTTCACCATGTTGACCAGGATGGTCTCGATCTCTTGACCTCGTGATCCACCCACCTCGGCCTCCCAAAGTGCTGGGATTACAGGCTTGAGCCACCGTGCCCGGCTAGTTGGAGATATTTTTAAAATCTCTCTTCAAATTTTTCTAAAATTCAAATGTTCTATTAAGAATAGTGATAAGTATAAAATGAATTTAGGAAGGACTTTTCCAATGTTATTCATTCTAATCCAAAAGCTGCATTTCAAGGGTTATTGAAATAGTGTGGCTTTTTATAACTTCTGATCATGAGGAATGGGATGGTGTCAGCTTACGTGCCAGCTGAGCTCTGTGGTTCCACCATATTAGGCAGAGCTGTCTGAGTGCTTCATCTTATTTGTTTTAAGAAGAAGCCCTTTTAATGTTTACAACTTTTTCTTCTTGTAGAGCCCTCAGGATCCTTTCCTCCACCCGTTGCATTCTTCCTATGTGCTCTGCCAACACCTTCAGCTTCTCTCCACTGGAGCACTTACCAGCACTTACACTTGCCTGTTTCCTCTTCACGGCCCACCCTCATCTATGAGCTTCTTGAGCAGGGATAATGGGGGTTCAAAAAAATTCATGGAAAAACAATGAATGAATAGAATTTTTTCCTTCTTTTTCTCTTATGAGCGATTTGGGTTGCTAACTTTATTTGACCTAAATGTCTGGCACGCCCTAACTACTCTTCTTAGATAAATGATGACCATAGAATGTCTCATTTCAACTTTTTAGGATATTTTTAGATAAAATACAAACAGAATCTGTACTTATCTAATTGCCCTGATTTTTTTTCTTTTTTGAAACAATATGTTAGCACAATTTAAATGCTTCCGAAGGAGTTCTGATAAAGAATTTCTTCTTTGTTTTATAAAGTATGAAAAGTTACATTTTTTAAGGATTAAAGATTTAAAAGCCATGAGTTTCTGTGAAAACCCATCTTTTGTTAGTCACAAATGCCCCAAAAGCCAAATAATTTCTAAATCCTGCTCCAGAATTTGCTTCTGTTCAGTACTTAGACTGATCAATTTTCAGAAATTGTAGGAGAAAAAAATAAATTCTGCCTCCAAATGATGTTTATAATCTCATATCTAAATTAAAACATGTCGATTCCACAGCAATAGTCACTATGGAAATAGAAACATATAGGCCTCGATTCTAAATCAAGAGAGTGTTTAGCTGGGTGGTATATATTTTCCATCATGTTTTTAAAAAATCTGTTACAGTGTATGCATTTTCAAAGGTCTGGATTTGATAAGCTTTTAAGAAATAGTACATGTATGGGTCAGATTAGAATTAAATGTACTGTGTATGGTTTCAAAAGTGGTTTATAATGTCCTGCCACATTAATGAAAATTCTATTGAATTATTAAACTTACTTTGTGGGATTTTTAAAAATAAAGCAAAAGCATATTTGAAATAAATCCATGGAAGCCTCCATAGCAGGCAGATATGCCTAAACATTATCTCCTTTCAAATTCTTCTAAAATTCAAATGTTCTATTAAGAATACTGACAAGTATAGAATGGATTTTTAAAGAGTTTAAATAGAATTGCCACTCACATCTCAATTTACACCTAATTATCAAACTTAATTTAGTTTTAGAAACTGTTTAAAAATATATTTGCTAGTTTTAAAAATTGTCAGCTTAAAAAAACCCAAAGGTAATAATAGAAATAATTTATTCTTAAGTTATATTATGCAAAAAAAGACTTTAAACTTATTTAGAAGTTTTAGAAGTTAAAAAAGGCTCTTCCTCCCTATTCAGATGAATAAACAACATATCTTTATCCTTTCAAACTTTTTTTTTTCTGGCAATTAGTTAACAAATATTCCTTCAATCAATATCTGTGTGCCTACTATGTACCAGGCAATGTTCTAAAATCGAATGTCACTTCCCAAATCATATAAAACAAACATATGCTGTGATCATTTTGCTTTAAATATCATAAGCCAAGCATATAACTCTTTTACATAAAATATATAATTATTCTCATTTTAAAATTACATAGTTCCTTTCTTTCAAGGAGCTCAAGATGTTTCTAGAGTCAAAACATATTATCTTCACATTACCCCCCTGAAAATGGAAACCAAGTCCTACCTACCTTTTCTTCCACTAGGCATGCTTTTCTGAAAATTAGAAAAGGAAAGGAGTAATTATACAGTCCTTGGTGAAGACAGAGTGATACAGCAATTCTGCTAGCTCCTTGCCCAGTAATTGCTCTTCAGTTGCAGAATGAGAGTGGCCTAGTCTCTCCTTTACCATAAAAAGATCTGTTGTCAATATTCAATTTTCTTTTTACCCTCTCTCTCCAGGCATTAGAGCAGCATCTCTCTCTGCTGATACTTATGTTCAGAAATTGTCTACTTATACATACTGTGCAGTACCATGAAATGAAATATGTAGGTCAACGCATCTTGTGTATGTGTTCAGAACTTTAGCCATTTGCACGTCCTTTTAAGCGTATAGCTTGTCTCATAATTGGCTAAGATCTTTCTCAGTAGGAGCTAATATCTTATAGTCATGCCTTCAAACACATTGAGGATAATGATGAGTGAAATTCAGATGTGTGAGGTTCCCCCCTTGTTCTAATAGGGTTAGCTCTTCCTAGTCCCTTCATTTGCCAAAGTACCCCTAAACTTTTCAGCAACCCGTACTGTGAGAATCTTTCCTCAATACTTTATCAACTCATACAGTTATTTGTTTGCTTTTGAGATGAAGTCTCCTTCTGTCGCCCAGGCTGGAGTGCAGTGGTGCAATCTGAACTCACTGCATCCTCTGCCTCTTGGGTTCAAGCTATTTTTCTGCCTCAGCCTCCCAAAAGTAGCTGGGACTGCAGGCACGCACCACCACACCCAGCTAATTTTTTATATTTTTAATAGAGACAGGGTTTCACCATGTTGGCCAGGCTGATCTTGAACTCCTGATCTCAAGTGATCTGCCCACCTTGGCCTCCCAAAGTGCTGGGATTACAGGAGGGAGCCACCGTGCCTGGCTATTTTTTTTGTTTGTTTGTTTTTGAATTGACATGACCAGCTGTTTGGGAGTTACACAGATCTACTCTCTGTTTAATATCACAAATTGCTTAACAAATAATGGATTTGAAGTTTTGCCTGAAATCCTACAAATTGAATGTGTCATTTAGAACTCTAAGCTGCAAGTAACATGCAAGTGGCTTAATAATAAGGAAACTGATCATTTCATGTTACAAGAAACCCAGAAGCAGGGGCCTCAAGTCTGTTTCTGTGTTAATTCTTTTAGACTGCCCATCCTCTGTGTGAGGTTTTCCTCGAGGCTGGTAGAAAGATACGGCAGGAGTTCTGGCCTCATGTGCAGCTTTGAAAATGTCCAGATGAACAAAGTATGCTGTCTCTTTGGAGCAAGAAAATCTTGTCCAGAAACTCTCTTTGCCAACTTACTTTCCTGTCTCATTGGCCAGAATTTTATCATGTTTAGTCCTAAATCAATCAATGGCAAGGAGAAGGAGATTAGTATGACTGGTTTGGATCAGTTGGTGTGTAGCCCCTGGAACCATCAATTGGGATGAAGCAGCTTCCCTGGCACACTCAATGTCTTGGAAAAAGCTGCTATGTGAATAAAATTTAATTGTAGTTAAGTAAGAAGAAGGTAAGTAGTATGGATGTTAGATAGCAAGCCAATAGTTTCTGCTACATAGGGTTTTGGGAAAGAGGGTGACAAAAATATTCACAAAATCGGAGTGACATTTTAGAACCTATGGACACTTTTCCCCCATTAGCAAAAGTAAGGTAGAAAGTGATATATTTATTTTTTGAACTAGAGGCTTCTTTTTAAAATCTAAATCTCAGCACAATAAAAACACCGGGTATAGATAGATTGATTTAATGCTGGAAATTCCCACTTAGTGTAAAAATAGAATTTGCCTTTTAAAAATTTTGGGTTATACAGTTAACTTGCTTTGTAAATTAGCAACTATAAGTAACAACAGAAATAAAGCATGTAACAACCTTTGTGTCCAAAGTTCAAAATATTATCAATGGGGGGAATTAATTAGCTGAAGTCATCTACATACACTTTGTAATTTGTTTTCCTCTAAATTTAATTTGACATTTAGATTAAACTCAGATTTTGAAAAAAAAAGTCTTTGATGCTGCTTGGCATATCTTTGTACTACATTATGTGTTGCTGCAGAATTTACAAGATCAACATTTAGATGTCACCAGAGAGACATACATCCTTGTACTGTGATAGACATTATCAGGCACTCCCAAAGTAGCAGCAGCTATTTACATTGAACTTAAATAGACAACTATGGAAATGTCAAGAAGCATTACATTTTTGGAAGTTGGAAACAGAATTAGGCTTTCTGTTTTGAATTTGCATTCAAGTGACCAAAAAGTGTCTTTTGTGTTACAGTGATTTTGTATGAGCAGAGCAGAGACAGAGGTAGCTAGCATGTCAAACCGCGCATCACAAGGCTTTAGCGCATCAGGAAATCAAGCTGGGCTAATTAGTAGCATTTTTTTCTTTCTATTATTTAGTAAAAAAAGAATCAGAAAATATCAGAGGGCATTGTACATAGAGTAGGTTCATTTCATTTGAAGTTAATTTTATTTATTTCTATTTTTTGAGATGAAATTTTGCTTTTGTCACCCAGACTGGAGTGCAATGGCATGATCTCAGCTAACTGCAACCTCCACCCCATGGGTTCAAGCAATTCTCCTGCCTCAGCCTCCCAAGTAGCTGGGATTACAGGCATGCACCACCATGCCTGGCTAATTTTGTGTTTTTTAGCAGAGACAGGGTTTCACCATGTTGGCCAGGCTGGTCATGAGCTCCTGACCTCAGGTGAGCCGCCTCCCTTGGCCTCCCAAAGTGCTGGGATTACAGGCATGAGACACCATGCCTGGCCATGAACTTAATTTTTTTTTTTTTTTTTTGAGACAGGGTCTTATTCCATCAGCCAGGCTGGAGTGAGTGCAGTAGCATGTTCATAGCTCAATTTTGGTAGAGCTCACTGCAAGCTCCACCTCCTGGGTTCAAGCAATTCTCCACCTCCGCCTCCCAAGTAGCTGGTATTACAGGCATGCCCTACCACACCTGGCTAATGTTTTGTATTTTTAGTAGAGCTGGCGTTTCCCTGTGCTGGACAGGCTGAACATGTACTCCTGGCTTCAAGTGATCTGCCCACCTCAGCTTCCCAAAGTGCTGAGATTACAGGCATGACCACTTGGCCCAGCTGGTTGTAATTTTATATTATAAAAATTTCAAGCATATATAGAATTAGAGAGAATAGTTTAATGAACTCCCACATAACCCATCACCCAGATCAAATAATTACGTTTTTTCTGCATTAGCTTCTTCACATTAGCTTATTTTTCTCTTTTATAAAATATATTTTAAAGGAAACCCCAGGTATGACTTCATTCCTCCCCTGAGATTTTGTATATATCTTTTAAAAGTTTTAAAAAATAACCACAGTGTAATTATTATGATCATTAGTGAAAATAATGGGCCAGGTGTGCAGTGGCTTACACCTGTAATCCTAGCACTTTGGGAGGTCAAAGTAGGAGGATTACTTGAGGCCAGGAGTCTGAGGCCACCTTGGGCAACATAGTGAGACCCCATCTCAACAAAAATTTTTTTTTAATTCACCAGGCATGGTGGCATGTACCTGGAGTCTCAGCTCTCAGGAGGCCGAGGCAGGAGGATTGCATGAGCCCAGGAGTTTGAGATTGCTGTGAGCCATGATCTTCCACTGCACTCCAGCCTGGGCAACAGGGCAAGACCCCATTTAAAAAAATTAATAATTATTATTTGATTTAATGGAATGTCTAATCTGTATTCCCATTTCCCCAATTGACTCTTCTTAAAAATCTTTTTACAGGTTTTTTTGTTTTTGTTTTTGTTTTTTTGAGAGACAGAGTCTTGCTCTGTTGCCCACGCTGGAGTGGGGCACTCTGGGCTCACTGCAACATCCACCTCCCAGGTTCAAGTGATTCTTCCACCTCAGCCTCCCCAGTAGCTGGGATTACAAGTGCACACCACCACACCTGGCTAATTTTTGTATTTTTAGTAGAGATGGGGTTTCACCATGTTGGCCAGGCTGGTCATGAAATCCTGAGCTCAGGTGATCTGCCTGCCTCAGCCTCCCAAAGTGCTGGGATTACAAGGTGCTGGGATTACAGGTGTGAGCTACCATGCTTAGTCCAGTTGTTGCACTTGAAAAACAAAACTTGTTTTATTTATGTATCTTTCTATATGTCTGTTTGTGGCAAGTCACAGTTGAAATAGATTTCTTTTCTTTTTTTTGAGACGAGTTTTGCTCTTGTTACCCAGGCTGGAGTGCAATGGCGCGATCTCGGCTCACCGCAACCTCCGCCTCCTGGGTTCAGGTAATTCTCCTGCCTCAGCCTCCTGAGTAGCTGGGATTACAGGCACGCGCCACCATGCCCAGCTGATTTTTTGTAATTTTAGTAGAGACGGGGTTTCACCATGTTGACCAGGATGGTCTCGATCTCTTGACCTCGTGATCCACCCGCCTCGGCCTCCCAAAGTGCTGGGATTACAGGCGTGAGCCACCGCGTCCGGCTGAAATAGATTTCTTAATGTGGGTTGCAGTAAAAAACATTTTAGGAAATCATTGCTGAAGGCACTGACAAATTTTGGTTCAGGAATCAGGAACAAACTTTTCCTCTTGTAGATACACAGCTTCTAATGATGTCAAAAAAGATACAATAAGGTATAAATTTCAGCAATCAACTGCTTGTTTCTTTTATGTGGAGCTAAAGAAATGCTTTGACTTTCTTTTTTTTAACATCGGAATTTCCTTATGATATGAATACACAGCTATTCATTCTTAGTGGCTACTAATTTGACTATTTGTGGTACTTTATTAAGTAACTAGAGACTAGGTACTTTACTACAGAAAATGAAGTCTCAATTTTAAGAATGTCAACTTCAAACAGATAATGGATTTAGAGCCTTGTCTGCCACTAAAATAGCATTATGTGGGGCAAAATGTCAAGGTCAAGTGCTTAGGTATATGCTCAATTATACTCTTTCCATCTTCTTCCAGGTCAACAAATTAGGAAACATTAGAGACCAGCATGAAATTTTAAAAAGTTTTTTTGGAAACTTTTTTTTTTTTGAGATGGAGTCTTGGTCTTTTGCCAGGCTGTAGTGCGGTGGTGCAATCTGAGCTTACTGCAAACTTCTCATCCTGGATTCAAGTGATTCTCCTGCCTCAGCCTCCCAAGCAGCTGGGGCTATAGGCACGCACCACCATACCCAGCTAATTTTGTATTTTTAGTGGAGATGGAGTTTCACCATGTTGGCCAGGATGGTCTCGGTCTCTTGACCTAGTGATCTGCCCACCTTGCCCTCCCAAAGTGCTGGGATTACAGGTGTGAGCCACCTCGCCCAGCCCCATTTCTTCCTTTAAACCTCACTTGCCCCTTCCCCAGCAAAACCTTCCCTGACCTCCGTAAGTTATATTCCCCCATTATGTGCTTCAGCCATCATGGACCACTCCTTTATAAAACTTATTGGTGCTGCATTTTTACATTTCTGTGTTGCAGTAATTCAACTAATATCCATTTCTCTGCTTAGATTGTAAACTCCATGAGAGTGGGGATTGTCTTTTCTTATCATCCAGCCTCAGCACGTAACACAGCTGAAGTCAACAAATATTTAATGAATTAATGAGGTGCTGACTAGTGGACTGAATGCTGTCACTTGTAAATCAGTTAAATATGCAGGCTGACAATTTTTCTTTTTTTTTAAATCAAGTCTTGCTCTGTCACCCAGGCTGGAGTACAGTGGTGCAGTCTTGGCTCCCTGCAACCTCTGCTTCCCGGGTTCCAGCGATTCTCCTGCCTCAGCCTCCCGAGTAGCTGGGACTACAGGCGTACACCACTACACCCAGCTACTATATTTTTTAGTAGAGACTGGGTTTTACCATGTTCAGGCTGGTCTGTAACTCCTGACCTCAAGTGACCTGCCTACCTCAGCCTCCCAAGGTGCTGGGATTACAGGAGTGAGCGAGCCACCATGCCTAGACCGACGATATCTTTAATTAATTAATTAATTGATTGATTAATTATTTTGAGATGGAGTCTCGCTCTGTCACCCAGGCTGGAGTACAGTGGCATAATCTCTGGTCACGGCAACCCCTACCTCTCCGGCTCAAGCAATTCTCCTGCCTCAGCCTCCTGAGTAGCTGGGCTTATGGGCTCCCACCACCACGCCCAGCTAATTTTTGTATTTTTAGTAGAGACAGGGTTTCACCATGTTGGCCAGGCTGGTTTTGAACTTCTGACCTCAAATGATCTACCCACCTCAGCCTCCCAAAGCACTGAGATTATAGACGTGAGCCACCGCGCCAAGCAACAGTATCTTTATAATTAACCATCATTGTCTTTCCATTTAATTTTTTTTAATCTCAAGCTTCCAAAGAAGTAGGTCATGGGTGATTTATTACATACCATAGTCAGTTTGTTGTTTTTTATGATGTTTAAAATAATATGGCTTTAGCAGGCAACTTTTTCTAAACTGTGAAAGGGTAATAGATAATGATTGTTTTGCAAGGCTACAAGAGAACTCAATGGTTTAAGATGTCTTTTAGGCCAGGTGCAGTGGCTCACACCCATAATCCCAGCACTTTGAGAGGCTTGAGGCAGACACACCACGAGTTTGGGACCAACCTGGCCAACATGGTGAGACCTTATCTCTACTAAAAATACCAAAAAGTAGCCGGACATGGTGGCATGTGTCTGTTGTCCTAGCTACTTGGGAGGCTGAGGCACAGAGAATTGCTTGAATAGGGGAGGCAGAGGTTACAGTGAGCTGAGATTGTACCACTGCATTCCAGTCTGGGTAACAGATCGAGACTCTGTCTTAAAAAAAAACCAAAAACAAAAACACATTTTTAAACATGGGTAAAGTAAACCCTAGCTACTGAGAAATTTCTCATCATTCTCAAGCTATGACTTATACTAGAGACATGGATGAATGATGTGGAATCATTGGATAAAGTCCATGAGCCTTATCCTGGCACACAAGGCCGTCCACAATCTGGCTCAGACAGCCTCTCCAGTCTCAATTTCTGCTACTCCTTACTTCAATTTTTATGCTGCAACAATATGACCTATTTGTTCTTCACATATGCTAAACTATTTCATGGTTTCTTGCTGTTAGCTTTATTCTGAAGACCAACCCTATTCCAATTTTCTGTTAATTTCCTTATACAAAAAAAAAAAAAAAAAAAAAAACCACGAAAAAACCCCACACATACATTCATATATTACCTGTGAAAGAGTAAAGTGTCACAGAGAAAGGTGAGGTCTCCTATGACAATCCACTTCCTTTTGTACTCTCTAACATAAGAATAGATTATCTCCTTATAAGACACATGGTCATACTGTGCATATATATTTTTAATAGAAATAATATATTGAATCATTCTGTAAATTGCCTGTTTTACTTAAAAGTGTGTCTTGGAGAGACATATGTCTTGGAAATATGGAGGTCCATATTACCATGTATAGATGTACTTCGTGCCTTTTAGCTATTACATGGTTGTATGGCTAGATAATGGGTTTTTACATTTTTTAAGTTTATTTTTAGTTCTTTATACATTCAGGGAAACTTCTTTAGTAATGAACTATAGAAGTGACCCCTTTGACTCAACAAGGCCAGATTTTTAAAAAGAAAGAAATGATCAGCGAAAGTATATTCTTGACATTGGGGACTTTATTCACTTTTGTACTGAGGATATTCAAATTGTTTCCAATTTTTAAATTAGAAATTCAACTTTAAACACTTACTGAAGCATTCTTGTATATGCATCATTGTCCAACTGTGTTAATGTTTCTCTAGGATATAAATTAAAATATTGGGTCACTGGGGGTGCATTTTCAGGTTTTGTAGATACTGCAAAATCGCCCTTTCAAAGTGGCTATACCTATTTACACTCCTACCAGCATCATATGAAAGGACATTTTCTTCCATCTTTGGCACACTTAATACTATCAAACTTTGTTAATTTTTCCAATGTGATGGGTGAGAAATGGTATCTTGGGCAAATTCACATTTCTCCATTTATATTTGAGATTTAGCACCTTTTCTTGCCTTTATTGGCTGTTGTCATTCCTTTTCTGTGAATTCTTTGCTTCTGGCCGCCCTCTCGGACTGCTGCTTGTTTAAGCTACGGCTACTCTGGCTGCTCTGCTCTCCCTGTTTCTGGCTCCTTGATGTTTCTCTTCTTGTTTTTAAACAGGGTTATAAAGGTATTTACTTCTTTTTCTTTTAATTTATTCAAAATATATTCATAAAGTGCCTTCTAGGTGCCAGACAGTGTGATGGGGCTGATGATATGGTGGTGACAAGACAGTTTCTGTCATCATGGAGCTTACATTTCAGTGGCAGACATATATAACATATTAATAAATGGGTATATGATACAATGTCATTGTATCATTGTTTCATTCTTGCATTGCTATAAAGAACTACCTGAGACTGGGTAATTTATAAAGAAAAGAGGTTTAATTGGCTCAGGGTTCCATAGACTGTACAGGAAGCATGGCTGGGGAGGCCCCAAGACACTTACAATCACAGTGGAAGGCAAAGGGGAAGCAGGCAGGTCTTACAGGTCCAGAGGAGGAGGAAGAGAGTGCAGGGGAAGGTACTGCACACTTCTAAACAACCAGATCTTGTGAGAACTCACTCAGTATCACGAGAACAGCAATAGGGAATCTGCCCTCATTATCCAATCACCAGGAGTCTGTTCCCATAATCCAATCACCTCCCACTATGCCTCTCCTTCAACCATGGGGATTACAATTTGACATGAGATTTGGGCAGGGACACAAATCCAAACCATATCAATCATGAAGATAAAGCAGGTCAGATGTTCCACTCCCAGATGATACAAAGTTATGGGACATGTGGAGTAGTGTCTTATGTTACAGAGGGTGTTCAGGGATGGTCTCTACCAAGAGGTGAGATTTTGAGCAGAGACCTGAAAGAAATGACAGAGATAAGAACCTTCCAAGCAGATGCATTAGCAAGTGCAAAAGCATGGAGATAGGGGTGAGGGATGAGCAGAAAGTGTGGTTGGAGCTCAGAGGTCAGGGTTAGAATGATAGGAAAGAATGTTGCAAACATGGTCAGGATCCAGGTCATGTAGGATTTTCTAGGCCATGATAAACAGTGTGTTTTATTCCAAGGATAATGAGACGTCTTGGAGGTTTGTGGGCAGGGCAGTGTCATTTAGATGACTCTGGGTGAAAAGAAGGACAAATGTGGAGAAGGTTCCAGTGGGTACTGCAGTCATCAGGCAAGGGTGTCCAGGATATTGGGATCATGGTGGTGAGCACATATTTGGATATAGTCAGTTTTGGGACATATTTTGAAGGTGGCACCAACACGATTTGCTGATGGATCATAAGTATGGTGGGACGGGAAAAAGGATGAGTTGAGGAGGATTCCAAGCTTTTTTTTCTGAGCTGCTGGAGGGGTAATGACAGCATTTGCAAAGAGGGAGAAGACTGTGAGATGAGTAGGTTTGAGGGGAGAAATCTAGAACTGTTTTGGACATGTTAAATCTGAGATGCTTATTAGACACCCAAATGTCAAGTGTTGATTCAACTCAAAGGAAAAATCAGAGCTGAAAATATTTACTTGAGGGTTGTCCCCTTAGCAGATATATTTAAAACTATGGATGGGTAAATATCACTGAGGGATTTGCTAGAAAGGGGAAGAGGGTCAAAGACTGAGCTGTGAGGTATTCCAAGATTTAGGAGACAGGGAATAGGGAAGGGAGCCAGTAGACTGAGGAGTTGTTGGTGCTGGGGAATACAAATAAAGAAGCATTTCAAGGAGGAGGGAGTGCTGGGTGAGGTGGCTCATACCTGTAATCCCAATACTTTGGGAGGCTAAGGCAGGAGGATTGCTTGAACCCAGGAGCTCCAGACCAGCCTAGGCAATATAGGGAGACCCCATCTCTACAAAAAAAAATTAGTCAGGCGTGGTGGCGCACAACTGTGGTCCCAGCTACTTGGAAGGCTGAGGCAGTAGGATCACTTGAGCCCACAAATTTGAGGCTGCAGTGAGCTATGACTGCACCACTGCACTCCAGCCTGGGCAACAGAGAGAGACTCTGTCTTAAAAAAAAAAAAAAGTGTGATAAATTGTGTCAAGTGCTGCCAAGGGATTGAGAAAGTTGTGTGCTTAGGACAAACATTGGATTTAGTAAGATCGAAGGTACTAAAGACCTCAAACTAGAGTAGTGTCAATGGGGCAAGCTGTGGAGAAAAATCAGAGGTGAGAAAGTGGACATGTCCCTCATGTATAAGGGTTGCAGAGGGGGAGATGTTAGTATTGCTTACCTGCCATGTTGATACTGGAAGGCTAGTTCGTGTAGCACAGGTTTCTCCTCTTTTCATTCCCAGCTCCCTTACCTCCTCACCCCACTCCTCTCCATTCCCCAGGCTGTGTTAGAAGCCCTACCTTGGTCTTTCTACAACACTTTACTTTTTCTGTGTATCCAGCTGACTCCCCAGAGACAAAAAGATCTGAGGTAAGCATATGCTTTATCTCCATTTATAATTTCTAGTCCACTCTGAATCTAAACAATAAATATTTTGTTCAGTTGAACTTCACTTCCTGTTCAATTTGAAAAGGGGGAGTGTGGTAAAAGGAAGCTTTTTTCTAGTTACAGGAGTTTCTGAATTTGACAAACATGTAAATCAATAAAGAAAAGATCTGTTAGATGAGGAAGCAATCGCCTAATTGCAAAAACAGCACCATTTCTCAGGTTATTGGTGTTGCTAACAGCAGCATGTCAGGGCACTTTAAGGACCTGGCGTATCTGTAAGTTAAAAAAAAAAAAAGGTAATTTTAATTGAAGGTTAATGCACACAAAGGTCTTTGCTCAGAGTCTTCAACTAGTTAGTGTCAATGATATTAATTCGATTTTGGACACTCAGCCTGTTACGTTTATGAAGTTAAAATACTTGCTTTGTGAAACCAGTGTTTTCTTTCAACCTAATTTTAACTGGTAATTGCTTCTCTATGGTTCCTCTGGAGAACCTGTCAGTGTAGTAGTGGGAATAGGGAGAAGGAAAAACTAAGAATGCTGAGACCCCAGGTATATGAGACGAATCCCTAGTGTGACTTTGACAGTCACTTAATGTCATACTGCTTCCATTTCACCATCTATAATTTGATGATTAATAGTATTCATCTATAACGTACTTTTCCTATAAAAGATGCCTTGTTATCACCAAGTATTAACATTACTTCCAGTGTTTATCAAAGTCCTCCAAGGAAAGACAAACCTTTGATTTCAGTATCCAACTTCTTTTTATCTTGTACCATACGAAAACCGAGGCCAAATTATTTTCTCTGGCTTGCAGCCTCATGCTGTTTCATCTTTAATAAATGTTCTCATCAAATGTACTTTAATTAAGAGTCTTGTAAAAATGCAAATCCTGGTTTTAATATTCATGCAAAATACTTTTTGAGCATCTAATATCTTCTAGGCTTTCCACTTGGACTTGGGATTCTAAAAATGAGCACATTCAAATATAGCTCTGAGAACAAAATGATAATTCTGATTTTTAAAACATAATAACAGTATTAGACATGAGATCTTACCCTGTTGACCATGGTGATCTTGAACTCCTGGGCTCAAGTGATCCTCCTGCTTTGGCCTCCCAAAGTGCTGGGATTACAAGTGTGAGCCACCATGCCCAGGCTACTCTGGCATTATAAACTTTTATTTACTTCATTCTTCTTTTGCATTCTGTTTGAAGCATACAAATATTAATTAAATAACAAGTTTCCCCCCAAATTTTGCAATTATGGGCTTCTAGTCAAATAAAATGGTGCATTTAAAAAAATGCTTATAAAGATATTGACTCACGCTGGGTGCGCACATGCCTGTAATCCCAGCACTTTGGGAGGCTGAGGCAGGTGGATTGCCTAAGGCCAGGAGTTTGAGACCAGCCTGGCCGACATGGTGAAACCCCATCTCTACTAAAAATACGAAATTAGCCAGGTGTGGTGGCAGACGCCTGTAGTCCCAGTTACTTGGGAGGCTGAGGCAAGAGAATCACTTGAACCTGGGAGGTGGAGGTTGTACTGAGCTGAGATTGTGCCATTGCATTCCAGCCTGTGCAACAGGGTGAGACTCTGTCTCAAACAAAACAAAACAAAACAAAACAAAACACAGAGAAACAAGCAAAAAAGATATTGACTCAGAGAACTGCAAGGGCTCTTAGGAATTGTCTAGTTTAATGTGGTTCAATAAACTATAAGTTACATATATAAGATTGAATTTTCTACTAGCTACTTTATAAGAAGTAAAAAGAAACAGGTAAAATTAATTTTAATAATATATTTGTTTACTTCTGTGTTAGTTCTTATGCTGCTAATAAAAACACCCCCAAGACTGGGTAATTTACAAAGGAAGGAGGTTTAATTGACTCACAGTTGGGAGGCCTCAGAGAACTTAGAATCATGATGAAAGGGAAAGCAAACACATCCTTCTTCACACGGCCACAGGGAGAAGAATGAGAAACAAGTGAAGGGGGAAGCCCCTTAAAATACCATCAGATCTTGTGAGAACTTACTATCACCAGAATGCCATGGGGGAAACCATCCCCATGATTCAGTTACCTCCCACTGGGTCCCTCCCACAACACATGGGGATTATGGGAACTACAATTCAAGATAAGATTTGGGTGGGGAGACAGCCAAACCATATTACTGTCTTTGAAATACAGTGTGTATTTGCACTTATAGCATACCTCCATTTGGGATGCTAAATTTTCATTGGAAATAGTTGATCTCTTGAGATTTTATATAATTTCAAGTTGAAAAAGTAGATTCACACACCCAAGTCATTCCAAGCATACTTAAAATTTTTCCAATAATTGAAATTAAGTAAAATTTAAGTTTCTCAGTTGCACTGGCTTCACTTTAAGTGCTTAGTAGCCACCTGTGGGTAGTGGCTGCCATATTGGACATTTCTACCATTGCAGAAAATTCTGTTGGACAACTGAGGTCCAATTCAATTCACCAAAGAAACTGAGCAGTAGCTAGTGGCAGAAGCAGGACTAGAAGCTTGTTTGCAAGGCGTTTTATAGACAAAACACACACACACACACACACACACCCCCCAAACAAAAACTCAGAACACCAACCTTTCAAAAGGCAGACAGTCAACTGAATTTGAAAACGTGGAGGACAATGTTTATAAAGGTTTTCTAGAAAGAATTCACTTTGCTTATATGTATGCTTATATATGATCACAAATAAGATTTAAATCAAATAGCTTAGAATATGGAAGTGTTCAGGTTATGTTTAGTGAGGGACTTGTTTATCATGGTAAAATACAAAGAATATAAAAAATTTTAACCATTTTTAAGCATGTAGTTCAGTGGCATTAAGGGTATTTACACTGCTGTACAATCATTACCACCATCCATCTCTGGATATTTTTCATGTTCCCAAACTGAAACTCTATGCCCATTAAATGCTAACTCCCTATTCTTCCTTCCCTCCAGCCTCTGGCAACTACCACTCTATGAATTGGATTATTCTAGCTACTTTGTATCTATGAAATTATACATTTGTCCTTTGTCTGGCTTATTTCACTTAACATATGTCTTCAAAGTTCATCCATGTTGTAGCATGTGTCAGAATTCTCTTCCTTTATAAATCTGAATAATATCCCACTATATATATAGTGGCACCACATTTATCCATTCATCCATCGGTGGACATTTGGGTTGTTTTCACATTTTGGCCACTGTGAATAATGCTGCTATGAACATTTGTGTATAAATATCTGTTGAAGTAGTGAGAATTTTTTTTCATCCTTTATCATAAACCTATTCATTAAGCTTGCACAATTTACAAATAAGTAGCAGTGGAAATGCTGCTTCACTGGAAAACCCCAACTCAAGATCCCTGAATAGAAAAAGAGACTCTCAGTTCTATCATATTACTGAGAAATTACAAAGTCTGCTTTATTTTCTTGTACTAAGACATTTTAGATGTTCATACTGTATTAGCCCTTCTTACCATCTGATATACCACATATTACGTTTCTGTTGTTTACATCTGCCTTTAGCCCCCTCTACCAGAAGGTAATTTCTGAGGACACAGATTTTTTTTTTCTTCATTGCTGTATTCTTGGTGCTTAGTACTGTGCCTGCTACAAAGAAAACAGTCAATATAAGATCTGTGAATGAATGAATGAATGGTGTCCAAGTGTTATCTACCTCTGTGTTTATTGGGTATCATTTTAAAAGGCTCTAGATTTGTCTTCTTATGAACATCTTAGTATTGGTTTTACTAGGCTATAGCATTCTACTCCAAGAAAATGTTTATAAGTTCTATAGACCTTAAAAATGTCTGGAACAAGGTATGAAAAATAATTAAGTGATATTGGGAAATGAAAGAAGATAGAGATGTTCTAGACAAAATACATGAAAGGAATTTGGTCTCCCTCTAATTTAACTGCATTGGTCCCAAAGTGGTATTGTATAAAACATCAGAAAAATTTCTGCTTTGATAACCTAGATTTAGGGAGAAATGACAAAAAATCCTTTGACTTTTACAGTGGAGGTTGAATGACCAGTTACCATAAAAAAGAAACAAACTAAGTCATCACTTTCTAAAGTAAGAGCATTTCATTGTTTCCTCTTAGTGCCACTATGTACTGGTTTTTACTGTAGTCAATCTAGATATGACTGTGTGGACCATAGTCTCTTTGAGATGTGAATGTGAGTTTTAAAAACAGCAAGAACTTTAAAACATTACTATAACCTAGGAGACCTGGTCCCTTTTCTTTGTAAGCAGGGAAACTTGACTCTGTGAGGTAAAATGATGTCCGGAAGCATTTTGAGCCTCTGGTTTTGTTGGAGTCATTTTCCTTTTCTTGGATTTTGATAAGGTTATAATCTCAGATCCAGTTAGAAAGGGAGATCACAATACCAGGTGTCAAATCCACAAATCAATCCTCTTCTTAATTGCCAAAGTTTGACACATCCCTGTGTTTGTCCCAGAAAGCGCTAAATGCCCTTTTATTAACAACGGGGAATTAAATTTCCCATATAGACAAATTAACTTCTAAATTATAAGAGAAACAAACAAAAACACACACGGGAGGGGATGGGGGTGGGAGGGACCCTTGTTCCAACTTGAAGGTTTCTCACAGTAATCTCTTCTCTTTCTCCTACGTATTTTTTTCCAAAGACTTTCCTGCTTGAACCCATCAACTTGTTATTACCTTCTCTGAAGAATAGGTTTTGGTCAGCAACTCTTTAGAAAAGATATCTCTTTATACCAATTACAGTGGAAGAGGTAAAAAAAAAAAATAGGTGACTATTGAAATGTAGAGGGTTTTAAACCATGTAGCTATTAACTTTATATTTGGGCAGTGCGTGAAAAGGAGAACTCCTTAGTGGGATTGAAAACTTTATTGTGTTTTAAATAAAAGAATAACTTAAAAGAAAAAGATGTGAATTGGCTTAGAGTAAAAAGATGATACACTAATGAAAGGAGAGGGAAGACTATATTTTGTAGCTAAGCCAAATTTATGGCCTTGTGCATTAGCTTTTTGTACACTAAAAACCTAGCTTAATATCTTCCTCTTGAATAGGTGATAGCAACCCTTGGTTTCTGTCTCTCGTTCTGTCTCTTACACACACACACACACACACACACACATACACACACATGCTCACACTGTGTGTCTCCAATTATCTCAGAAGTGACAAAATAATCTCTAATTTTGACTCAAAATAAATATGCACATATATTCACTTAATTTTTTTGTAGAAAAAGGGGGATGGTGCAAAATAGCAAAAATTGTAAACAAAGTTAATCTTCATCTAAACCTTAAGCTGACAATTTCAAACACCTTGCGCATAATGCAGAAAAAAACCTGTCCGTTTGACTTCACTTTCATTCACACTGCTCCCTACGCATGAGAAAGACCAGATGTCTGGTTTCCAGAGTATAAGCCTTTTTCCTTAGTACTTAAATTTTATTTTTTTCAAGTTTAAAGAAAAACTGCAGCTCCTTCTGATCTTTGGCATCTTATAGTTTAATAATTTCATATAAGCAGAAGTGTTTCAGCAGAAAATGAGCTTTAAATATTTATGTAATTTCAACAGTCCACGAACAGCTTTGGAAAAAAATTATTTGACTTTCATTTTGAAAACTCCATTTTTCTAAAAAAAAAAAAACAACAAAAACATAAATTCATAGTTTTCATGGAGAATAGTGGTGTAGTACAATGGAGCATATGGAAAGAACACTGAATTTGGAGCGAAAGGTATGAGTAGATGACATTTCCTTTTCCTTGTCTGATTCCTACTAATTGTAGAAAAAATATACATTATATATGGTGTTCCTCCCTTCTTAACAGAAAACAATATTTGGAAATTCCTGTATAAAGCTAATTTGTCATGAGGAATATAAAACCCATTAATGGGATATCCAGGTCCCTATGGGAATTTTTTTTTTTTTTTAAACAGACACCATGTGGTGCAATCTGTTATAGTTTGCAAGGTGGGGGTGGGGAGGGGAGCTCTGCAGGGGCCAGGAATAAAGTCATCTCTGGGAGTTTTTGAGGTACTAACAAAAATGGGAAAAACGGTACAGCAGAGGCCTTGGAAATACCTTCCCTTCTGCCCTCAATCGTAACCCAGGGTGTACTGCATTTATGTTTTTCAAAAATTATTTTGCAAGTTACTCAATTTGGGGGAGAAAAAACCTGAACCTTTTCTGAGATGGTTAGATTGCCATTTGTTTTGTATTTTAATCTAACCTACTGGTGATTTAATTTACGGATCTCAAAGGAAGTGTACGCTCAAATATTTGAGGATGTTAATGTATCAACCACTGTGTAATTTTGGAATGTGCCTACTCGCTTGACACAATATTTTACCATCTAACAAATGTTTAGCCTTTTTTTCACTTGACTAAAGAGAAATAAGTTTCACATTGCTTCATTCACCTTCTTATGTGCATATGCTGGGAAAGATTGGATGTTAAAAAAAAAAAAAAAAAAAAAAACTTCCTCATGTTCCTTTCTACTACATCTAAATCTGTTTACCAATTCAAAGCTGCTAAAAAAACCTGCATTCTCCTGCTAAATCAACTGGATGGCTAGAAACCAAACTGTAATGTAACAGAAAAAAATTATCAATTTATTTTCATGACAGAACATTCTTGAGAAGGTATAAAATTGTTCTGGTTGCTATGCCAGTTTTCTTTTTTCTTCCTTCCTCTGTCTTCTTTTTTCAAAGGCTTTCAGCTTTTAAGCCGATACTTTTTATAGTTATATAACAGTTCTAATATTTTGTGACATTTTGTATTGTGACACTATAGATGAAATTGTCATCGGACTGACACCCTGTGCTGTTTATTCCTTAATTACAACTGTTAACACTGTAGAGAAGTGTGCTAATCTGCCAGCACATATTATGAAAACAACATTATTGTTACCCACACCAACACCCACTCAACAGGATATTTCCAAGATGGTAGTTTAAAGGAACTTATCTGCACAATGGATGTTTCAATATAGTTGTTGTTGCTGCTGGGTATTTAGCTTTTCCTATTGTCTTCTTTTAAAAACATATACCAATTTGCAATTGAAAACATTTCACTGTCATACAGCATAGTCTAAGCAGAGGCTGCCTCTATAGTTAGAAAGTTACAATTTTTTTTTTTTTTTTTAGTGCTCAAGCAGTGGTGGACTGAGTTATCTCAGAGTTGTTTAGGGTTGTGACCCAAAGCTTTCTGACTGAAGTTTTTTTTTTCAGGAATAATGAAACTAGAAGAGAGGGGAAGGGGAAGTTTAAAGATGAAAAGACAAAAGCGGGGTTGTTTGCATTCACAATGTTGGCAATCCTTACATAAAAAAGTCAAAAATCCAATAAGCATACCTAGCTCTAAAATGTATCCTTTTTCAAAACCATGTCTGAGCCTTTCTCAAACTGGCTACTTACTGACTTGCTTTATAGTTCAGTTCCTTCTGTCTCCAGAACTTTTAGAGGTTTGGTTATCTGTGAGGCACAAAATCCTATGAGTTTATTTTCTCATAAGTTATTTTACTAAAGCAGTTTAGGTGTCATTGTCTTTTCATTTGTTAAAAGAAACAATAATAGTAAAAAAAAAAAAAAAAATCACGTTGATCCTATACCTTGTCCCCAAGATAAAATAACTAAAAAGTAAGGATTCTAAAAAGCTTAAAACCAGAACCAAGATACTTGCTTAGAGGAGAAACACTGGAAATTATTTTTTTAAACCACATACACACAACATTGACAATAATTAATAAAGAGTCCACTTTTTAATATTAGTGTTTAACACATTTATCGGTTTGGTAGAAAGCAAATTCGGGACCTTGAAATGGTAATAGGTGATAACATGAGGCTTGCCAGTAAATTCTCGTATCTTCACTGTCACTTAGGACATAATGGAGAATATGAACATATTTAATTCCTAAAGTTCCTGCAATTACCTACATACTCCTTAACACCCAGCTGTATTAAACAGGCTTTTCGAAATACCATGGGAAGAAGTTATCGCTATGCCTCATTTTGAATGGTATTTTCTGCTTCATTTTGATTTTCAACAGCAAAAGGATATGGTGCTTTTCCTAAAAGAAACCGTTCCCATTTGGGAATATATTCTTCTACTGATGCCCAGTAACGAGTCTGGAAAAAAAAATCCAAAAGTAAAAAAGCATATCAAGCAATTGAACTTGGCTCTTCATAATAGTCTAAATGTTTATTCACTTAAGTGTGTGTGTGCGTGTATACACACACACACACACACACACACATATACGTAGAATGCATTTCCTCTACAGAATATTTTATGTTAATTTTAGAAAAAAATCTGGCTACTTACTAGTGTTAATTTTCAAATTTCTCAGTAAAACCAGAGCCTGGCAGAATTACAGGTTTTAGAATTTTATTGTGATTTTACACGCCCTCTTGTGGCCAACTTCATGATTATTGCCAATAATATCATTTACAGTGATAAGATCATTACATATTTTTGTTTAATATTCCAAATCCCATACCAAATGATTACCCCACACTGAAATTATCACAATGAAATTATTAAACATAAATCATGCTTCAGAATTAAGATCAAAATATTTGACCTGAGATGAGATCAGGAACTGAAATATAGTATGTTATATATAGGAATCAGATACATTGGCCCCTAAATTGCGTAGGAAACATATATACACTATAATTTTTCCCCATTTTTATGACAAAATGTCAATATAATTTAACCATTTTTAATACAAATAGCTTGGAAGTTAAGATGCTATATTATTGGTCTGAGTGTAGAAGTCCATAGGCTTTAGAAGCTCATACAACATTGCTGTGTTGTGTCTTGCTTTGGTTTCTTGGATGACTGCCCTCAGGAGGTCAAAGAGAACTAAAGAGCCCAAAGCTCTGTGTCATAGGAGGGCAAGTGATATTAGATCATCACTGTCAATATCATTTTTTGGAAATTCAGCAAATGAGTTAGCACTAGAAACACAGAAATATTCACTTCACGCATTAAATAGAACAGTTCTGAAAGTCAAAAATGGTGAGGGATTCTCTATGTCTATATATCTACGGGGTCTGAGAAACAGGCTGACATACTTAAAGGTCATTCTGCTGTGCAAGACTAGTTCAGAAAAATACCCTCTAAGGCCTGTGATGGGGAGTTTCCCTGACATTCGCAGCTGGAGTAACTCCTATTGTGTGGGCCCTATATATGCCAGAGTAAGGTACTGGAGAATCGAACAAAGAAAAAGATATGTCTAAGGCACAACTTTGTACCAGAGTTTTTCATATCCTTGATCGCTGCCTTGTTGTTTTACCCTAGATGACACAGAAAAATTAAGGGGAAATTTCTCAGCCTTTAATTTTGAGTCTATTCATCTCCATTGGGCAGAAAGCAAAAGTGTAAAGGTCATTAAAAATACAAAATAAAACTATTCTATATGTAGTAAATTCCCATTCATCACAAACATATTCATATACCAAATATAGTTTATTTTTTGCTAACCATCTTCCCAATCTGTTCTTGAACTGAACAAAATAAAAGAGACAAAAGCCATACTATAGTGTATGATAATATGCGTTTAATTAGCTCTGGTTAAATTCTAACTTCTAACATCAGCAAGCAGCAAAAACATTTGGGTTAGGCATGTTGTCATCTTATGATTTAGTGCATATTGTCTGTTAAGCTTTAACGGAATAGTTGTTTCTAAATGACAAGGTGAAAAGATCCCTATCTTTATGAAATTTGCAATTGCTAAACTTTTTTAAATCAAGATACTTCTCAGTTATCTACTATATATAAAGCACAGTACTGTGGATATAAAAAGATTCAACAGGTATATTTTCTTTAATTTATTGAATAAATATATCTGGAAAATACATATAACCATTGTTTAACTTACAGTGCACTATTGATAGATAGGGTCTCTCTTTTTACATTTGTTCCTTAAAATGCTCACCTCAAGAGAAACCACCTCAGGCCGTGGAATTGGGTGAATCCTGGTCTGCAGTGACTTTTCTGCTGCTTCTATATCCTGTAACAGACATCAGCATTTTATATTAAAGTGTATTTACATAAAACAAATGGCACCTGTACCAGCAATATCTGTATCCCAAATCTCTGACCTCAACTCTTCTCTGGATATGGTTTAAATGGATGAAGGCATACCACAGCAGGAGAACTGATCGTTGTTCAATTCATCCATTTCAGATAAAAAATACAGCGTTTCTTATTTTGAAATAGATGTGGGGGAGGTAGTACTTCTAGGTTCTGCCTTTTCACTTTTAGCTAGTAAATGTCAGTAATTCATACAAAAAGAGCTTCTTGTAATACTGCTCATCAGAGCATTAATTTAGTTCTAACATCACCAAAAAACAGCCAGAAGGATAAAATAATAAAATGTTCAGATACAAAAACAGTCAGATACTCAGACCCACCCTATGCTAATCTTAAAAGTGAAAAGTTCTAGTCTCTTCAGATGATGTAAATAGTATATCAATGGCACACATTTCATTTGTTTCAATATTCAGTTTTAAAATTTATATGTATGCAAGTATTCCATATATTTAATGGAAGCTCAATGAGGTACCTCATTACTTAGTGACAAGAGCCTTTTCATTATACTATCTAGATTTTTTTTAGGACTAGATTTCTAAGCTAATTTCAATGGCAAGTTTTATTGCTAGCTAGTATATCATTCAGCTGATAGCATTCAAGAACCAAGCTTTAATGCGTAGTTTAACTTGTAGATATGTATATTTTCTCTTATAGTTGTAAAAACACCAAGGTAACTAAACTGAATTCATACCTTGGTAAAGATTCTTATCTTGCTACATACATGAAGTGAATGCTCAGAAATGCAGGACTCTGCAAATTTTTAGTGAAACATTTGAGCACTGTTTAATAAACACTCCCAAAATCAGCACCTATGTTGTCTTGTGCCTACGTATGTCTGTCAAGTTCACAGTGGCCTTCGTCAAAGGCCATGTAAATTTTGTCTCTCTTTTGAACTTAGTGAGTTGATAGAAAAGAGAAAGTTCTCTGATTCCAGTACAAGCATTGGAGCAATCTAAGTAGAGGGCTGTTGGACAGACGGAGAGAGATGGAAAAGGGCGTGGGAGTGGGGTGTGAAGAAGCCAATGCTGAACAGGAGAAAAGAGATAGCAGATGGTAGCGGCGGGAGCAAGGAATGGGTGTGAAATGTAAAAGGGAAAAACAGGAAATTCCCTAAAGGGACTCCCCAAAGTTGCACAACCATTAGTGCACCTGCTGTCTAGAGGAAGGTGATTTGAAGGAAAAAAGCCATCAATTTAGGGGGAAAAAACTAATTTTTAGCATGTCTATCCCATACCAGAAGTTTACAGCTCAGAAACATGCTAAAGAGCTTTTGATGCTGATGCTATGACAGATACTGAAGCCTAATAATGTTTCTGTGATTACACTGAGATTTTATAAGGTCCTGGAAAAAATGTTTTTTACCTTTATAAATCAAATACACACAAATAAAATAATCACAGGTCCAATTATGGTCATTATTCCAAGAACAGTTATAAGATTATTGTTAGTGGTAGATCTTGGTACCACTAGCGTCGTAGATAATATTATAAACATTTTTCTTGAAGACCAGAAAATAAGGATACTTAATATCTCTCTTATAGGAGAGAAGATTTATAAAAGGAAAAGCAGATACAAGTAGGAGAGATGTGGCCTGGTAAAGTAGGCTTATTGTTAGACACTTGACTGTTATCTCTGCAGCATTCTAACTACAAATTATCAGCCCTCTGAAACACTTCCTTCTTAGCTTAAGAGATCCTTGCTTTCTTAGATAATATGCTTACCTCTGATTCCTACTTTTCTTTCTCTTTAGCTGGCTTATTTTTCTCTCCTTGTTCCTAAGTGTGAGCTTTCTTAAGATCTGTGGCAGCTGTTCTTATATTTTTACCTTATCTCTCTCGAGACTGTGTCCTATCTAGCTTCAACTAACTTTTACTGTAGAGGCATGGCTAACCTTTCTTCCTAGACCTTATTTCTCAACCAAATGAAACTGAGCTCATCTTATTCCTACTGCATATAATAAACAATAGTGGGAATTCTCTTCACTCAGATACCTGCACTCTATACTCTATCTTTATCTTTTCTTATACCTGCCATTTAAATTTTCAAAGGTCTATAAATTGTTCTTTCAGGATATCTCTCCCATCCTTTCCATTTAATTCCCAATGCTATGGGTTATTACTACACTTATTCATTCAACAAATACTTGAGGAGTACTTACTCTATGAGGCATGACTACAGTATGTCTTATTTTACTTCCATCCATACCTAAGAGGGGATCAATTGATTTTTCTAAAGAACTACTTTGAATATGTCTTTCCCTAGACTTAAAAAATCATCAGTACCCACTACATAAAGGATGAAGTGTGAATTCCTTAGCCTGACTGAAAAAAAAAAAAAAAAAAAAACTTTGCAGTTTGATCCTAGCCTTCTGTAACAAGTTATACCCTAATACTTCCATATAAGAACCTTCCCTTACATTATATACTACCAGAGGGTAAGGTCCCATACAACCTTTATGCATCTAAGTATCTAACAAAGTGCAGGACATGTACTAGGCATTAAATATTCATTAAATGAATAAATAAGATGTTAAAGTTTCCTAATTATAAACCAAAACTTTTTTTTAAAAAAGGTACCCAAAGCAGGCAGAGGGAAAAGGAGAAAGGGGGTGAAAAGGGAGGCGAGACTTACTTGACTATACATTGTTTCTTTGTCTTATAGACTTGCCACTAGAACATTTAAAATTTTATACAGTCATAGGACAAATAAAAAAGCAATTCCCCCCAAATGGGAAACCAATGTGACAAATCTAATTATTATGTAGTTGGTGGTAAAACCACACAGAAAAGAGCTACATCAAGTATTCTTAGAACACAGTATTGACTGGACACCCCTAGTGGGGTATACCCTGGGGACAAAAAGAAATTGTAAAAGTAATCTTACTGAAAACCATTCTCAGTAATCATATTATTGGTGATAGCCATGTCTGTATCATAGGATAATTCTTTGGAAACAGATTTTTGGTTTTAGAAAAAGGTAGAGGCATAAGATCAGTGATTTTCAGTTAAATCTGCAATCGTGTAATTGAATTGGAGATATTGAGATGAGCTCTTGATATATTTATCATAAAAAAAAAAAAACACCAAAAACCAAAAATCAAAAACCAAGCTGCAATAAACATTCCTAGTGCCCAGATTGAGGGCTCTAAATATATTTTCTGCCAAAATGAACCAGGGCTTCTTGGAACAATGGCCAATTCCAGGTCTGAGCAGCAAAGGGACACAATGAGCCTGAAATAACTCATCACATCATAAAGAAAGGAAATTATCAAAGACTGTTAGGATCATGTGGAAGACATTCAGGAGTTAACTTGCAAAGGCTTCCACATAGTTAAAAATGGGACACATTGGGCATAAATAAGAATAAAAATTGCAAGAGATCGAAACATTTCAAATTCCAGATAAATTAAAAACAAAATACCACCTCATTCGTCACCATTAGAAGATGCCAGAGAACCAAACTATGATTTTGAAAGCTATAGAGAAAGTGTCCAGCAGTCATCACACCGTTTCCTACATGAACTGTACTTCAGTGTAACCAAATAAGTGATGAGGGGAAGATTGTTTTCATATAAACAGTCAGCAATTGAAAGAGAGGGAATAAAAGAATTTGAATATTCTTTTTGTAACCTCTGATGGATATATCTAGGCAATGATCATCAATGACTACCAACATTCCAAAATGAGAGACAGCCAGGGATTATGGAAGTGTTCTTTCCCTAAACAATGAACCTGAATCTGATCCAGCCTCTAGAACATCACTGCTCATATGATAGTCATTAGCCTCACGTAGCTACTGAACACTTAAAATGTGGCAAGTCCAGATTAAGATGTGCTGTAAGTGCAAAATATATACTGAATTTGGAAGGCTTAGTAAGAGAAAAGAATATAGGATATTTAATTACAAATTTTTGGTAGAAACATTTGAAATAATATTTTGTATATGCCTCATTACATAAAATGTTATTAAAATTAATTTCATCTGTTTCTTTTGACTTTGTTAAAAGTGGTTACTAGAAAACTTTAATTACATATGTGCTTACATTATATTTCTGTTGGACGGCCCAGCTCTAGATCAATTTATAGGAATTACAGAGAATACAGGAACATGAAAAATGATACCTCAGAGACGTAATTAGTAATATCCAAACTGGAAAATGCATAGGACAAATGACCTAATTCCTTTAACACATAAATTAAAAGTGGATGAAAAGGTCAGGGGTAGTACTTTTAAAGACTTATCAATCAATTCCAATGTTAGATTTTATTTGGATTTCGATCCAAACAAATGTAAACATGCCTACAGATTTATCAGAGAAATGTGAACTCTGATTGAATATTTGAGGAATTACTGGTAATTTCATATTGATAACAGTATTGTGATTTTGTTTAAAATAGTAAAATAATCCTTATTTAGTGATATACGCTGATAAAAATACAAATATACAGAAATAGCTATAGGTGAAACAATATAATTTCTGCAGAATACCTTCAAAATAATTGAATGGTGGAGAAGGGGATGAGGTATACAGATGAAGCAAGATTGACCATGTTTTGATAATTATTGAATCTGGGTAATAAGCACATGTAAGTACATTCTTCCATTTCTTCTTCTACATAGGCTTGAAACTCTTCATAACAACTAAAAAACAAGTTTCCAGTGTGGATGATGGAATAAATGTTATTCTATGGCAGAATTGAGAAGGCTATATTTAAATGAGTCAATTCATGACTAGGAAAGGTAAAACATGAGCACAGAAAGTCAAGTGCTTAGGTCTCTTTCTCTCTCCACCCCTATACACGGCACTTCTCCAAAACTAGATATCTAATACCTCACTATAAATATACAGAGTGAACCCAGCTATGGCCAGGCTGGTTCTAATCTTTTTATCTGCTAGAGGACAGTTTCTAGGATAGGAAAAATAAGATACTAAAGCACGAGATACAGCGTCATTGGTACAAGAAGATGTAAGCATTTATTACATGTATTCTTCAAGGAATTAGAGGTGTGAAATGTAAGAAGGAAAGAGGAGAGATGGGGTCCTGTAAGTCACCGGCCATCCTGGGTGGCAGTTTGTTGAAGTCCCTGTTTAACTGCCAAGTGCTCCATGAAGTCTTCCAGAGCGTTCTTTAGTAGAAGCACTCACTATATCTCTAATTAGCTGTTGCACTTTCTCATTCTTTCTCACCCCAGAGTGTTTGTCCAGCTTACTCACGAGATGATGTTTACTTATAAAATTGCCTTCCTAGATAAAACTAAATTTTATGGTATGTATGTGGAGACAGATGTCAGCTTACATTGTGGCAGTATTTATAGAAACAAAGTTCTTTCTCTTCCAAATCTATACCAATTCTGTTTATGTTCTTAAAAGGCAGATAAAGTCCATTTTACTAATATTAATGGAAAAATCACCCATCCTGGGTTTTCAAAGTTCACTATCTTTTATGGTAGTTACTGACTGAAGCCTGTTCTTCATTACCTACATTCATATCTATTCATTTACTAATATGTTCAAATATTTGATGGAATTGGTCTCTTCCTCACTGCTCCTTTTTAAAATACATTCTTTGATATTTTATATTCCTGCCATTTTTCCAAAGGAATTTAGAGAAATTTTATTGAGTTCAAGGCAAATTCTGTTGGAACTTTTTTGACTCTAAAAATAATTTTGTGACAGCTGTTTTTTAATTTTATTCTTAACTTTTACAAAGACTCAATTCAGAGGCTATGTGTAACAGCTGACTTTTAAAAAACCATAGTCTCCTGGCCAGGCACGGTGGATCATACCTGTAATCCCAGCACTTTGGGATGCTGAGGTAGGTGGATCATGAGGTCAGGAGTTCAAGACCAGCCTGGCCAAGATGGTGAAACCCTATCTCTACTAAAAATACAAAAATTAGCCAGGTGGCAGGTGCCTGTAATTCCAAATACTCGAGAGGCTGAGGCAGATAATGGCTTGAACCTGGGAGGGAGAGGTTGCAGTGAGCGAGATCATGACAGAACCAGACTCTGTCTCAAAAAAAAACAAACAAACAAAACAAAACCACACAAAATGACAGCAACAATAGTTTCCCTAGTCAGGATTAAGGCATATGTTTCCTTGTAAGTTTTCTTTTAAATCTTCCATTTTAGTGTAATAACTGTCTTTACACCTATCATGCAAACCCCTTAAGATCGTTCCCAAGTATTTTAGAATTTTGTTGCTAATGTGAATGTGATTTCTTATATTTTCCAGTTGTATACATAAATACTCTTGATTTTTGTACCTTTTATCCATCAATTTTACTTAACTCATAATATATTGTACTACTTTTAGAATAATTTAGAAGAAATTTGGTTAAAGTATATAACCATATCATTTCAAAATGCTAGTGTTACACTTTCCTTTTCAAAAGTAAAAGCTCATTCCTTTTTCAGTGTTTATTATATTGGTCAGAAGATCTAAATAAGGTCAAACAATGGATGTTAATAGAGGTCATCCATATTTTGTACTCTCATTATAGAAATGCTTTCACGTTTATTGGAAACATTTTAAAGTGTAGGCTGTACTTCTGAAGTACCTATCCTAGATATAACTTAACTTGTCCTGAACAAGTACTAACAGGATTAATTGCCCTTTGGCTTCCTCATCTTTAAATCAAGGAATTAGCCCAGATCAGTGGTTTCTACAGTTCCTTAAAGCCACAGCTGGGCAGTCAAGGAAAAACTGAACAGGTGAGGCTTTGGCCCAAAGCAGGTCCATTTCTATCTATTTTAACATCTTTGAAAGAAGTTTTAATGCTTAAAAAAAAAAAATTTAGATGAGAATTGAATCTAATATACATAGTTTTTAAAAGTGTCTCCCAACTCAAAATTCTGCCATCAAGTCTTATTTATTTATTTATTTTTTCTGCAGATACACTCCCACACTGTCACTCAGACTACAAATACATTGACTGCAGTGCATGATCACAGCTCACTGTAACCTTGAACTCTTGGGCTCAAGGGATCCTCCAGCCACAGCCTCCCAAGCAGCTGGGACTACAGGCATGCACCACCATGTCCAGCTAATGTTTAACTTTTTTTCAGAGACAGGGTTTCGCTGTGTTGCTCAGGCTGGTCCTGAACTCCTGGGCTCAAGTGATACTCCTGCCTTGGCCTCCCCAGGTGTAATCCAAACATTACAAGCATGAGCCACTGTGTCTGGCTAAATCTCATTTATTTTACTTTCACAATGGCTTCTATGGTAGAGCCACTAAAATTCTTTCCAAAGTTTAAAAACATATGAGGGAAAGTAAGATTTTAAAAACAATGACTCAAAGAATGCAAAAAAAAAAAAAAAAAGAGACAGCATCTCTAGCAGCAAGCACTGTGTTTGTGATATAACAGGGGCTCAATAAATGTTTATTAAAGTACTGAAAGAAAATATACAAAAATGCATTCAATTTTAGATCAGTGGGATGATATGGAAGGTAGGCTATTTCATCTTCTTTACTCTTTACATTTTTTTTACAGTAGGAATATATTACTTTGACAATCAGGGAGAAATACCATACCAAATTGAAGTTTTTCATAACTATGAAGCCAGGTTCATTATCTTCCTTATATATGTATGACTATGATTTCTTAGCTACCCTCCTGAACTCTATTCTCTCCATTTTTTTAGGTATTTAAGGAAGATTCATTTCCATCTAAACAGCAAATGACTCTTTCTTAAATACCCACTCATTTTTTTCTTATATAAGTTTATATTTTTCTTTTGCTTAGTCATTTTCAGTGCTGAATTATGTCTATATGTCAAGTCTCAACTTCTTTGGTCCCATAACACATATCCAACCTTGTTCCCTGTGAATTTCCAAGCTAGTTGTCATACTCCCAGGATCATTAACAGGGTCATTCAGTCTTCTGGTTTTTCTTTTGCAAGAATCCAACAGTATGCCTAGCCTTCTGCCTATTCAAACACAGGCTAAGCTTAGCTTCTTCTCTTGAGACCTTTTTGAATATTCCAGCTCTCAAAAGATTTTTTTACTCTTATATCTGTAGTCCTGACTCTATTCCGTGTAATTTAATGTTTGATCACACAAAGTCTCTATGTTCTTGATATCAAGAACTCTGATTTATACTTATTTTCTTGTCCCTACTTTCTGCCCAGAACTAGCTCAATAGTAAGGACCCTCTAAGCATTCATCAAATACTTGCTCATTAAAAGGAAAATGCTTCAAAACCAAGTATCACATCACGTGCTGCAGGTAGGTAGCAATTAAGCCTTCTAATTTAGTTTTTCTAACTTTTCAGAGCAAATTCCAGATTATCCTATATATTTCCATTTAAAAATAAATATTGCTAACACCATTGGGCAAGTAAGACATATGGCAATATAGAATGCTTTGGTAGCACTATGGCTGTGACTTAAATTACTGTGGATCAAACTGCCAGAAGCTGAGAAGATAACTGAATTTTCCTCTTCCTTTATCCTCTAGTGAGGACAGAAGATAACTATATCATGCCTATCGATGAAAATATTTAACAATAAAAAACTGAAAACACTGCTTTATAACTTAAATAATATAGTCTTACTACCAAATGTTTTAGTCATAGGATCTCTTGGAAGCTTGAATGGAAGCAAACTTTAGGGTTTTAATTATGGATGAAGCCATACAATTCTGGAAGCAAAGTATAGCAAGCAGCCAAAAATGTTACACATATGATTCTACTCCAAATGGGCACATTGGCCAAATGGTGAGGCCCTGCACAATCATACACTTTGACCACTCCTCCATATCCATCAAGAGGGAGGTGGGAAATCTGTTATCATAGATATGAATTTTATGTGTCTGCCTAGTCAGGCAAAATCAAATTGCTCTTGTTTTTATGATGTTTGATAGTTCTGACTTGGCTTTCAATATGTTATAGGTATTTTATGGCCTTTCAGGATTTCCTTTCAAGTAAAAGAAGATGAAAGATGGAAAAGGTACATCTTCTATTTCTTAGTTTTTGCAAAAGGGAGACCTTACAATTCCTTCTGTGGTCACTGATTTTTCTAGTTGATTGAAAACATTTAGCTAAAGCAAAGTTCAATTTTTTTAATTGAAACAATGGGGATACATATGTTACTTATCTAACTGACATGGGTTTTTAAAAAAAGATGCTGCTTTAGTAATTCTACTTATTACTCAGAACCAATACATTATATAAATATTATAAAATTTACCTAAAAGGTTTTTGACAAGGTGGGATAAATCTCTATATTCAAGTCATGGAAACTTACCTTTAAAAGACTAAGATTCCTTTTAAAAGCAGTCTCAACTGTTTGGAGCTGAGATGCCTTTTCTGTGTGTTGATTGCCCAATTTATTCTCCATTTGTTGAAGTAACATTAATCTTTGTGATACTCTAGAAAAAGAAATGAAGATTACATGGAGTTAAAAAATAAAAGCAAATACTTTACTGCTGGAGCAATATAAAAAGTTCATTTCTTAACTGCACCTCACTTCAAATCTAACCTAATTTGAAAGTCAATTACTATGTCAACTAATAAGACAGTGAAAAATCTGAGGTAGTTCAATAAGTCTTAAGTCAATCTGGTTAAAATCATTTTTATTTTCATTAACATATTCTTTATATATGCCATAAGTACATGCTTCTGTTTTTTTAGCCTCTCTGGTCTTTTGAAATTATTTTAGAATGTTGAAGATATGTTTTAATTTTTGGTGAAAATGCAAACTGTAATACATATCCTTTTGTACACATAGTTATATATACCTCCCGACACACATACATTGATATAACTTGCTATATGAAACCTTCTGCTTAACACTTCAGTACCCCTGAATCTCATGTTACACATTTAGAATTGTGCTAAACTTCCATATGTTTGAAGAAGCAATAAAAATATTTTTTCCCTCTTTTTCCAAGAGAAAGATGATGGTTTGATATATGAGTGAGAGGCTGTGTGTATATATGCATACTCACAACAAGGTAAAACAGTAATTGAAGAAAGATGTAAAAAAATTACAAGTAAATATCTTCAAACTACTTTGTTGTATATAATATACTTTGAAAGTTTCTTGCTGGTCAAATGTTTATTTTATACATTTTGGTTCTTTTTAAATGATTAATAAGATAATATATAAGATGATTAAAAAATACATAAATTGGTATACATAACAGTCAAACTGTTTCCAAAATAGTTGTGGAGGTTCTCAAAAGACACTGTGTTTCATCAGGCTGTCTTAAAGGTAGAACTAAAATCCCAGGTCTGTGAATAGTCAGTTTTTTGGTAAGGAAAGTATCTTAGGAGACAAGAAAAGAAGGTCTGGTACTTAATTAAAGAAAAGGAAAACCTGAGAGCTCACAGACACAGTAGGAAAAGAGTGAATAATATCAAATGAAGAGCAGGACTGGCTATACGATTTGCAGGGTCCAGTCCAAAATGATTCAAGACAATGTCATGAGAGCATTAAACCACATGCAGGACCTGTGACTATATATAATTCATAATACCAACGAAGCCAGCCCTGGGTAAGAAGTTTAGAGAAGGCCATTAAATACCAATGTGGAGCCTGGAAAGGGTGGAAGGAGGAGCAAATTTATCTAGATATTAGTTACAAAGAGAAAAAAATACATAGAACATACCTTTTAATCTTGCTTATTCATAAGAGACAATGAAATTCCCTAACATTAAAACCTCTTAAGTGTCAGAAAATTAAAATGACATGCTTTCAAACTTTTAAGTCATCTGTGTATACAATATTTCACTAACAAAGCCAGTCCAATTTCTATATTCGAATCATCCTTTTAAAAAACTTACATTTCTTCATGTCTTTTAGAAAGGCGAATTTCTTGAGCAAACAAGGAAGTCATCCTTAATCAAAGCTGTTATAAAGAATAAAAACATTTAAAGTTACTTCTACCACATGTCTTCAGCTTTGCAACATTTGATTATTTTAGTACCTTAATCCATTGGTTCTCTCAGAAGGGAAAATAAAACTAAGATGTAATAATGTATAGAATGAAAGAATGGAATTAAACACACTTTTATTCAGCATGCAGTTTTCCATATGCCAGCTACATCTAAGAACACCACAAATTAGGTAAATTCAATATATTTCATATTGTCTCTTATTTTCTTTCTAGACTCTAACCTTAATCAGAATTAAAAACAAACAAGCAGCTGGTACTAAGACTAGTAAACGTTTTATTGCATCAACAGAAAAAAATCCACTCTGTAAAATTCAACACAGGAACACCATCCCTTATGCATGTGCAAACACACATAGACAGAAAGGCAGGCAAACAAGTATGAGAACCAACTGGAAATTCAAGGTCTTTCCTTTATTGGAAGAGTGCCCAGTTCTACCATCTCTCTTCTAAATGGGAAAGTACTTCTCATGTGTAACCGTGAGGAAAAGCACAACTAGATACCTTCCCGTTACCCTGGCTGCTCAGCACTCTTTATTTGTGGAGCGTAGGAAAGCCCATTTTCATGGTACATTTAACACCACAAGCAAGCTCACCTTGGCTAACTGGACCGATACAGACAGAGGTCTAGTGAAATGCGCTGAAGGCCTCCAACCTGCAGGCAAATCATCTGGTTGGGCTTAAAGGCTGAAGGTGCTTGCCCTAAGGGAGAAAAAGAGGAATAAAATTCTTTCCTGAAACGAAGCTTTCCTAAATTTTATGAAATTAAACATCTGTGCACTCTATAATGATTGTCTAAAGACTGACACACCGCCTAAGTGTCCAGCGCTGCTAGAAAGCCCATGGCTATTGAGTGTAGGGCGCTGAGCCCGGCCAAGGAAAACGGAAACACCGCCCTGCCCTCATCAGGTTTTCTCCTCTAGGCGTGGCAGCCTTTCCTTCAGCACCGCGGACAGCAATCGCTCACAGGCCCGCCCTCCAGGGTCTAATTACAGATACTTTCCGCTAACATCACCGCAGGCCAATCGTCGTCGCCTTCCTCTCGGTTTCCTTTTGCTACGAGGCCGCAGCGCCAAGGGAATTCCGGAAAGTCGGTTCATGGTAACTTTTCTGTGAGGCCCGCCATCAGCACTTTAGACAAAACCCAAGTCAAATTCTCCCCTTGGAACCGAAGATCCGCACCTTCTTAGAGTCATCTGCCCTCCAGCCGCCCCAACTCCCGCTTATACCCGAAGGACTCAGGAGCCTTCCTCATCAGCCTGGCTCTTTACGTTAACGACATCCTCCCAAGAGGCCCTGCAGGCCCCTGCGCGGCCGTCGGGCAGTCAGGGCACCCACCCGCGGTCCGACTCCACTCACCGAGCCCGCCTCTGAGCCCTTCCGGGAAGGCACCAGCTACTGCGCCGACGCCGGGGCCTCAGCGCAGGCCTGGGCGTGGTCACGCTACCATATCGGCGCACGCGCGGCGCGCGGTGACGTCACCGCATCTTTATAAAGGGCCGCCAAAAGTTTCCTAACGTGTAAACGCGAAAGTTTCCTGAGGTGTAGCTGCAACCAGAAGGTGGGCGTATGGTACGCGGCGGGCGGGACGGGACGTTGGCTTGAAAAGGCCTTTATGACGCCTAGGGAAAGGCCGTCTGGTAGTAGCTCAATTTCAAGACCTTTTAAAATTTAAACCTTTATAAAGGTTATTCTGCTGGTAAACGCTTCAGAGAGTGAAGCTGGTTTCTTTGAAGCTGGAATGTCCCAGCAGAATGTAGAAGTGTGAAAAACTCGACAGAGTAGTCCAAAGTTGGTGGAATTTGCAGTCAGTCGGTTTATTCAGTGAATGTCTATGGAGCAGCTTCAAGGTGCTTTGTCCTGGGCGTCTCAGACTGAGCAGAGCAGCAAGAAGTCCCTGCCCGCTCACAGTTCGTAGCCTGCGTGGTGACAGTAATACTGCTCAATCACGTCTTGAGGGGTTTCTCAGTGTCAGTCGCCATATTTGCGTGGGTTATCTGATTGAGTCTCCGCAACGCCCTGTAAAATGGGTACCATTAGCTTTATTTGACAGCCAAGGAGACAAGCCTGTCTTTGTAGTATCGGTGCTGTAAAGTGCATTTCTTAAACATTTTTATTCCTTGAAATAACTGAAGTACGCGGTAGTGTCAGTCCTCTAGTTTACGGCGGAAGAAACAGGTTCAAGAGAGGTAAAAGTGTTTTCTTTATGAAGGTTACTCTGCTGGTAAAAGACAAAGAGCTAGGACTCCAACCCAAAGTGTATTTTTAATTTCTTCTCCCAGAATGTCTACATAAAACTTAGCTCTTGCTTCAGGACTTGTGCACTTAATGTTTCCTTTGCTTTGAAAACCCCTTCTTCAGACACTTACATATATTCAATTCCTTGTATCTTTCAATCTGCTTCCTCACAGGACCATTCCTTCAGTCCCCAACATAAGATCCCCACCTGCTGGCTCCCTATCCTCCTGTTTTTTTTCCACAACACTGTAACATTGCATATATTATGTAATCACTCGTTTATTTGTTTACCAGTGCACCCACCACTAGAATTTGAACATTGTAAGGACAGATATTTTTGTCTCTGCTTTGCTGCTGTATCCTCAGCAACTGGAACTACCTGACATGTAGGTAGCTGATCAGTAAATATTTTTGAATGAATGAATAAAATAATTCCTCCCATTCACATTCATCATAATTTCAAAGCACTCTACCTTCACTTTATAAGAACTTTGATTTTGCTGTTCCTTACCCTTACCATTTAGTAAAGATGAAAAGTAGACCCTTGAGTGGTCCTGTGTTCTAGGAATGAAGTAGAGCTTTTGCATGTTTACAAGAAATGCTTGTTTATTTTTTATGTACTTTTAAAATAAGGGTTTTTCTTAAGTTGGTAATGGGTTGTGTGAAAATAATAACCGCGAGCTCGTTACAGCATTTGTATGTTGCTTGACAAACTGCTGACCTCACTGCTTTGTATAAGTTTGCATAGTAACACAGTTGGGACAAATCCAGCTCTTTCAACTTTGAGCCCAACTTTTTTAGGTTACTGTCCGCCTTAGCTGTGAACAAAGGAATACCTTGGGAGTTTTCTTGCAGTTTTTAGAACAGTAATCAGGACTATATCACAGACACTTGGAGGTTATCTAGATAGACTTTGGTAATTTATTTTATAGCATCCAATAAAAGTGCTTACTTTCTATTTAAAGATCTGCTGCAATAGCTGCCCTTCTCATGATATTGCCCACAGCTGATCCTTTCTTTGAGTCACCAAGCTGGTGAGGAAGAATCTCTGGCAACAGTGTTTCTATTAATATATAGCTTCTATACTTATCAGATAAGTTTGGGTACTTTCTGGAGTGAGGTATTCATAGCCTGCCATGAAAATTATTGCAACCTGCTAAGTAACAGCTGACCCATAATGTGACAATCCGCAAAGGTGTTGTGAATTTAATGTTTCCTATCCCCTAGACTAGTTCTATGTACCAGCATGCTATGATTATCTCCTCAGCCTCATATAATCTTCTCTAATTGCCCCCTTAGCTTCATTATTGAGAAAACATTGTATCATTTAGTCATACATTCTATAAAGATGTATGTATTAAACATCTGTAAAATGGAATCTGCCCTTAAGAGCCTAGAATCTGGATGGGCTTTCAAGGTAAACACAAAAAACTGAAAGATGATGGCTGAAAACATAAAGATGGTTTTTATGGAATGTTTATTCTGTACCAGGCACTTTCCATGAATTACTTTATTCTCATAAAAACCCTGTGAGCAAGGGTGCCGCCTCATTTTTATAGCTGAGAAAATTGAGGCTTAGAGAAATGATTTACTTAAGATCACACTGCTAATTAATGAACTCCAAGCCATTTGATGTTAGTATTCTAAGTAATTCTGTACGTTATCTTCAGATTATATCATTAAAAAGTATGCCGATTATGAGAATGATAGAGAAAAAAGGAGAGAGCACTATGAACCAGAATAGTGTCGACAGCATTTTGAAAGACCGAGGTGGACCTTGAAAAATGGGCTGATTTGGAAGTCTGTTTTTGTGATTGGGCATATCAGGTGGCAGGACAGTGTGGTGTGGAATGTTCTGAGGGAAGCAGCTTGCATAGAAATGTGTGCATGAGAGTACATCTGGTGTGCGGCCTAGTGGAAAGGAAGCATTGGGAAGAATGTTTTCTCCTCATTTTTCTTAATTTTGAAGATTTCATTTCATTTAATAACCGCGAGCTCGTTTATAGCATTTGTATGTTGCTTGACTGCTGACCTCCCTGCTTTGTATAAGTTTGCGTAGTAACACAGTTGGGACAAATCCAGCCCTTTCAACTTTGAGCCCTTTTCATTTCTAGTGCCAAATAATTTGAAAATGGAGCTTTGATAGTAATAAAGAGACAAAATTATTGGAGGAGGTAAGACTGGTGAGTACAGAATAGAAATGAAGACAGAAAAAGGAAGGCTTGAGGATGGAAAGGAAAGACGAGCTTTAAAGAGTAAGACATAAATAATTGCAGAATCTTTGACTATTTCAAATACTCCAAGTTATTACCAGTAAATTCTGTTATAGTTTATATAAAGGCCATCTTTATAGACCCCCTTTGAGTTTACTCTGGGTAGACAAGTACTAAAAAAATAGCTCACGACTGACATAGTTTTTCTTCCTATTTCAGGAAATCTCAGATGAAATTTGGTAAAGTGTGTCCAATTATCTGTGTTCTTTTCTTCGAAATAATCAGAAATTTACCTTGTTTTAGAATTGTAGTCTGTTGACTTTATTATGGCAAAATAGTCTATATTCAAAATATATCTGAAATGCTTTAAATTGGCCCTTGCTGGATGTTGAGTAGAGAGAATTTATAAGCAGATTTTTCTTTAGAGGTTTTGTTAGTGAACCAGGTATCAATTTAGGTTCAATCAGATAAAATGCTACAGTAGAGAAATCATTCTCACAGTTGATGCTTATATTCCAGACATTCTTGGCTGAGATAACAAGGTCTTGCTGATAAAACTATGCTCAATCCTAGAGATTGCCAGTGAGACTTTGCATATGACTTCCTTGGAAAAACAAAAACCTTGGTAGTTGTAAAATGCACTTGAGAAAATATTAGAAATTTTAAATTGAAAGCACACATGATGATTCTTAGGAAATCATTTGTTGTATTACAGTGGGAGAGGGAAAGCTTCCTTTCTCTTTGAAGGTTTGTGGAAATGACTGACAAACAGATTAATAAGAGTAAAAGGCATATGATATGCTTTGGCCCTGTGTCCATACAATTTTCTTTCTAAATTACCCAGTCTTGGGTATGTCTTTATTAGCAGTGTAAGAATGGACTGATAGAGCATACAAATCTCACCTTGAATTGTAATAATCCCCATGTGTCAAGGGTAGGACCAAGTAGAGATAATTGAATCATGGGAGTGGTTTCCCCCATAGTGTCCTCCTGATAGTAAGTTCTCTAGAGAGAGATCTGATGGTTTTGTAAGGGGTTTCCCCCTTGGCTTAGGCACTCATTCTCTCTTCTGACACCCTGTGAAGAGATGTCTTCCATCTTGACTGTAAGTTTCCTGAGGCCTCCCCAGCCATGTAGAACTGTGAGTCGATTAAACCTGTTTTCTTTCTAAATTACCCAGTCTTGGGTATGTCTTTATTAGCAGTGTAAGAATGGACTGATAGAGCATACAAATCTACTTAATGTGCATAAACACAGGAACCATATAAAATATGAGACTCAAAGAGTGGCCAGATGGCTGAGGCTTAAATACTGAGGTGGGAGAGGGAAATGGTCTAAGGGGTGCTGTAGGCAGTTTTTAGAGAAATGATAAATGATGAGGGAAGATGAATGGGTTCGGGAGATAGAAATATTAGCTTGTAAACAATTCGATTTGTAATTTGAATGAGCCCAAGGGGCAAAACAAAATCCCTTCAGAGGTGATTACATGCCTCAATCTTCTTTCCTAGTAATAAAATTTAAAGGAGGAGATGGAAGGCAATTATGTTATCTTTGGTGGGCCAGGTCTTAAGGCCTACCAAAAGAAATATTAGTTAAATTTCACCCTGTAATGTGGATGGGGAGAAGGGAAGACAGGAGAGATGAGAAAGTCCTTGATTCAGGGATTATAGGTGTCCTGTGACTTACAGCTATAATCCTAGCACTTTGGGAGGCTGAAGTAGGAGGATTGCTTGAGGCCAGGAGTTGAAACCAGCCTGGGTCACAAAGCGAAACCCTGTCTCAAAAGATAAAAAAAAAAAAAAAAAGAAGAAAGTCCTTGATTCTGAGGTAACTTCTAAGGCCTATTCTGTTATGGTTCAAAGTGTTCAGCATGCCATAACACCATACATTTTGTAGCATTGTGTTCTAAGCCCCAACAGTATACAACAGCATACATAGTAAATGTGTATGCACATGTTCCTTAATGTTTGGTTAGGTTACATCCTGATAAACCTATTGTAAGTCAAAAATATCCTAAGCCAAAAATGGATTTAATACCCTATAAACCTATTGTAAAGTCAATAAATTATAACTCAAACTGTTGTAAGACAGGGACCATCTGTGCTTTTTACTTCACGAATTTCAGTAATTTAGAGCTCAAACAAACCCTTTGTCTCAAACAGAAACTTTTTCAGCTATATATAATTTATAGAAGTTGTTTTTTTTTTTTTTTGGTCCTATCTCCTTGATTTTGCAGTGACTCTCAGTACATTCACTAGTCTCTGTATGACTGTTTAACCCAGGCTTTTCTTGAAGCAGGCATTTTCCCGCTCATGGCCTTCAGTCTTGTTTATTATTTTTTTTTCCTCTCTATTCCCGTTTGATTCTTATGATTCTGTAATAACTTTATTAGTCCACAATTGAGCAAGCAATTAATAACCTTCCTAAATGTGTACTTGAGTACTATACTTGATAAGTATTATATTCTGCCATTCCCACCCACCTTTGTGTAATTCTACAATTGTGTTTACTGAAGACATTCAAGGCTCTTTGCACCAGCCAGTTTGTCATCATCACTGTTTGCTGTGTTCATCAACTTGAAAACTTTTATATAATTTCCTTTGAAAGAACAAGAGTTGCAGTTTTATTGGATTGCAACTTCGGGATCTAATGATGTGTAAAAATATTGCTAGAAAAGACTGTTGTGGTTTAACGCGTTTGGGATAGTTAATTTTAAAAAAACCTATACCCTTTATTTCTATGAGAACAATAATGTTTTACCTAATTTTTGGAACACTTCATGTGAATACATTTCTTCCCTGCTAAGGCATCAAGTCTTATTTTTGAACCTAATTTTATTTTTCTCTTCAGGATTCCTTTTTAAAATTGATTTTTAATAATGACTTTCTTAAATTGAAAGCTGAGTACTTGTACTGATGGCTTAGTCTTACAAACTCCCTGCTGAAACTGGGATTTTAATGCCACCTTTAACATAAGAATATTAAAAAGTTTAATTAGTTGAATATGCACTTGGGATTTAGCTAATATTCATAGTCATATTTTTCGATGTAAAAAAAAGTAACTACTGAATATGTTTTTGAGTCTGCTTTTCTTGGACTCTGGAAAAAAATTGTAGGCCATGAAATAGACTGTAAATTAACACGAAGTTTTCAATGTATTTCCCAAAGTCCAGATGTATATTAGGTTGTTCATTGTCTTGTTTATACAGTCAAAAATAGTGTTTTAATTAGTTTAAAAGTAAGTTTCGATTTTTAGTCAACTTAAAATATTTGCAGCAGGTGGAATTGTTAACAGTAATTTGAAAAATTGGATAAAGTTATCATTTTACAGTTTTGTTGTCTGTTGAATAATTGTTTGATGTGAAATAGAGGTTAAACATGTTTGCCTGTATGCCTAAAATTTTGAAGAGGAGTATTAGAGGGGAAAAGAAATTGATTCATTTTAACTCTAGATGGCAGTTAAACACAACTAACAAAGACCAACTTTTTTGAAATATGGAGAAAAATAGTAAAACATACACATACGTTCTGTTTTAGTAGCCAGTTAATTATATTCTCAAAATGATGCCTCAGATTGATATTACTAAATAAACATGTGTAAGATGTAAGTACATACAAGTGAAATAAATAATGAAAGACTGTAATTGCAAGAATTTTTTTCACCTGGTAATATGGCATACACCCATGTAATGGTTTATATTGCTAGTATTTTGTCACTTTTACTAACATTTAGTTCAGTGTAGTTTCATTTTATGTACAATTATTTACCAGTATCAATTCAAACCATATGCCATTGGGAAAACTATTACACATTTAATGTTTTGAAATGTTTAAGTAGAAGCAAAGCTTAATTTCATGAAGTGTGTTCCATAAAAGTAGACTCCAAAATCTGCCATAGATATTCATGCATGTACATTTGAGATAATATTTTTATTTCTTTTGCATTAAAAAATACTTTGCATCTATTTATTTAAGCCATAATTTTAGCTTGTTGCTTTCTGGGGTGCTAAATTGTGTTTCTGATAGTATTTATGAGGAAAAAGAAAAGCTCGTCAGATAATACTTTGCTCTCATCTCATGGTCTTAGCCCGTAGTGTACTGTCATTTGAATAGACTTGTAGAGTACAACTGTTTCTTGTTTTTGAACACCATACATTGATGTGTTATCTAGCAAATAGTACAAAAGTAACTTAAAGTAGACCTAAGGAGTCTCATCTGACTTGTCAGATGGCTTAGAAGAGGAAAGGATGTGATACGTTTTAAAAATGCTTTATTATAGATTTTATATGAAATAACATAATCCTTTTGAGAGGACTTAGTTGATTTGATTCTCATTTCCTATATTTAGCGGTTTATGTTCCGAGTGTCTGTCTGAATAGTGGATTAGCTCAATAGATGGCAGCTGATGCCCTGGGCAAAGGGACTTACTCTGCACTTTTTTAAGTCCTGTGAAGTTGTAAGAAATACTGCTTTCATGCATAAAGGTATGGAGGTGCAGGTCACCTTGCTGGAAACTAGGAACTTGTTGGACACCTCAGATCTTGGAATCAGCATTTGCCTTTCAGGTTGGTTGCACAAAAAATGTTCACTAGAATCTCCAAGTGTTCCTGTGCCTTTAGAATTTGTAGTACTTTTTGAGACGGAGTCTTGCTCTATCGCCCAGGCTGGAGTGCCATGGCATGATCTCGGCTCACTGCAGCCTCCACCTTCTGGGTTCAAGTGATTCTCCTCCCTCAGCCTCCTGAGTAGCTGGGATTACAGGCACGTGCTCCCATGCCCAGCTAATTTTTTTTGTATTTTTAGTAGAGACAGTGTTTCACCATGTTGGTCAGGCTGGTCTCGAACTGCTGACTTTGTGATCCACCTGCCTCAGCCTCCCAAAGTGCTGGGATTAGAGGCATGAACCATAGTGCCTGGTCTTTGCCTTTAGGATTATTTACCTGGACTCCAAAGTCTTCATAGCAGTATTGTTTCATAATGGGTTCTTCATAGATGTAGTGGAATATATTTAAGTTGGCAAAAGGATAAATGCTTTCTTTTCTTTTTGAAGCAACATAAAAAGTCCCATGTTACTCAAAAAGTAAAGTAAAAGAATTTTTTCATTTATTTTTAGAGAAGCTTCTAGTAGAATTTTGTAAGAGTAAATAGAGTTGGTTACCTTCAAGATTGTTGCCTTGCAAGAATAAAAGGTGCTAGAGCTGCTGAATTTTGAGGTGAAGACGGAAACCTGGATTTTCATGTGAAATCATCTTACTTCTCAGTGTTAGCAACTAATTCAAATAAAAAAATACAAAGCAAAAAATTTGAAACATACCAACAGTTTGCCATCTTTAATGTATAGCACTCTAATTTTTTAACTCATTTAAAAAAATAACATATATTGTAAAACTGATTGCTTAAACTCTTCTAGTTACTAGATACAATCCAGTAATATTTATTTGAGGTTATACTTCATTTTTGGAGTCTTTGTAAAAGTCTTCTATTTCATATCTACCATCAGTGTCTTGAGTAATATCTATGGATATCTGATCCTATCCTTTACATTTTTCTTCCTAATTTCATTATCAAAGAATAACCTTAAATTAAGTTTTGGGAGTCTGTTGTTAAAGGTACTGTATGCTACCTACCTTGTGTCCAAAAATCCAGGAACTAAAGAAACATGATACCTTCATCATTAGATTTCTTTATCCTATGTTTTTCCTTCTACAATATTCTGTATGGTCTTAGTCATTTTTTAAAAATGTAAATCAGAATTTGTACCTCCCCTCCTTAAACCCTATAGTGGCTTTCCATTGTCCTTGTAATAAAATACACACTCCTTGGCATGGCGTCTAAGGCCTTGCTTGATCGATTCCTGCTTACCTCTCTCTCAACTCATTTCTTACCAGGTTCCCCTTTCTTCACTCTGATCTTGCTGATGTGCACCAAGCTTAGTCCCATTTCAAGGACATTTTCCCCTGATGTTCCCTTTCCCTGGAATGTCTTCCACAGAGCTTTTTATGTTCTTTGCTGGTCACTTCCCAAGAGAGGCTTTCCTGTCTACCCTACCAAAAACAATCCCTTTAGCCATCATTTTCTGTCTTCTTACCTTGCTTGCTTGCTTGATTCATTTATTTATTTAATTCAGTCTTGCTGTTGTCCGCCAGGCTGGAGTGCAGTGATGCTATCTTGGCTCACTGCAACCTCTGCCTCCTGGGTTCAAGCGATTCTCCTACCTCAGCTTCCCGAGTAGCTGGTATTACAGGCACCTGCCACCACAACCAGCTATTGTTTGTATTTTTAGTAGAGACAAGGTTTCACCATGTTGGCCAGACTGGTCTCAAACTCCTGAACTCGGGTAATCCGCCCACCGCGGCCTCCAAAAGTACTGGATTACAGGTGTGAGCCACCATGTCTGGCTTATTTATTTGTTTATTTATTTAAAGTAATACTTATCTCCGTCTGATGTATATTTGCCTACTCGTTTGTCTTTCCTCTCACTGACATACATACATTTTGTGAAGACAGGAACCTTGTCTATCTTGCTGACTGCTGTATCCTCAATATGTAGAAGAAAGGCTAGGCCTGTTCAGCTGAACAGAAGTATAAAATAAATGGATAAATAAAGGCTAGGTAACCACTGTGACACTGAATGGTAGAAGAAAGACCTCAACTTTGGAAAGGGCTGCCGAAGTAAAACTATGAAGATACTGTACGTATGATTAAGGTACCTCAATGCTATACGTTTGACATATTTACCCACCATGTAACCCATCACACAATAGCTTTTATTCAGTTTTAGAAATTTGGCTTTCTGTATGATATAATTAAAAATTGGTATGTTAGCCAAGGCAGGTGGATCACGAGGGTAAGAGATCGAGACCATCCCCGTCAACATAGTGAAACCCCGTTTCTACAAAAATACAAAATATAGCTGGTGGGGTGGTGTGCACCTGTAGTCCCAGCTACTTAAGAGGCTAAGGCAGGAGAATTGCTTGAACCTGGGAGGCGAATTCAGTTTGATTCAAGCTGAGATCGCACTACCGCACTTCAGCCTGGCGACAGAGCAAGACTTTGTCTCAAAAAAAAAAAAAAATTGGTATGTTAAACTTCCTTTCTAGAACTGCATTCACATAAGTGACTTACTAAATTCATGGAATGTGATTTTTATAAGTTTTCACATGTGGACTACAAGAATATGAAATGTATTAGAAAGCTATACTTTGTGAATCAACAATATAATGTTAACATTTGAATGTCACGGTATATCCTAGGGATGTGTTTTAAATGTTACAGTCATGCACTGGCTAACAAAATTTCTGCCAATGAGACTATTTATAACAAGGTAGTCCCACAAGATTATAATACCATATTTTTACCTTACCTTTTTTATGTTTAGATATACAAACACTATTGTGTTGCAGTTGTTTACAGTATGCAGTATGGTAACATTTTGTACAGGTTCATCGCCCAGAAGCAATAGGCTGTACCATATTGCCTAGGTATATAGTAGGCTATGCCATCTAGATTTGTGTAAGTAACTCTGTGGTGTTCACACAACAATGAAATTGCCTAACAATGAATTTCTCAGAACATATTCCCATCATTAGTGTAATGCATGACTGTAATTTGAATTGTTACCAGATAACTACGGATTGTGAGAAATAAGATTAAATAATTATTTGTATGGTATTTGCTTTGCTTTGTACATCCTTAGTATGAGTAAGTTCTTGGTAGAGAAGTAATTCACAGTAGACACAGCACAGAAAATATGTATTATAAGTGTTTCAGCATTGTTGAAATATTTTCTTGAACAGTTTTTGTTACAGTTTGTTTTGCATGTGAACTCTTTATGTGTGTGAGAAAATTCTCTACAAAGGGTGGTTTAGGGGTATGACAATGGAACGTTCACTTATTTCATGTGCCCAAAATATTATTTATCTCTCAAAACTAAATAATCTTATGGCTCAGATGAATTTCTGACAGCTGTAGATACTTTCTAATTCCTTTTAAGATCACCATTTTTAATTGATATTTTAAAATATAGCCTGTTGAGAGTACTTATGTGATTTTTATGGAAAGGTTTGTGAAAAAAAATCGGTTAATATAAATTTACTTCTCTGCCAACTTTGCTGCATGTAAATATATCCCTACCGAATTTCTACCTTCATCGGGTAAGGGTAGAGTACCCTTAAACAAATTATGTATGGAAAAAGAAATATAAAATCAGTAAACTCATCTTCATATCCCAGGCATAATAAAAATAACCCAGTTTATGCTGTGAATAGAACTGGAGAGTTTTACCTTTACAACTGAAATGTGCTGAGCCCTTACACTTACATTTGCTAGACAGGCAGTATGTTGAATAGTCATCTTATTGAATGAGAACATGCAGATTCCATTTCTAGATTTGCTACTGACAAACTTTTTCATCATTGGTAAGAAAGGCAAAAATTACTTTCTCTCTCTATGTTACAGGATACTTGTGAGGGCCAAATGAGATAATGCACATGAAAGTGCTTTCAGAATTGAAAGACACTATAAAATGTAGGTTTTTCATTTTAGAGTGGCATTAACACTAAACTAGATCTATTTTCTTAGACTGTATCATACATAGCCTTGTTACTAAGATGGTGTAAAATCCTTATAAATTCTTTAACTTAGATTGTGGGTCAATCTCATGGACTGGGTTTTCCTTGATAGCAAGATTGCAGTGTATTTTAGTCCTGATTTATTCTATGAATTTGCAGCCCTTGTCTTTTCAAAGATAATATTTTTTTTCATCTTTGTAATATGAGCTGAAAAGACTGATAAGCTCTAAAGTCTACTTAGCAGGTGAATAAAAGTATTTATACATTGATTTGGCATGCAAATAAAGGTTAACTTTTTACAGTAAATCTTGCAATAGTGTCCTTAGCTTTATTTATATTTTTCATTCCACTTTGTTAACTAATTTTCCCATGTCTTTTAGACTCAAAATTACTGGGTATTTTTCATCCTGGAACTTGCACAAATAAATTCTGAAAAGTCATTGACAAGTAACTAATTTAAACTTAATTTTAAAACATTTTAAATTCACAAAGTTTCTGAGAAGAGTAGAATTAACAAATCTGTTGGATTTTGAGGCATATCTTGAAACCACAAACTTCTAATACTATTTTGTTTCCAGATGTATGAAACAGATTTCATTCTTTTTGACTTATTGCTTAAAGGAGAGCTGTACTATTTGTATTCACATTTCATGTTCTTAGAGACACTTTTGAGTGAGCTGTATGTAAAACTGTACAAGAAAATTTTGATCTATCTTTGAGAAGCAGTGTTTTCAAGGAAAATGTGAAAAAAACTGTACTGTCTTTTTATTTTACTTTAAGTTCCGGGATACATGTGCTGAACGTGCAGGTTTGTTACGTAGGTATACATGTGCCATGGTGGTTTGCTGCACCTATCAACACATCATCTAGGTTTTAAGCCCTGCATGTATTAGGTGTTTATCCCAATGCTTTCCCTCCCCATTCCCCTCACCCCCCAACAGGCTGCAGTGTGTGATGTTCCCCTCCCTGTGTCCATGTGTTCTCATTGTTCAACTCCTACTTATGAGTGACAGCATGCAGTTTTTGGTTTTCTGTTCCTGTGTTAGTTTGCTGAGGATGATGGTTTCCAGCTTCATCCATGTCCCTGCAAAGGACATGAACTCATTGTTTTTTATGGCTGCATAGTATTCCATGGTATATATGTGCCACATTTTCTTAATGTAGTCTGTCATTGATGGGCATTTGGGTTGGATCCAAGTCTTTGCTATTCTAAATAGTGCTGCAGTAAATATATGTGTGCATGTGTCTTTATAGTAGAATGATTTATAATCCTTTGGGTGTATACTCAGTAATGGGATTGCTGGGTCAAATGGTTTTTCTGGTTCTAGATTCTTGACGAATCACCCCACTGTCTTCCACAATGGTTGAACTAATTTACACTCCCACCAACAGTGTAAAAGTATTCCTATTTCTCCACATCTCCACCAGCATCTGTTGTTCCCAGACTTTTTAATGATTGCCATTCTAACTGGCTTGAGGTGGTATCTTATTGTGGTTTTGATTTAAACTAATGACCAGTGATGATGAGCTTTTTTTTTTTTTTTTTTAATTTCCCATTTATTTATTTTATTGCATTTTAGGTTTTGGGGTACATGTGAAGAACATGCAAAATTGTTGCATAGGAACACACGTGGCAGTGTGATTTGCTGCCTTCCTCCCCATCACCTACATCTGGCATTTCTCCCCTTGCTATCTCTCCCCAGCTTCCCACCCCCCACCCTCCCTCCCCTATTTCCCCCCAACTGACCCCAGTGTGTAGTGCTCCCCTCCCTGTGTCCCTGTGTTCTCATTGTTCAACACCCGCCTATGAGTGAGAACATGCGGTGTTTGATCTTCTGCTCTTCTGTCAGTTTGCTGAGAATGATGGTTTCCAGGTTCATCCATGTCCCTACAAAGGACCCAAACTCATCGTTTTTGATGGCGGCATAATATTCCATGGTGTATATGTGCCACAT
>NW_022436963.1:13451981-13618982 GCF_009761245.1 Sapajus apella | reverse complement strand
TTGCCCTTTAGTTGAGCTGGTACTTGTTGTTCCTTTATATGTGTAGAGCCTCTTTCAGGAGCTCTTGTAGAGCTGGCCTGGTGGTGACGAAATGTCTGAGTACTTGCATGTTCCCAAAGGATTTTATTTTTCCTTCACTTATGAAGCTTAGTTTGGCTGGATAGGAGATTCTGGGTTGAAAGTTCTTTTCTTTAAGGATGTTGAATATTGGCCCCCATTCTCTTCTGGCTTGTAGGGTTTCTGCTGAGAGATCTGCTGTGAGTCTGATGGGCTTCCCTTTATGGGTAACCGGACCTTTCTCTCTGGCTGCCCTTAGTATTTTCTCCTTCATTTCGACCCTGGTGAATCTGACGATTACGTGCCTTGGGGTTGCTCTTCTTGAGGAATATCTTTGTGGTGTTCTCTGTATTTCCTGGACTTGAATGTTTGCCTGCCTTGCTAGGTTGGGGAAGTTTTCCTGGATAATATCTTGAAGAGTATTTTCCAGCTTGGATTCATTCTCTTCGTCGCATTCAGGTACGCCTATCAAACGTAGATTAGGTCTTTTCACATAGTCCCGCATTTCTTGGAGACTTTGTTCATTCCTTTTTACCCTTTTTTCTCCAGTCTTGCCTTCCCGTTTTATTTCATTGAGTTGATCTTCGACCTCTGATATCCTTTCTTCTGCTTGGTCAATTCGGCTGTTGATACTTGTGCATGCTTCACGAAGTTCTCGTGTTGCATTTTTCAGCTCCATCAATTCACTTATATTCCTTTCTATTTTGTCCATTCTTGTTAGCATTTCGTCAAATCTTTTTTCAAGGTTCTTAGTTTCTTTGCATTTGGTTAGAACATGTTCTTTAAGTTCACAGAAGTTTCTTACTACCCACCTTCTGAATTCTGATTCTGTCATTTCATCACACTCGTTCTCCATCCAACCTTGTTCCCTTGCTGGTGAGGAGTTGTGATCCCTTTTAGGAGGCGAGGTGTTCTGGTTTCGGGTGTTTTCATCCTTTTTGCGCCGGTTTCTTCCCATCCTTAAGGATTTATCCACCTGTCGACTTTGTAGTTGCTGGCTTTCAGATTGGGTCTCAAATCTTTCAGATTGACGTTCTGTTTGTTGATGATGAGGTTATTTCTGTTTCTTGGTTTTCCTTCTGACAGTCTGGCCCCTCTGCTGTAGGTCTGCTGAGGTTCACTCCAGGCCCTGCTTGCCTGGGGTTCACCTGCAGCAGCTGTTGAACAGCAAGGGTTGTTACCAGTTTTCTTCTTCTGCTATCTTTGTCCCAGCCGGATACCCGCCTAGTGTCAATCTGATCTCTCTTTTATGAGGTGTCTTTTTGGATATATAGGGGTCAGGGAGCTGCTTGAGGAGACGGTCTTTTCTTTATAGGAGCTCAAATGGTGAGTTGTGAGCTCTGTTGTTGTTCATTCAGAGCTGCTGGGCAGGTACTTTTAGGTCTGCTGCAGCTGAACTCATAAACTGCTTTTTGTTCCCAGGTGCTCTGTCCCAGGGATTTAGGGCTTTATTTATGAGTTTCCGTTATGCTGCCGCCTTCTTTTTTTTTTTCCTTCAGACCTGCGTAGCCCAGCAAGGAGGCCGCCTAGTCACTGTCGGCCTATGGCAGCTTTGCTGAGCTGCTGTGGGCTGCGCCCCGCTGCCGAGTGAACTTTCCTGCAGTCCTGATTATATGGGTGTAGTTAGAACTGCTTTGGCGATGGTGGCCCGCCTCTGTTGGGGCGGAGTCTCTGCTGTGGTGGGTTGCCTTGGCAACGGCGGGCTGCCTCAGCAATGGCGGGTTGCCTTGGCAACGGCGGGCTCCCTGGTAATGGCGGACGTCCCTCCCCCACAGAGCTGGACCGTCCCGGGTTCAGCTGCGCTTGCTGTGAAACTCTCAATCCAGAGTTTCTGGTTGCTGTTCTTTTGTGGGGGTGGGGCCAGCCGAGCCTGATCGCCTGGCTCCCTGCCTCAGAGCCTTTTTTAAGTTGGTGTTCCAGTCGCCTGTTGAAGAGGCGCCGGGGTCTGTTTGTTTTCCCCTGCGGCCACTCACTGCGCTGGCTTAAACAGCGGCACTGAGGTTTGTGGCGCTTTTTTTTTTTTTTTTGCCCTGGAATCTACTGTCCTGGTTCTCTGCTCAGTCCCCTTTTTGAACCGGCGAATGGGCGACTTCCCGTGGCTCCAATCGCCAGTCAAAAGGGCCCCCGGACCGGTGTACTTTGTACGGAGAACTGCGGCTCTGGGGCGCCGACAAAGCAGCCGCACGGGGCAAAGCAGCGGCGCTGGCTGGCACAGCCGTGCTGGCCGAAACAGCCGCGCTGGCGACCGTGGAGCTCCTCTGCCCGGGAATTTCCTAGTCTGTGGGCAATAAAAACGCGGCGTCCACTCACCCTCTGCGCTTTCACTGGGAGCTGCAATCCTGAGCTGTTCCTAAACGGCCATCTTGGATCTCCCCCGATGAGCTTTTTTTCATATGTTTGTTGGCCACATAAATGTCTTCTTTTGAGAAGTGCCTGTTCATATTCTTCACCCACTTTTTGATGGGGTTGTTTTTTTCTTGTAAATTTAAGTTCCTTATGGGTTCTGGATATTAGACCTTTGTCAGATGAATAAAGATGGATAGATACCAAAAATTTTCTCTGCTTCTGTAGGGTTCCTGTTTACTCTGATGATAGTTTCTTTTGCTGTGCAGAAGCTCTTTAGTTTAGTTAGATCCCATTTGTCAATTTTGGCTTTTGTTGTGGTTGCTTTTGGTGTTTCAGTCATGAAGACTTTGCCCATACCTATGTCCTGAATGGTATTGCCTAGGTTTTCTTCTAGATATTTTATGTTTAAATCTTTTTTTTTTTTTTTTTTGAGATGGAGTCATTGCTGTTTTTGTCCAGGCTGGAGTACAGTGGTGTGACCTTGGCTCACTGCAAACTCTGCCTCCCGGGTTCAAGTGATTCTCCTGTCTCAACCTCCTGAGTAGCTGGGATTATAGGCTCCCACCTCCATGCCCAGCTAATTTTTGAATTTTTGGTAGAGACGGGTTTCACTATGTGGGCCAGGCTGGTCTTGAACTCCTGACCCCAGGTGATCTGCTTGCCTTGGCCTCCCAAAGTGCTGGGATTACAGGCATGAGCCACTGCACCTGGCCTATGTTTAAGTCTTTAATCCATCTTTAGTTAATTTTTCTATAAGGTGTAAGGAAGGGGCCCAGTTTCTGTTTTCTGCATATGGCTGGCCAGTTTCCTAGCACCATTTACTAAATAGGGAATCCTTTCTCCATTGCGTGTTTTTGTCAGGTTTGTTGAAGATCAGATGGTTGTAGATGTCTGGTGTTGTTTCGGAGGCCTCTGTTCTGTTCTATTGGTCTATGTATCTGTTTTGGTATCAGTACCATGCTGTTTTAGTTACTGTAGCCTTGTAGTATAGTTTGAAGTCAGGTAGCATGATGCCTCTAGCTTTGTTCTTCTTGCTTTGGATTGTCTTGGCTATACAGTCCCTTTTTTGGTTCCATATGAAATTTAAAGTAGTTTTTTTCTAATTCTGTGAATAAAGTCAATGCTAGCTTGATGGGAATAACATTGAAACTATAAATGACTTTGGGCAGTATGGCCATTTTCACGATAATTGATTCTTCCTGTCCATGAGCATGGAATGTTTTTCCATTTGTTGGTGTCGTCTCTTATTTCCTTGAGCAATGAATAGTTTGTAATTCTCCTTGAAGAGGTCCTTCACATCCCTTATAAATTGTATTCCTAGGTATTTTATTCTTTTTGTAGCAATTTTGAATGGGAGTTCACTCATGATTTGGCTCTCTGCTTGTCTATTATTGGTGTATAGGAATCCTTGTGATTTTTGCACATTGTGGACTTTGCTGAAGTTGTTTGTAGTCTTTCTTTGACAGTAACGTTATTGATATATCTTCCTTGGTTGTCACCTTCAGGCAAAGTCAAGCCCAGACTCTTTAGGTTAATGTTTAAGATCTTCCTTATTTCTTTATTAAGACAAAACATTGTGTTTATACAAGCTTTATCTAACATTGATCATTAACAGAATGTCCTTCATTACCTATTTTTTCACTCAAGATTTATCTATATTTTAAGATACAGCTGAAGTATTACATCCTTTTTGAAGCTTTTCCTGTGAACTCCTGTGGCACTTATTTATGTTAATAATATTAATCTATTTGGAACCCAATGATAAATTATCATATAGTGTTATTTAACTTTTCGGGTCTGTATATATTTTATTTTTTAGACAGAGTCTCAATCTGTCACCCAGCCTGGAGTGGAGTGGTGTGATCTTGACTCACTGCAGCTTCCACCTCCTGGGTTTAAGCAATTCTCTTGCCTCAGCCTCCCAAGTAGCTGGGACTACAGTTGTGTGCCACCACACCAGGCTAATTTTTGTATTTTTAGTAGAGACGGGCTTTTGCCATGTTGGCCAGGCTGGTTTTGAATTCCTGGCCTTAAGTGATCCACTCATCTCAGCCTCCAGAAGTGTTGGGATTATAGGCGTGAGCCACCATGCCCAGCACAGGTCTGTATATACTTTGTGTGTGTGTGTCTGTGTGTGTGTGTGTGTGTATAGAGACTACATATTATTTTACATTGTTCCTATCTTCTGCATGTCTTGGAGTATGTAGAGATAAGTATATAAAATATATTCAATAAATGTTAACGTGGTCGTGATTGTTACCTTCCCAAGTGTTGTAGTTCTTGGTTGGAAGGCTGGTTTAGAATTTAAAGATGGGGTGACCCCAGTCCATTCCTAGAAACTAAGGCGTAGACGCTTCGCATAATATTTCTGTCTCTGAAGAACAGTACTGTCATTTTAGAAAAACTTAGATAAAAAGTGTTTAAAAGATTAGTTAGTACAGTGAACGATATTTACTCATTATATGTTCTCTTTATATAGCTCTCAATTATTGAAGGCCCTCATTTCACATAGTCATAATTGAGAGGTCACCTACCTGTCAACTTATAATGTTAAAAGAATACCACCCTCTCCCAAAGCTTTTTGGGAGTGTTGGGCATTTTGTATTTCAGTAGTGGTTTCATATGTCATGCCTTCATTCACTCATCACCTTTAGCTTCTCAGAGACAACTCCTGCATAACAAGATGAAGTATAGGCTTGGGATAATTTGTCCTAGCAGGAGTATAAAACCAAGTGCTTAATCTTACTAAAAAAAGTTACAGAAGTCTGGATCCAAGACGGCTAAATAGGAATAGCTCTGGATTGCAGTTCCCAGCGAAAACGCAGAGGGTGAGTGATGACTGTATTTCCAAACGAATTTTTACTGCCCACAGACCAGGAGATTCCCAGGCGAAAAAGCACAAGTCTCCAGCATGGCTGTTTCAGCCGGTGCAGAGGGTCTCCACACAAATACTCACACAAATCCGGGCACTGTTTCAACTGGTGACTGGAATGCCTGGGAGACAGAGTAGCCCATTCAACTGAAAAAAAAAAAGGGGGCTGAAACAGGGAGCCAGGTGATCTGGCTCAGCCGGTCCCACCCCCACAAAGACTGGCAATCTGGAACGCTCTGGATTGAGAGTTTCACAGCAAGCACAGCTGGACCCAGGATGGTCCAGCTCTGTTGGGGGAGGGTGTCTGCCATTACCGAGCCAGTCCACCACTACCAAGGCAGTCTGCCATTACCGAGGCAATCCACCATTACTGAGGCAGTCTGTCATTACCGAGGCAGTCTATCATTACAGAGACACTTCTAACTATACCCCTATAAACAAAACTGCAAGGAAGTTCACACAGCAGCTGGGCGGAGCCCACGGCAGCTCAGCAACACCTCTGCTGGCAGACTGTGACTAGGCTACCTCCTCGCTGGGCAGAGCATCTCTGAAAAAAGGCAACAGAATAACAGGAATTTACAAATAAAGCCCCACCTTCCTGGGACAGAGCACCTGGGGAAAAGAGGCAATTATGAGTTCTGCTGCAGCAGACTTAAACATAGCAGCCCAGCAGCTCTGAACGGAACAACGGAGCTCACAGCTCAGCACTTACGCTTCTATAAGGGACAGACTGTCTCCTCAAGCAGCTCCCTGAACCCGGTATATCCAGAGACACCTCATAAAGGAGAGCTCAGGCTGACATCTGGCGGGTATCCTTCTGCAATAGAGCTAACAGAAGAAGACACTGGCAGCAACCCTTACTGTTCTGCAGCCACTGCAGGTGATCCCCAGGCAAGTAGGGTCTAGAGTGGACCTCCAGCAGTCCTACAGCAGAGGGGTCTGACTGTTAGAAGGAAAACTAAGAAACAGAAATAACTTCATCATCAACAAAAAGGATGTCCAGAGACCCCATCTGAAAGCCACCAACTACAAAGACTGTAGGTAGATAAATCCACAAAGCTGGGAAGAAACCAGTGCAGAAAGGATGAAAGCACCCAAAACCAGAATGCCTCTCCTCCAAGGGATCATAGCTCCTCACCAGCAAAGGAACAAGGCAAGGCTGATTGGAGCAATGAATCTGACGAATTGACAGAAACCGGCTTCGGAAGGTGGGTAATAACAAACTTCTCTGAGCTAAAAGAACGTGTTCTAACACAATGCAAAGAAACTAAGAACATTGAAAAACAGTTTGATGAAATGCTAGTAAGAATAAACAGCGTAGAGAGGAATATAAATGAATTGGTGGAACTGAAAAACACAACACGAGAACTTCATGAAGCATGCACAAGTTTCAGTAGCTGAAGTGTCCAAGCAGAAGGAAGGATATCAGAGATTGAAGATCAACCCAATGAAATAAAATGAGAAAGCAAGATTAGAGAAAAAAGAGTAAAAAGAAATGAAGAAAACCTCCAAGAAATTTGGGATTATGTGAAAAGACCTAATCTACGTTTGATACGTATACCTTAATGTGACAGAGAGAATGAATCCAAGCTGGAAAACACTCTTCAGGCTATTATCTAGGAAAACTTCCCCAACCTAGCAAGGCAGGCCAACATTCAAGTCCAGAAAATACAGAGAACACCACAAAGATATTCCTCAAGAAGAGCAACCCCAAGGAACATAATCGTCAGATTCACCAGGGTTGAAATCAAGGAAAAAATGCTGAGGGCAGCCAGAGAGAAAGGTTGGGTTACCTACAAAGGGAAGCCCATCAGACTCACAGCAGATTTCTCAGCAGAAACCCTATAAGCCAGAGGAGAGTGGGAGCCAATATTCAACATCCTTAAAGAAAAGAACTTTCAACCTAGAATTTCAGATCCAACCAAACTAAGCTTAATAAGCGAAGGAGAAATAAAATCCTTTATGAACAAGCAATTGCTCAGAGATTTCATCACCACTAGGCCTGCTTTACAAGAGATCCTGAAAGAAGCACTAAACATAGAAAGGAACAACCAGCCACTTCAAAAATGTACCAAATGGTAAAGAGCCTCGACACAATGAAGAAACTGTCTCAACTAATGGGCAAAACAACCAGCTAGCATGAAAATTGCAGGATCAGATTCACACAGAACAATATTAACCCTAAATGTAAATTGACTATATATTCCAATAAAAAGACACAGATTGGCAAATTGGATAAAAAGTCAAAACCCATCAGTATTCAGGAAACCCATCTCACATGCAAGGATACACACAGGCTCAAAATAAAGGGATGGAGGAGGATTTACCAAGCAGATGGAGAGAGAGAGAGAGAGAAAAAAAAAGAGGAGTTTCAATCCTAGTCTCTGATAAAATAAACTTTAAACCAACAAAGATCAAAAGAGACAAAGAAGGGTATTACATAATGGTAAAAGGATCAATGCAACAAGAAGAGCTAATGATCCTAAATATATATGCACCCGATACAGGAGCACCCAGATACATAAAGCAAGTTCTTAATGACCTACAAAGAGACTTAGACTCCCACATAATAGTAGTTAGAGACTTTAACACTCCACTGTCAATATTAGACAGATCAATGAGACAGAAAATTAACAAGGATATCCAGGACTTGAAATCAGACCTGGACCAAGCAAACCTAATATACATTTACAGAACTCTCCACCCCAAAACCACAGAATATAGATTCTTCTCAGAATCACATCACATGTACTCTAAAATTGACCACATGATTGGAAGGAAATCACTCCTCAGCAAATGCAAAAGAACGGAAATCATAACAGTCTCTCAGACCACAGTGCAATCAAATTAGAACTCAGAATTCAGAAACTAACTCAGAACTGCACAACTTCATGGAAACTGAACAACTGGCCCTTGAATGTTGACTGGATAAACAATGAAATGAAAGCAGAAATAAAGATGTTCTTCAAAACCAGCAAGAACAAAGACATGTGTACCGGAATCTGTGGGACACATTTAAAGCAGTGTCTAGAGGAAAATTTATGGAAATAAACGCCCACTTGAGAGCAAAGAAAGATCTAAAATTGACACCCTATCGTTAAAATTGAAAGAGCTAGAGGAGCAAGATCAGAAAAATTTAAAAGGTAGCAGAAGACAAGAAATAACTAAGATCAGAGTAGAACTGAAGGAGATAGAGACACAAAAAACCCTTCAAAAAATCAATAAATCCAGAAGCTGGTTTTTTGAAAAGACCAACAAAATAGATCACTAGCCAGATTAATAAAGAAAAGAGAGAATAATCAAATAGATGCAACAAAAAACTATAAAGGGGATATCACCACAGATTCCACAGAAATACAAACTACCGTCGGAGATTACTACAAACAACTCTATGCACATGAACCAGTAAACCTGGAAGGAATGGATAAATTCCTGGACACTTGCACCCTCCAAAGCCTAAACCAGGAAGAAGCTGAAACCCTGAATAGACCAACAACAAGGGCTGAAGTTGAGGCTGCAATTAAAAGCCTACCAACCAAAAAAGGCCCAGGTCCAGATGAGATTACAGCTGAATTTGACCAGACATGCAAAGATGAGCTGGTACTACTCCTTCTGAAACTATTCCAAACAACCCAAAAAGATGGAATCGTTCCCAAATCATTTTATGAGACCGACATCATCCTGATACCAAAACCTAGCCGAGACTCAACAAGAAAAGAAGACTACAGGCCAATATCCATGATGAACATAGATGCAAACATCTTCAATAAAATACTGGCAAACTGATTGCAACAGCACAATCAAAAAGCTTATCCATCACAATCAAGTAGGCTTCATCCTGGGGATGCAAGGCTGGTTCAACATACGCAAGTCTGTAAAACGTAATTCACCACGTAAACAGAACCAAAGACAAAAACCACATGATTATCTCAATGGATGCAGAGAAGGCTTTTGACAAAATTCAACAGCTCTTTATGCTAAAAACTCTCAATAAACTAGGTATCAATGGAACATACCTCAAAATAATAAAAGCTATTTAAGACAAACCCACAGCCAATATCATACTGAATGGGCAAAAACTGGAAGCATTCCCTTTGAAATGTGGCAGTAGCCAAGGATGCTCTCTCTCACCATTCCTATTCAATATAGTATTGGAAGTTCTAGCCAGAGCAATCAGGCAATAAAAAGAAATAAAAGGTATTCACTTAGGAAAGGAGGAAGTCAAATTGTCTCTATTTGCAGACGACATGATTGTATATTTAGAAGATCCCATCGTCTCAGCCCAAAATCTCCTGAAACTGATAAGCAACTTCAGCAAAGTCTCAGGATACAAAATCAATGTGCAAAAATCACAAGCATTCCTATATAATAATAACGGACTTAAAGAGAGCCAAATCAAGAACGAACTGCCATTTGCAAATGCTACAAGAGAATAAAATACCTAGGAATACAACTAACAAAGGATGTAAAGGACCCCTTCAAGGAGAACTACAAACCACTGCTCAACGAAATAAGAGAGGACACAAACAGATGGAGAAACATTGCATGCTCACGGTTAGGAAGAATCAATATCATGAAAATGGCCATACTGCCCAAAAGTAATTTATAGATTCAACACTATCCCCATCAAGCTACCAATGATCTTCACAGAACTGGAAAAAACCACCTTAAACTTCATGTGGAACCAAAAGAGAGCCCGCATAGCCAAGTCAATTATATGCAAAAAGAACAAAGCTGGAGGCATCATGCTACCTGACTTCACACTATACGACAAGGCTACAGTAATCAAAACAGCAGGATACTGGTACCAAAACAGAAATATAGACCAATGTAACATAACAGAAGCCTCAGAGGCAATACCACACATCCACAACTATCTGATCTTTGACAAACCTGACAAAAACAAGTAATGGGAAAAGGATTCCCTGTTTAATAAATGGTGTTTGTAAAACTGGCTAGCCATGTGCAGAAAGCAGAAACTGGACCCCTTCCTGACATCTTACACTAAAATGAACTCCAGATGGAGTAAAGACTTAAACATAAGACCTAACACCATAAAAACCCTAGAAGAAAACCTAGGCAAAATCATTCAGGACATAGGCATAAGCAAGAACTTCATGACTAAAACACCAAAAGCATTGGCAACAAAAGTCAAAATAGACAAATGGGATCTAACTAAACTCCAGAGCTTCTGCACAGCAAAAGAAACAATCATTATAGTGAACTGGCAACCAACAGAATGGGGAAACATTTTTGCAATCTACCCATCTGACAAAGGGCTGATATCCAGAATCTACAAATAACTAAAACAGATTTACAAGAAAAAAACAAACCCATTCAAAAGTGGGTGAAGGATATGAGCAGACACTTTTCAAAAGAAGACATATATGAGGCCAACAAACATGAAAAAAATGCTCATCATCACTGGTCATTAGAGAAATGCAAATGAAAACTACATTGAGATACCATCTCATGCCAGTTAAAATGACAATCATTAAGAAATCTAGAGACGACAGATGCTGGAGAGGATGCGGAGAAATAGGAACACTTTTACATTGTTGGTAGGAGTGTAAATTAGTTCAACCTTTGTGGAAGACAGTGTGGTGATTCCTCAAGGACCTAGAAATGGAAATTCCATTTGACCCAGCAATCCCATTACTGGGTATATATCCAAAGGATTATAAATCGTTCTATTATAAAGACATATGCACACGTATGTTCATTGCAGCACTGTTTACAATAACAAAGATTTGGAACTAACCAAGATGCCCATTGATGATAGACTGGACAGGGAAAATGTGGCACATATACACCATGGAATACTATGCAGCCATAAAAAATGATGAGTTCACGTCCTTTGTATGGACATGGATGAACCATCATTCTTAGTAAACTGACACAAGAACAGAAAATCAAACACCACATGTTCTCACTCACAGGCGGGTGTTGAACAGTGAGAACACATGGACACAGGGAGGGGAGCATCACACACTGAGGTCTGTTGGCAGGGACTAGGGGAAGGACAGTGGGAGTAGGAAGTTGGAGAGGGATAACATGAGGAGTAATGCCAGATATAGGTGATAGGGATGGAGGCAACAAACTGCATTGCCATATATGTACCTATGCAACAATCCTGCATGTTCTTCATATGTACTCCAGAACCTAAAGTGCAATACACACACATATAGAAAGTTACAGGTTAACAAGTCAGAAATAGTTTCAAGGAGAAGGTCATCATCTGAGCATTGAATAGGAATGAAGGGGAGAGCCTTTCAAGTGAGGGGTATGAGAGGTAAACATCTCAGTGTAGGAATGAAACACTATGTGAATCAATTAATAGATTGGTTTTCTCTAGAAAAGACTGTGAGTTGAAGAGAGGAGGAAATGCAAACCTGGATAAATGGTAGTAGTAAAGAGAGGAATGGTGATATCATTAAAGAACTATTGAATGCTCTAAGCAGGATTGACAAGATTAAATTAGTTGTTTTTTAAGGGAGATTAAGTGACAGAACTTTATATTTGCATTTAAAAAATGTTTTTCAAATACATCCATTAAACACATTGGCTTTTATCCCTTTTGCTGTATATCTCATGTGGCTTACACATAGCCTGTATGATGCAAACTTAACAACGTACTTTGATTTCTTCAGACTCTCTGCCAAAGTGTTGTTTTTTTTTTTTGAAGACACACTGGTTATTCTTTAATAGTGGTGTTAGTCTTGGCTTTTTGATTTGTCTTCCTGCTTGCATAACGTGGATGTGAATCTTAGTATAGGTTTCTGTCTTCATTTGAGCTTTATTAACAAAGCAACATAAGCATTTCTTCTGCTAATTTTAGCTCAGTACATAGGGATTGTGGTGATTGCCTAAGCTTTTCTCTAAATAAATACCTTAATGGCAACTAATTAGGCTACCATTAAATGGTATTTGTGGAACATCACCTTGAGTGCAAAAACATACCTACTCAAGTATTGACTTTCATTTGGAAAATAAAAACAGTTTGTAAGAATATGGCTTTAAATAGAAAATATTTTTACTTGTTCACATAAATTATTTTAGAAGAATAACCTCCTATTCACTGGGTATAGAATTCTGAATTGACAGAGTTCAACACAAATATGCCACTGTATTGTCTTTTGACTTGCATGGTTTATGACAAGAAGTCCTCTATAGCTCTTATTTACTTTTAGATAATGTATTTTTTAAACTCTCTCTGGCTGCCTTCAAGAAATTTTTGTTTTTGGTATTTACAATATGAAAATAATATGCTTAAGTCTGATTTTTTGAGGGGGGTGTGTGGGAGGCCTGGTCATCCTGCTTGGTGTTCTCTAATCTGCTTGGGTCTGTGGTTTGATGTCATGAATACAGAAAACCTGAGCCATAATTTCCTCAAGTATTTCTTTTGCCTCTTTATCTCTTTTTTCTCCAGTTATACAATAAGTATATCATTTGATATTATTGCACAGTGTTTGGATTCTCTACACTGTTTTCATTCTTTTCCTCTCTGTATTTTATTTTGGGTTATACATATTGACCTGTTTCCATTGTAGTTTTATTTTGCATTTACTTAATGACTAAATATATTGAGCATGTTTATGTTACTTGCCAGCTGTGTATCTTTGATGAACTATCTGTTCAGCTGTTTTGCCAGTGTCAAAAAATTGTATTGTCTCTTATTATTAAATGGCAGGAAATAAAGGGAAGTCAAGGAAGACAGCTAGATTTTTAGTTTAACTGAATAGATGTTACTACTGTTAGATGATAGAAGACTATGGGAAGAACAAGTTAGGGGGAGAATTCCAGTTGTGCTTTTATGTTAAGTTTGTGATGCTGATTAGATAAACAAATGGAGATGATAAATATTCAGCTGGATGTAAATCTGGAGTACAGGACATAGATTAGGACAAGATAAATACTTTGGGAGTCATTGGCATACAGAAAGTACTTACCTCCATGGATTTGGTTGGAATTACCTGAGGACAGAGGCTATAAATGGAAGGAAAAAAGAGCTATTTTAACAGAAGCTTGGGGCATGCCAGTGTTTAGATGTAAATCCAATAATGGAGATTTCAAGTAGCAAATATTGAGGTATGGTAAAATCCCATCAAACTCAGTAATTTTCACTCTGCAAAGGCATCTAAGGGAGTTGCAATTTTCAGACCCTAGGGGGTTCTTAGCATGTCCTAAACCAGTGAGATAAGAGAAACAGTACAAGAAAATCTCAGAAAAGAACTGCTAACCATCTTGGAATGTTCTAACACAAAATCCAGTTCACATATTCTTAAGCAATGTGTCTTAAGCAAAAGGTGTCTTAATAACAAATATGAATGATAAATTCTGTTTAAGTTCTCATAATTATTTATGTCCATCTTTCCATGGAAAATGATGTTTCATATCTAATAATCTATCATAAGAGTCCATCTCATATAGCTATTTTTAAATGGTCATTTTGAAACATTGTCAGGATTCCTGAGTCTGGAAACTGTTAAATATGTTACTGTTTTAACACCAAGTGTTTTAACAAAACTAATTTTAACTTATTTAATGTAGTTTTTTCTTCCTTCAGTCCCTAGTGTTGACACAGGGAACAGATAACAGATATTTATATAGTGAGATACTTTCACTGTATAAATAGTAAAACATGAAGTACTTCTAATTTATGGCCACTTCTTCATATTACAGTAACGAATGGCTAATGAGGTCAACTAAGCCTAGGGTAAGGGATGATGATGGTTATGATAATGACAGTGATCTACTGAAAGTAGCGAGAGATAAAGGAGATAAAAATCGGCTGAGAAGAAAAGAATGATCGTTGTTTGTATTGGCTTAGAGAGTTTGGGGGCAGAGATAGAGCACTGCTGCTAGTAAAGGAACATTCACCTTTTTCATAGTATTGTGCAATATTCTGTGCTTGGCCTTTGACATTAAAAAAATATTATGAAGCCTTCTGTTGCACTTTTCTGAAATTATGGAGCTATTTTTAGGAAAAAAAAGACTTTCTTAGAAGACGCGGAGTGGCTTAAATGGTTATAAGAGAAATATTCAAGCTTTGGAGCATCATGCATAATTATCCATTCCCTTCTTCTGCGACTCTTTTCTGGACAGTAGGATATATGTGTTGCTTTCATTACCTACCTTCATCCCCATTCACCTCTCTTGGATCTTATTTGACCTTGTTTTGTTTTTTTGAGATGGAGTCTTGCTCTGTCACCCAGGCTGGAGTGCCATGGCAGGATCTTGGCCCACTGCAGTGTCCTCCTCCCCGGTTCCAAGCATCTCCTGCCTCAGCCTCCTGAGTAGCTGGGATTACAGGCGTGTACCACCACGCCTGACTAATTTTTGTATTTTTAGTAGAGATGGAGTTTCACCATGTTGGCCAGGCTGGTCTCTAACTCCTTACCTCAAGTGGTTGGCCCACCTTGGCCTCCCAAAGTGTTGGGATTACAGGTGTGAGCCACCACGCCTGGCCTTCATTTGACTTTGTGAGCTTCCTCATTATTGACGGAAATTTCTCAGTATTTCTATTTAATTGGGCAAGCTTAGGTAGTTGACTCATTATTGACAAAAGGTCTGCCAAGCAGTTAAAGCAGAATTATATGATTCTTAAAATGGCTGATATTGAGTACAGATCTTTGCATGCATCATCTCATTTATTCCTCAGAGCAGTCCCATGAGGTAAACGTTAGTTTGTATTTTACAGATGAAGAAAATGGAACTTAGGAAGGTGAAGTAACTTGCGTTATAATACTGTAAGTGGCAGAACTGACTGGCACCCTTGGCTTTTTAACCCTGTAGGCTTCCTCCTTGAACATTTTTTACTGTATGGAAAAATGTTTTCTGAGTTCTAGTATCTAATATAGAATAAACAGAACTTTGTCAGCACAGTATGTAATAGAGAGTGTCTGTGATTACAGGTTTTACTTGTTTGCTCACATTGGTGCACAATAGTCTTTTTTATTCTCTCCCTAAAACCCATCTCTACTATAGTGCCAACTAAATATTTTGGAATAAATTGAAGAACTAATTTTTTAAGACTAAATTATCATCTTTGTCTCATCTGACTTGAAATGCCTCTGCCAACAACTTTACATTCTATATAGAGTATAACTAACATGTGGTCTGTAGTAGACATGCAGGAAATGCTTATGGAATGGATCCTAACATAGTGCTAAAGATGTCTCTGGTTCAGAATGTTCTCCGAAGCTTTGCAAGGCCCACTGGATATTGCCACAAAGCCTGCCTTTACACCCTGCAAGTGCAGGGTGTGGGAAAGGGAAAGTAATTAGTTTGTAGACCAGTAACTGCAAGTCAAATGATTTGAAATTACCACAAATTAGATGAAGTTAATTTTTTCTTTTCAACTTTTGAGCAACATAATTGTTATATTCAGATTAACTGTTGCTGTAATTATCCTTTTCTGCCAAACTTAACTTCATAATCACAAAAGCCAATTTTAACTTGCTAGTAACCAACTTCTGGTTACCATCTTCTAGTGCCTTTATGTGATTTTACTAACATAGGCAGAAATTTAAAGCCATCATCTTCAATCCTGCCTCTGAATCCAGGCATGGTCAGTAGTGATTTGTTTCTAAATCTTAAAGTTCCACAATTAGCGGTTTAAAAATAGAGTTTTGGACCAGTTGCTTTTTGTACTCTGGTTTCTTTCTGCCATTTGTAGTAGCATACCTGAAGCTTCCTCATCTAGGGTTTTGTCCTGGGCAGTAAAAGCCATGGAGTAGAAAATTCATTTTTAAAATACTTTTGAATAGTCATAACTGCTGCTTAATGGAATCATCTTGAGTGGACTTAGAGGCAGTGAATAATGTGGGAACCCACTGTGTTGCATGCTGGTTGTCTAGGATTTTCATGATGCAAGACTTAGAGATACTGTACTTCTACTGCCACACTTGGTTGTTGGTTTACTAGACTGAGATGGAAGATGGTGTCAAAATTCTTATTGGGCATCCCAGAGGCAACTGCTCACAGGATCCAGACAAGTTAATTAAATGACTGATAATGGCTAGGCCTAAGGTGATAGGGTGCAATGTAGACTGGTGAACTGGAGAGCATATATTCCATCTAAATAGGACAACTACTGTTCATTTCCACCTTTTTATTGCCATGGGAGAGTGTGAGCCTGTTACACCAACACCCAAATTTTTTAAAGGAGCTTGAGACTTGAATCTAAGTGCAAAAGTTTCATTTGTTAAATATTGGTAACTAATACAAATTTTAAAATTATGAGCCAAATACAATGTATCTGTGGACTGAACACAATCTACCAGCCGTCAATTTGTGAACCTCTGGTAAATCCTATGATATAGGGTAGTAGTTTCCCCATGCATACAGTTTGAGGAAGACTAGGGTTATATCCTAAGAGATTCATTCTTTTGTGCTAGCATCATTCTTCCACGTACTCTTCATATACTTTTTCTTGAATTCCTCATGTCTTGGCGAGAGTGAGGTATCAGCTCTTATCTCTATGGGAAGAAAAACTGGGGCCTGGGTAGGAAGAGTTGACCCCCTGATGTGGAGTCACTAAAAGTTAAGACAGAATGGTAGACCAAAGCTGCCAAGTTTGGTACTTGTGTACCTGTTTGGAAATGTCAAAATTCCATGTTAAGCAAAAGCAATTGTACTGATCCTACACATATAGATTCTCCAGAAGTCTTGCCAGGATATATCCTTTATCCTACATAGTAAATATTAAGAGAGTTGTTACAAATCTAGTTAATATACTAGAGAAAATAGTAATTCTGTTTACAACGTAGCGGCAGAGTCATAAAGTGAATCAAGTTTGATTTCTTAGACAAGCAGATAAAACTGTCATTTTTTGCTCTTTAACAGAGAAGGAGCATTGATTAAATCAACCCAGCAAAGACCCTTCTTTTTGGTTTGCTGCCTGTTTAAAGATGACTACCAATGTTCATTTTAATAACATGAAAACTTAGAGGGTTGGTGGGTATTCATGTGATCTGTTAAGGGAGACTGGTAACCTGATTTTATTGGATATAAACATTTTCAAAGAAATGCTCAACACGGCTGAATACATCAAAAACCATACTTTATTTTATGTATAGCAATACAATTTACATATTAAATAACACTATAATAGAATGATTTGATATAGTTTAAACAGAAGGAAAAGGGAAAATTTTCAGGTTACAAAACCCCTCCCCCCGAACAAATGGGGAAAAAAAAAAAAAAAAAGCACACTTTTTCCAAATGGGTCAATGTGACAAATGTATTCGGTGACTATGTCTAATTCCTATTGCACAAATGGTCAATGGAATTAAAAAGAAAACCCAACTTTCACAATCACTGCCTCAAAGAAATAACACATGTTGGATTCTTTTGGAATGCAAAGATGGTTCTTGCTACTTCAATACACAGAAAGTTGAATTCACATATCCACCACAAAAAGGAAAAAAAAACTATGACGGAGTTGAAACTAGAAAAAAATTAGCTTTATATGAAAATATAAAATTCTATGATTATATACCATAGATACAAAGTTCCCAGAAGATGCTTACCCAAGCAACAAAATATTTACAGTTTTAATGATTTTTAGCTATTTCAAAATGAAGTGAAAGAATCATGAGTCAACATGAAGGCAGAATTCTTTAGAAACAATGGCTGCTTGCTAGTTTCAAATGTCCTAACAAAAAAGGAGTCACTACCCCAAATGTTGGAGAGTTGCGACATTTTATAAAATTGACTGTCTCCTTTTCTGGAGATGTTTATTTTTTAAAACTCAAGATATTTTTCTTGAAATTAATTATCCTCTGTAGAAAATGCTTCCCTTTGCAAATATTTAACAAAAATACTAAAAACAGTTTAACAGCTAAGACAAAGTAGAGGCCAAATATCATTATTACAATTCTTTCCTATTTGTAGCATGCCTTCTTTCTAGAGATAAGTAAAGCCAGTATCGTATGTTAAATGGCAACTAAGGGAAAGCACGAAGGGTTAAGTGAAATTACAGCTGTTAAAAAAAAAAAAAAAAAAAAAAAAAAAAAAGCAGGCATTTTCCCTTCATATAAAAATTCACTGGCACCATTTGAACATAAACTTTAGAACACAGGAGTTGAAAATGCATTTCCAGTATAACCGCTAAATTCTTAAGACAAACTACATTTTAATTACTCTTAAATTATGATGAGTTTGGGTTTTTAAAAAAATTTTTGCTTAGAATTAGTAATATGTATCTTTGGTAAACTGGTATCTATATTTTAATTTTAAATATAGTATATATGCATTTAAGAAAAATTCATAACAAGGCAGTTGTGCTGTGTCATTATAAGATAATTAAAATTATGTACTGATTTCAATATGTTACTCTGGGCTAAAAACTCCAACAGCTGGACCTTGAACACCATAACCTTTCTTTGACCTTGCTGGACTCTTCTACTTGAAATAGACTCCAACAACTCTAAAGGCATAAAAATTAGGAAGACCAATTAGCTAATGTTATGCTTTTTGAAAATCAGAATCTAACTTTTTTCATATTAAAGAAGATATCTTGGCTATCAGATGTAAGAAAGAGTTCTCCAGATGGCAACAACATGTCTTTTCTTTGATGTCCAGCACAGCCTCTTGGTCTAATCATTGCAATTCATTTTTATATGATGTGCGCATTTTGTTTACGTGGTGCTAAATTCATATACACAGTTTGTTTTATAAAGCAGCACACATTAATTTGCAATAGCTGTTGCCTTTCCCCTGAGTGCAAGTGTTAATAATCTTGTTATGTACTTAAGCAACGTACTAATGTCTCAAAGAAAACTCTGTCTTTGAAACTCTGCCTCTGGAAAGATACAAGCTATGTATTTGCCAATAACATATGAATAATGATAGTTAGGATATGCTCTCTGCCGCAGGGGTGAGGACCTGCTAAATATAACTGTCCTCACTGAAGTGTGTTTGGACCACTTTGGCAAGATGGGCAAGTAGCAATTGCTTATAATTCAGTGGGTCAGGATATGGAGACTTTGGTTCAAGCTCACTGGAGACACACAGATTGCTCACAGGGAACTTCTAAACTCTTTCTTTTATTGTTTCTATTTACTAGCTGTTTTATCATGATTCTGAAACCACTGTAAGAGATAGCCACAGAATTGCATTAGAGGGTACGCCTTTCCATGAATTGAGTCTATAAATAGCACAGAAGGGAATACTTGCTATTTGTTTTTGAACCAATATTTACTTTTATTAAGAAAAAATTACTGAGAAAGGGACCGTGAGCCCTAACTCGAAAATTACTTTTGAACGTCAAGCCCACTTTGCCATCTATTAAAAAGAGTTAACTCATGTCAATTCTCTGTACAACTAAAATAACCCACTAAATTCACTAAAAAAGTCTAGCTCATTCGTTTCCTGATTCTCCTCAGCATCTGGCAGTTGCAATGGTACTGTGTTCAAGCTCTTTACTTGTGTTAGGTAGAGCTTTCTGTGTTACATGTGGTGGGAGCAGAGGGGCTGTAAAGGTGTCTGTCATTTAGCACATGCAACTGAGCATTCTCTCTTGAACATCTTTTCTCAAGACTAGCTTATACAGCTCTTGAAAAGCAGAGTATTCCAAGTTGTTGAATCTATGTATTGAAAAGATGAGATTAACCCTGTTAAGTTACGCGGTTCATGAAAACTCCACTGACCTGGGCTTTGCATTCAAATTCTTTTAACTTAGCCCATAGCCTCTTTCTCCTTAGCCATTCTGGTCCTCCAGCACCATTTTGACAAACATTATGAAAGATAACTCAAGATAAATAGAACCTCGGGGCTGATCATCATTAATGTTTAATGCCTACCCAGATGGCAGGATAGCAGTCAGCGTGGCCTTTGTATTGAAGTTAATTGACATAAAAAAATAAACAAAACCCTATTCTTCTTAACAGGCCCAGTTCTGGTGGTGATTTCACTTTTGACAGAAGCTGTCCCTCAAAAGCAAACGTGTGATAGAAGAAACAGATCTCAGTAAGTAGCTTATTTTTCTGACAAACACTACTGAAATTTCTTATTAATGCTCCTAATTTTCTCATTATGTACTGCAGGGTGAATATGGCTCCAGAGGTTGCACCAAATAACTTCCTTGGGCTCTAATGATTATTGGTATCTTTTACTGATGTGTATCTGTTCTTGACACTAAAGTACACAAAAGCATACAAAGCCATCTCCCTCTTTTAAAACCTTGCAAATATGGGTATCAACTTTAATTAAATATTTTAATTTTCTCTCTCCAAATCAGATATATCTATGTGTGGGATTTAAATAGTCCCAAGACTTTTGCTAATATGGTATTTCCAATTCAATCTTAAGTAGAATAATGTATATAATTAAGAGATTTATTATAAAATATTTGGCAAAGGAAAGAAAAGAATAGAAACTGTGTAGGTAATTTTTATTAGATTGCTATATGAGTAATAGGGAAATTTAAAAGGACTATTTCAAAATTAAACACCTGCAAATTTTTCATTCTTCTACCTACTGTGAGGTGTGGTATTATAAACCAATAAGCATTAATGGAGAGTAACTAAAGGGTCTCACAACTCAGTTGTATCTAATATTGCCATCTCACTATTGTCAAAGATAGCCCTGATTTTAGGACGTAGCTATTTTAGAGAGTCAAAATGGAAATAACACACGTTGTCCACATAGCTACTGTGAAAGCTGTAATAGAGTTATCCTTTATTTTGACACATTTTTTAAAAACTGTGAATATAACTTTGTAACTAATAAGGGATGTTCACATGAAGCAGTTCTTAAGCCTTCTAACTTCTTAATGGATCTCTTAACCATCAAAAATGTAACTGTTTCAAGGCCATGACATTAACAGACCTTTTTTAGCTCCCAGTAGCCTGCTAGTCTGTAAAAGAAAACAATGCTATCCACTCCATTAAAATACAGAAGGCATACAGTATTGAACAGTGCCTAAAAAAATAGGAGAGGAGGATTGAAGAAGAGTACAGCATTGCCTGCTAGTAGAATGCAACTGCTTTAGCAATAATTATAAAATCAATATTCACTGTCATTACAAAGACCTTCACTGTATTGAACTAAAAAAAAGTAGCATGTATGTTGTCATGGAATGTCACATCAGGGTTTGCTGTTGTATAAGATTATAGGCAGTAACACTGATCATATAGTGCAAACTAGGTAAAATTGCATGTCATTGTGTGAAATGAACAGAGGTGCAAATGCTCAGTAGGATACCATTAAGACATAAAATGGCAAAAAATAAATATCAAAACTTTCATCAGTGTAAAAAAGTAACTGGGTTATTGTATAACCTAGAGTCTGGCAAAAAAGGCCTCAAAAAAGTTCTCAGTCTTCAGAAGTTTACAAATTAAGTGCCCTTTCAGGATTCCAGTCACACTAGAGACTCCATGCTCTCGGCAGGGTCTGATTCATCTGCAATGAGAACAGCACCATTTTTGTCCACTGTCATGGGACCATTTCCATTTTCTTTAGTGCTGACCAAGCTAAGCATTGCTTTATAGACGAACTGGTATTGTTCCTGAAAAACAAGAGGAAGACAGTTTGAGCCAAAGAACAGCTTAGTCATTTCATATAAGGTGGAAATACCAACTAAAATGGTAAATGTGAAAAACGCACCAGAGAAACAGCAATAGCATAAATATAAGAAACTTAAAAAAAATCATTTTAATCCATTAGAATCAGGACCTATACCTTCTTCATGTCTTTTTGATCTCTGTTAGCTTGGAACCAATTCTCAAGGTTGATAGTTCATCAAGATAACGAGAGAATACTGTCCTCTAAAGCAGGGCTTCTTAACCTGAGCTCTACTGACATTTTGGGCTGGATAATTGTATGGTGTTGAGGGCTGTCTTGTGCTCTGTAGTTTGCTTAGCAGCATGTGTCTAGCCTGTATGCTCTAGATGCCATCCATCTGCAGTTGTGACAAGCAAAAAAGTCTCCAGACATGGCCAAATGTCCCCTGGGGGCCAAAATCATCCCCAGTTGAGAACTACTGCTCTAAACTCTGAGTCTTGAGTTTCAACTGATGCAGAACAGGTTTTATACATAAGCAAACTACTTACAATGTCTGTGAATACTCCAGGCCTCATAAGATTGATCATTTTTGCAACCTGGAAAACATCCACAGCGTTTTCATTCTCCAGTTGCTGGGACAGAGTGGTAAGGGCACATAACATTCCTGCTGAAACTGCTCCGTATCTGGGGGAGGGAAAAAAAAAGATGTGATTTCAGATGTACAAAAGGACCAAATATATTGAAATTAAATTACTGTCATATATTGACAAAAAAGTCTCAGAAAGGTAGTAGACTGTTTCGTCAGGCCAGGTTGGCAACTCCACTTTTCACCGTAAACTGTGATGGCACATAGTTTCCACATTAGTGATGAGAAAGATGGATTAAAAGAATTGTTCAAGATGATGTTGCCGGTTGGTGGCAAAAACGAGACTGGAGTTCAGATGCCCTGTGCCCATTATTTTTTGAAAAACTATCAAATACATCATTTCTGAATTCGTTGTTATATAAAATTAAAATGTTACATATTTTACATCTTTAGTACAAATAAGACCAAAGTCCCCCTTGACCACCACTCCAACTTTAAAGGTAATCTCTCCAGAGGTAAAAATTGTTACACACGTTACACAGCCTTCCAGATTTAGGTATACCACTACATTTCCGTTCAGCTCATTATTTCAACTGCTACATGCATACCAGATTTACCTTATTGATGGACATGCAGCTTGTGTGAATTTGTGCATTTTAGCATAGGTACTGAGTAGAAGGGCTAGGGTCAGAGGTATGCCCATTTTTAGTTTTAAAGATACTTTTGTATTTCTTTTCCCAAGTAGTTGTTACCTGTTCATACTACTCCCAGAATGAGAATACTTGCCTCTCCTCATCATTTTAGACATTAAACACTTTTGCCAATCTGATGAATGGAAGACTGTATCTTACCAGAGTTTTAATGTACATTTCCTTGATTACCAGGGAGGCTGAATGTCTTTTTATGAATATTGACCTTCTATATTTGTTCTGAAATGGCCTAATTAACACTTTTCTACTATGTTTGCCTCTTTTGAATTGATTTATATAGGAGTTATTTTTAGTGTCTGCAGTTCTTGAGGTTTTTTTTTTTTTTTTCCCCCAATCTATTTCTCTTAACATGGTTTGTGGTCATTTTGTTATACGAAAGTATAGTTTACATGTAATCAAGTTGATAAATATTTGATTTTTGGCTTTTTAAAAATCTTGTTTGAGAATACTTTCTCTAACCTTGTATTTTAAAGATATTCTCCTACATCTTCTAATTTTACTTTTTAACATTTAATTGTTTAATTCATCTGACTCTTATTCTAGCTTTGGTGTAAGGAAGGGATCTGATTATAGTTATTTTTCCATTGGTTAACCAGTTGTCCCAACATTTCTTATTTTACAGTATGATCTTTTCCCATTGACATCAGATTTCTTATCATATATTAAATTCTTACATGTGTGAACCTATTTCTGAACTCTGTTTTGACCCTTTATTCTGCTTGTCTATTTTTTGGTACCTCCCCACATGTATCTCAATTCCTTCCTAAGTCTTGATATCTGATAAAGCAAGTTTCTGTAATAGTCTTGGCTGTCTCTACATTTACTTCATATTAATTGTTTTTAGTGATTCAAACATAAAATTTTCATTTTTTACTTGTATACTCATGTGCAAATAATGCTAACCTTTCACTCCACTCCATCTTGTTTCACGATAATTTTGAAACCAGATTGTTAAGGAACACAGATTATTAAGGAACACATTTTTGTTGGGATTTTGATTAGGTTGCATTGATGGATCTCAGGAAATTACCATCTTTTCAGTCTTGAGTTTTTCTGTTCATGAACATGATATCTTTTCTCCATTTATTCAGACCTTTTATAGCTTTTAACTAGGTTTTATAGTTTTCTTCATAGTCTTCGCCAATTTCATTTTTGGTTAATTTTTAGGTACTTTAGAGTTTGTTACTCCTATTAGTGGCCTCCTTTTGTGACAAGATTTTCTGTTTAATTTCACTTCATATATAGGAAAGTTATTGATTTTCACATGGTGAAATTCCCAGTCACACAGAAGAACCCTGCTTAAGTTTTAATAGTTTGTGGATTCTCCTAGGTCGTTGACCACATCTTTATCTGCCAATAATGTGAATTGTCCCTCTTGTCAACTTTTATGCTTCTTCTATCTTCTGCTTTTATTTTAACGGTCTTTTTTTTTTTTTTAGTTTAAGTTCTGGGGTATATATGTAGATTGTGCAGGATTGTTACATAGGTATACACATGCCAAGGTGGTTTGCTGCCTCTGACCCCCTGTCATCTACATTAGGTATTTCTCCTAATGATACCCCTTCCCAGCCCCCTCTACTGCCTGGTATCCCTCTCCTAGCTCTCCCACCCCCCAACAGGCCCCAGTGTGTGATGATCCCCTCCCTGTGTCCATGTGTTCTCATTGTTCAATACCCACTTATGAGTGAGAATATGCAGTGTTGCATTTTCTGTTCTTTTGTCAGTTTGCTGAGAATGATGGTTTCCAGCTTCATCCATGTCCCTGCAAAGGACATGAACTCATCCTTTTTTATGGCTGCACAGTATTCTATGGTGTGTCTGTGCCACATTGTCTTTATCCAGTCTATCATTCTCCTTTTACTTTGTTGGCTAGACCCTACAAAGGCTTATGTACTAGCACTGAGAGCAAGTATCATGTGACTTAAATGGCCAAGCTTATAAGTTTTTAATACTAAATTTAAATGTTTGCTAATATGCATCTGGTAAATAACAGTTATAAAGGTAAAGAGGATGCTTTCTATTTTTACTTTGCTAAGTGTTGTTTTTATGTGTGGGGGGGTCATGAATGGGTATCATTTTATTGCATGGTTTTCGGTGTCTATTTTTTTTTTTTTTTGAAATGTCTCTAAAAAATGTCCTGAATTTACTGATAAACTTTTGGTAATATATCAAAAGCTTAACACCGGCTCTACATTACCAGGGTAAGTGTTTCAGGATACGTAATACTTTTAATATAACATACTGGGTGTTATTAGACAGCATTTTATTGACGTTTTTGTATCGGTGTTCAAATAAGTAAGCCTGGCCTATACTTTTCCATTCTGGTGCTAAGCTTTGTTTGTTTAAACCAATGTTGCATTAAATCTTCTGTATATGGTTGTTCAAATGCAGCCTTGGTCAGGAACTAACAGGTGGAAAACTCATTCTTTTATTCAGTTCTTACTGATCACTAATGTATGTTGTGCTTTATGTGCCAGGTTCTCTTCTAGGTATTTACATGTACTGACTTAATCCTCACAGTAATCCTATGGTATGGGTACTGGTATTATCTCCATTTGAGGTTGAATAAATAAGACACATTCAGGTGAAGTAACTGGCCAAGATTGCAGAGTGAGACTGGAGCTTAAAATTGAGCTGATGCATGTAAATGGCTCAGAACAGAGACTGGCACACACTACATACCATGTGTTCACTAAATGTTATTTTACTATGCTTATTTCTAGGTTTAAACATTTATTAGTATAGAGTTATAAAGTCTTAAATGCTTATTTTATTTCTTTTAAAATATCTATTATTTGTAGCTTTTTATTATAGAAAATGTTAAACAGACGCCTAAGTGTAATAATAGTACAGTAACCTTCATGTAGTCATCATTCAGTTATAATATTCAACAGCTCATGGCCATTCTTGTTTCATTTCTATTTCTTCCTCAATATAGTTTTAAGTAAATCTCAGGTATTTTAGTCATAATTTATTATAAAACTCTAAAAGATAAGCACTTAAAAAACATATTATCACACCTAAGCAAATTAACAACTCTTGGATTCTTTTTTTTTTTTTTTGAGACAGAGGCTCACCCTGTTGCCCAGGTTGGAGTGCAATGGCGTGATCTCGGTTCACTGGAAACTTTACCTCCTGGGTTCAAACGTTTTTCCTACCTCAGCCTCCTGAGTAGCTGGGATTGCAGGTGCCCACCACCATGCCCAGATAATTGTTGTATTTTTAGAAACGATGGGGTTTTGTCATGTTGGCCAGGCTGGTCTCGAACTCCTGACCTTGTGATCTGCCCACCTCGGCCTCCCAAAGTGCTGGGATTACAGGCATGAGCCACCACGCCAGGCCAACTCTTGAATGTTTTTAATGTAGCTACAGATAAACGGTAGACTTTTTTCCTTCATCATATTTCCAAAACTGTGTCTCTTATTAGACTATCTATTGCTTAAATTTTACTATCACCTTCCAGCCCCCATTTTCATTACTATTTGCTTGTAATTCCTTGCACTTTTTGTTGATTTATCTGGTGCTTTTTCTGGCTTGAGTTGAATGCTTAGTCTGTTTAACTTTTCAAATATGTATAGTTTACACAGGCTATATAGTTTTTTCCTCTAAGTACAGTTTGGTTCCATTCCACCAGGTTTTGAAATGCAGTGCCTTCATCATCATTTTTAAGTATTTTGCAATGTCTATTTTGGTTACATTTTCAAGCCATGAATTATTTATAAGCAATCCTAGATGTAAGGATTTCAGTTTCTAGGTATAAGGATTTGGGATCTTTTTTCACCGTTGGTTTCTAATATAAGTGGGTTGTAATCAATGAATGTGGCCTTATATCTGGTTTGGAGGAATGTATATAGATAAACCATTTGTGTTTGAAGAGAATCTAGGTCTCTCTATACAGTCTTTCTTGGATGCAAACTTCTCTATATCACTATTAAATCAGGCTTGTTAACTCTGGCATTCAAATCTTCTCTCTGCTGCTGATCAGATGTATCCTGGTCACTCAGTTTACAAACTTAATACTTGATTCTGTTTTTAGAAAACCTCAGCTGTTATTTCTTTCTCTTTAACCTTTTATTGCCCCATGGATCACTTCTTAGACATATGATAGAACTTCTGTATCTGGCTTCCATATTTTAGTTTTATTTCAGTTCTGTACTCCACTAGTATCTCATCTTTTTAAGTTTTTAGTTTCATGAGTTAATATATTTTTTCATTCTTAGGCCTAATTTATTCCTATTTCATAATAAATGTTCTTGATTCATTTCATGAAATCTTCCTTTAGACCTCTGAGCACATATTTTAATACCCTACCATGATTGTTCCATTAACTGTGATTTATTGTGGTTTTTGGTTTTTATTCAGCATGTTTTCTCCTCAGATTCTAAATTGTAATGAGTTGACCTCATTTTAGCATAGTATTAAAAAAATTATTTGTACTGATTTTGTTCAGGAGGGGAAGAATTTAACATTTTTAAATCTGTTCTAGTGAAATGGTTACTCTTAAGATCGCCCCTTTTTTCTTAGCTTTTTCAAAGCTATCTGTGGCCAGTCAGATAGAAAAGTCAGATAACATGTATCTTTGTTACACAGCATGCACTCAATGTGGGATTACTCTCCCCTTTCCTGTATTTAGCCATGCTTAAATATACAGTTAAAGTAAAAAGTACCTATACAATATGGCTTCAATATGCCAAGAATCTAGTAAGTCAAATCAATCAAATGCACAGATACTTTTAAATATCTTCTGCATACCAAACATGATGACAGAACAAAAACAAAAAAATAAAGGCCATTCTCTTTCAGAAGTTTAGGAATTAAGTGGGATTAAAGGATGTTCATTGAGTTTCATGAATCTGCATTTAAAATGACAGGGACTTGGTGCAAAAGTGAGACAAGTAATCTATAACCTAGATAAAATGAAAGTAGTACATAAATGCACTGGCTTTGATATTTTGTTTGCCACTTCCTCTAAGGGCTCCATTAAAAGTAATGGTTATTTAAGTAGTGGTGTTAAGAAAAAAACCTGATTTTTTTCATCTTTCCCTGCCTTTACTTCAAAGACTTACAAAAGAAAGTACTTTAAGTTCCTGATGTATGGTAATGTTAGATGCTCTGTCTATATTCATTTTAAAACACACTGTGGTTGCCTGAATAGTCAGTATACTACCTGTGGGCATTTAACCGTTTTTCTCTATTTCATTTATTTACTTGTAATTATTGTACCTTTTAAGACTTTAAAAAAATTCATATCCAAGATTGCAATCTTGAGTTATAACCCTGACACTGTGAAGAAATGTGGCTTCCCTTTGAAATCAGTAGGGCAGAAAGGAAAACAAAAAATTGAAGCTTGAAGAAGGGTCGGTTATGGGGAAGAATGGCAACACAAAAGCCTTCCATAAGGCTCAGAAAAAGGAAAATACTGGACTTCTTAGTTATGATTTGTGGGTGTCTTTGCAGCCTCTGGTATAGATACAGCCTTTGCTATACTGTAGTCCGTATACTTTTGGTGTCTCTTACAGAGTATCTCAGCAGTTTTCAGACTCTTTGATCTCAGGGCCAAATTAAAATAAAAAATTATTGAGGACCTCCAAAGACATTATTTGGGCTGTATATGTCAATATTTACTATTTTAGAAATTAAAACTGAGGAAATATTAGCCCTGAAAGTGATGTTATCACAAGTCATGTACCTCTGGAGAACTTTCATTTACTGTCCACTCATGACAGAATGGGTGTGAATAAGGTAGATAGTATTTTTATATTATTATGCTATCCAAAAGGTAGATAGTATTTTTATATTACTATGCTATCCAAAGGGTGATAGGTGTATCTCCAGAGTGAGTAATTAAATATTTGCACAGAAAAGTCTTCTTCAGTCTATGAGTAAATGGAGTAATTTGGGTGAGGTCTGATCTACAGCTGTCTTATAAGACTTTGTGAGAACCATGCTTATGTTCTAAACTTCTGTGGGAACACAGGCTATTTTTAAAATTTGACAGTAATGATGCAGATCGGCCTCTGAGCAGAATAATCTTGAACAGATGACTATGGAATGCTGAGAATGAAGCAGTTTGCTTTTAAGCTGTGCCTGTCCTCAAATAGAAGCAGTTTACTTTTTCGTTTAATTTTATTCTTAGCTCACTTATCTAGAAATGTCATCTCCTTGGGACATACCTGAGGAACCCCCTCCCCCCACCCTGCCGCCATCCCCTAAAGTAGGTGTTAAAAAGATCTCTATGAAGATGAAATAGATGTCATGGCGTTTGCACACTAAAAGTTCAACTCTTTGCCTCACATACCACATGCATGCAGGCCTTTTCTCTAAGCCTGTTCACTCCTGCTTTTGACAGAGCTTCAAATCACTTCGAAAAGAAAAATTTAAGCAGCCAAAATGACTCTGAACAATAAATGAGACAAAAAGTAAGGCTTCCTGAGGACAATTTGTATAGGGGTACATATGCTTAATAGTTTGTAAGTCATCACAATTTAAAACCCATACCCATTCATGCAAATACTTATCTAGCACCCACTCTGTCCCAGGTGCTGGGTTTCACTCTATGGAGACTGAGATGAATAAATTACCATTGCTGGCCTCAGCAAAGTGAAAGTGTTAGTCATGTACACAATTACGGTGTGACATTATAAGCAGGAATGACATTTAGCTGGTATGCATTGGTAAGGACGTGATGTTAATGATTTTGCTTAGCACCTCTGGGATGAGTTAGAGATTGTCTGAGAGAGTGACTTTTGACCTGTGTGTTGAGTGAAAGGGTACGCAGTGGAGAGCATTTGCAGGGGCAAGGTGGTATGCAGGAGGCAGTACTCCAGTGGCAGATTGGGATGAGGCTGGAAATGTAAACTTACATCAGACTGTAAAATATTTTGAAAAGTCTATTAAAGGAATGGATAGCACCAACCAGACTTGGTGGCCAGTTAGACATGGAGGTGAGAGAGACTGAAGAAGAACTCTGATATGTTTGAGGTCTGTACAACCAGGTTGATTAGGGGCAGGCAGGGAAGATGAGTTTGGTTGTAGCTATACTGAATTTGAGGTGTTTGTAGGCTCTCAGGAAGTGATGTTTAGAGGTACAAAAAGTAGGTAAGATGGAAAAGGAACTGGTGTTGAGAGTATTACACTAAAGGAACTGGTGTTGAGAGTATTACACTAGAGCTAGCAACCTTAACAATTTTAAAGTTGCTCTTCAATAATGTGGAAAAATAATTTCAATAGAATTAACTTATCTCTGCAGATAGTAGATAAATGAACTAATACATTTCTACTGGTGGCTTTTAAGGCAGCTCACCATATGATATTTGCAGATCTACTGGTTTAGGATTAATTTGTTCTTTCTGTACATAAGCCCAAGAATGAGCTACATCTGATTAATTTCTGAGGTGGTATATATTCAGCATGTGGCACAAAAACCACTGAATAAGAAAAATATACTCAAAAGTTGAATATATATATGTGAATTGAACACTTCTGTTTAGTATTTAACTGCTGGCGGTTTTTCTTTTCCTCTTTCCTTACTCTAAAATATAAGATTAGGTGCATTACTGATTTCAGGACAAAGTACCTCGGAGTACTACCATAATGGCAAAACCAGTCATGTAACTGGGCAGTAACATTAGAATTTAATGAAAAGAGATAAGAGCTAGTAAAACCCAGCAGAATTCTAGAAAATGCCCTGACTTCATGTTTTAACTGCATACCACAAAGTTTCATAGTTCAGTAGCAAGTCTCACGTTATTTTGAGGCTGGCTGTGCTATTTAAACACTGTTGGTGGTTGTCACATTTCCAGTGATCTTACTTGGTGTGCTATTTAATTAATGTTTCAACTGTTATGCTTTTTAAATCTTAATTTTTCATCTTACTAATGAAGAATCAGGCCAACATTTTGAAAGACTATAAAATTTTTTGGAAGCAGCTAGTACACATTACTTCAAGTAGGAGAGTACTATGCTTTGAGGTGAAGGTGCTGAGCCCTTATATACTTCATGTTATAGCATTAGTGCAAGGGAAAAAGGGCTTCACAATAAGCTTCACTTTCACATTTATTAATACTTTATGCTACTTGGGTAGTTGGTAATTTAATGAACATAATGGATACTGCTGACCAAGAGCTACCTTGGAACTAAAATAAAAATGGGCATGTATAATTGATTCCATATTGGCTAAAGGTTTGTGAGATTTGAAACGATTCAATTATACAACTGACTTACAGGCTGATTCCAGCCATGAAGTTTGTCTCCAAATATCCACATACAATAAGATATATCTGTGACCCTTTGCTTCTTATTAAAGTGCAAAGGTGCTGGGTTGGGATACCATTCTGACACTTAGAAGCTCCGAGTCTGGGGGCAAATAATTTTTCTCTTTGAGATTCGTATTCTTTATCTTTAAATCCCAAAGGACAGTACTGTAGACTTTGAAACACATCATGAACTTTAAATATTATCATTAATTCTAGTAGCTCTATCCCTACTGATCAACTAAATCATCTCTTAAAAGGTTATTTCCCTAACAAGTGTTTGAAATTCAGTGTAAGGATTTTTAAAAAGTATTTAATTAATGTAAACAGTTACTACTTATTTGTTACTAAGACACAAAACCTCTCAGTGCATGCAGGTCTACTTTTTGTTGGCTAAGATACAATACTTTCCCCTTTCTAGAATATATACTCTAGAAGAACCTGGAGTCTTGGAAGAGTTTGACATATTAAAATGTAAACAGAGCAGTAACACTTTGTACCTGTCCACATTAGAAGTTATACAGAGTTGTCACAAGCTGAGGTTGGGGATAGGTTTTAAAATTCTGGCTTCATTTCAACAAGATATTCAACAACAACAAAATGTTTACGTCTTAAAAATTAAGAAACAGATACATACTCATCATGAACAATGGTGGGACCATCCCTTGTTAAGGCCTCTTCCTTGATGACGTTGATAAGTTCAAAGGTACTACTTATGGGGGCATCTGGGTTAGGCCATTTGGGACACTGAAAGTGCCGAACTTCTAGAACATAGTCATCCTGTAACCAATACAACATGAGTCAAATCCCTTCCTTTATTTCACATATCTACAATCTAATGACTAGAACTTGCTCCTGAGAAAGCATGTGGTACAGGTAACTCTCAACAATGTCAAGTTAACCAAACCGCAGCTGGTAAGAAGAAAAATACCAGGGAGGTCTGCTTGCCTTAAAACAAACAAAAACAAAAACAAGCATGGCTGGACATAGTGGTTCACGCCTGTAATTCTAGCACTTTGGGGGGCCAAGGCAGGAGGATTGCTTGAGGCCAGGAGTTCAGGACCTGCCTGGGCAACACAAGGGAGACCTCTGTCTCTAAAAAATTAAAAAAAAAAAAAAAATTAGGCATGTGGCATGTGCCTGGAGTCTTTGCTACTCAGAAGGCTGTTGTGAAAGGATTACTTGAGCCCAGGAGTTTGGGGTTACATTGAGCTTTGATCATGCCACTGTGGGTAAGACCCTGTCTCAAAATAAACAAAAAACCAAGTAGGGCATGCTAGTAAAATGACTTCATTTGGCTTAGTCAAAAATTTCAAATGACAATAAATTATTAAAGACCTTATAGCCTACTCTATTTTCTTATTTATAAAATGAAAGGAAAACAAGGAAGGGGTAAGGAGCTCAAAAAAACTTGGTATTATCATCTCTGCAACACATTGCAAGGCTTACATTTCTGATGGCAAAGAAAATATTGAGCTCTAGTATATTGTTTTTATAATTAGGTCAACAGACCTATTTGTATGCATGCTGAATCAGAGGAACCATTACATTTCATCTAGCCAGCTGGAAAAAGCAAATATTTGAAGGAAGTAAAAAGGAAAATGTACATATTTAAAATTAAGTCTTACTCAAATGACTGAACCTCACTTGAGGGTGGTAAATTACTTCATTATTACTTAGAATGATGACCCAGGGCCCAGGTACGGCTATTAATTAGGAACTGAGGTTTAGGTTACCTGTGTAGCTTCAAGGATAAAGTCATGGATGATTATTTGTTCTTCATTAGAGAGGCACAGTCTGTCTTTGCTGATAAGGGTGACGGTAAAGGCCTCACAGTTCATGGATTCTTCTCGACTTGGCCAGTACACAAACTCATCTTCCGCCTTTGGGAACCAAAAAAAAAGCCTCTGCAGTTCTGTCAAACATTTGTTTTTTATTTCTTGCATACTGATTTTGTCATTCCCCATACCTCTCAAGCCATCTTTTAAACTGAGTTGATAGAATTATGTGTTCCCATCTACTCACACCAACTTCACTGGTTATTGTATTCTATTGTAAAATATATTTTGATAGTTTCCTAGTACCTCTCATCTGTTACTGTAGCAATCTAAAACAATCCCTCTATTGGGAACTTATTACCCCAGTTGAGAAGTGTTCTTTAATATAACTGACATAGTAAAAAAGGAAGCAGGATCTAGGCCAATTAATTTTTAAATTTCACAATTGCTTAAGCAATCAAGACATGCTAATTATTTCCTATGGATTATGTTAATAACAAAGGACTTTCATAAACCTTATTTAATTTTTACAATATTCTAGTAAGACGAGAGACTTAATTTTAAAAGAAGTTTTCTTGTATATTTTTAGTATGATGATGTGGGATACATATAGATAGCAAAAAGGTAACTATAGTTAGGAGCAAATTAATAGACCCATCATCTCACTGTTGCTTTTGTGGCAGGAACAGCTAAAATGTACTCATATTGGTATGAATCCCAAATACAGTGCAATTTTATTACCTGTAATCCTCATGTTAGACATGAGATCTGTAAACTTGTTCTTCCTCATCTGTTGTTTTGTATCCTCTTGATTTATTTTACATCTATCCATTTCCTCCCCACCCCACAATTTCTTGATCCATTTATACATTGATGGAAACTTAGGTTGTTTTCACATCTTGGCTGTTGCTAATAATGTTGCAATGAATAGGGGAGTGCAAATATCTTGATTCCATTTCCTCTGGGTATATGACCACAAGAAGGATTGCTGGGTCTTATGGTAGTTCTACTTTTAATTTATTTAGAAACCTCCAGACAGCTTTCTATCTTGGCGCTACCAATCTACATTCCCACCAACGGTGTGTGAGAGTTTTCTTTTCTTTACTAACTTTGCCAGCATTTGGTATCTTTTGATTTTTCTGAATAGCTATCCTAATGGATGTGAGGTATTTTGATTTGCATTTCCCTGAAAATTAATGAGGTTGAGCACCTTTTCATATACCTATTGGCCATCTTTATTCAGGTCTTTTGCCCATTTTTAAATCAGGTATTTCATGATTCTACTATTGAGTTGTATGAGTTCTGTAGAAATTTTATATATTAACCCTGAGGAGATTATCATCTGTCTTTACAGATGAGGACATAAAGGTTTTGGGGAGGGGGGTCCATAAATTATCTAAAATCACGCAGCTAATAAATGGTAAGGGATAGAACATTTTTGGAAGATTGTGTGTGAATAAGTAGGTTGGCTATATGTACAAGACAGTCTTTAAAAGAAAAGTAAATCTGTCAATGTTATATTTCAAGAGGGAATAACACAGAAAGTCTTTCAGCCTTGAATCAGGCAAGCTTTAAATGTTCATCCATTTTAAGATTAAAAATAGATATGCAGGCTTGGTACTTGAATTCTATCCCTAAAAACTATGGATGCCTAAGAGAAAGTTAATTGTTGCATAGGTTGGAGACTGTGAGAAATATGATTATGATGTATACCCCTGTTTTCTAATTGGCTCAAATGGCAAACTGTAGTTCTCCTGTAGTAGATATGTTTCTATGGGCACTTTCCTGAAGATGCCTTGCTACTATCATTGAAGTCAGAAATAATTCTGAATAATGTTCAAAACAAAGAAGGCTTTGTTTAATCTTACATTGTTGCATTAGAAATGAGCCAAGAGTCCAATAAGACTTATCACCCTTTCAAGTTTCGATATAGCTTATTGCCAAGTACATTTTTATTTTTAAAGCTAAGCATAAGGGGAAACAGATTAGCAATTGGGTTTAGTCTATACAAAAGAAGTCTGTAACTGTCGTGGGTTTTAATAGGTTTTGTCCAAGGACACAGATATCAAACACAGAAGGTTATGAACAGGCCATCTAAATGCAACAAATATGCACAGATTAAGCATAGGATTCATGAGTGGATGTGATCCCAGGTAAATTAACCTGAGCCTTAATTTCCATATCTGAAAAGTGGGAATAAAAACTACTTACCTTAAAGAAATACTATCATCATAACATGAATAGTAAATTAATGAGCTTAAAGGCTACCAAAGGGATTTGAATTATGGTGGAAGAAAGGTAGAAAAATGGTTCCTCTTGAAAGCCTAAGAAAAATAACTACTACTCTTAATTTAGCAGGCACACTGGTCTCATGACTGTTTCGCTTCTAAGTATATTTATAGATCAAAGATATCTGGGCATCTACATCAGTATTTTGTGTGTTAGGAACCAGTGACTTTTGTGCTCCTTACAGAATTATGACCTGGTAAAGGTATAGCAGTAATAATACAACAAACAAAAAGAACTCAGAGATATCAATGTTTAGGAAACACTGTGCAATGATGAAACTTTCCATCTCAGAACTGAGAGGTCAGTTGTATATGATTCCAATCTAGCCTTCCAAGGCCTCAGAGAGACACTGAGATGGCATGTTCGTATATCCTCAGTGTCTGCAGAACACGTATCCACTTATTTGGTCCAGCAGCTTCCACGTACAAATGAGCTGCTGGGTAGACACTTTATGGTGATTGCCCTTTGTTAAGTGACAATAACAAAATACTGATTCATCCAACAAATGAACGTTTTAACAACCCTAAGTGCCTCCAATTTCCACATGCCAAACAGAATAGACCCTATTGCCAGCCAATTTGAAAATTTACACTCCAGCTTTTAGTTTAAGATTCTCAACTTTGTTGCCATTCCATCATACAGAAGCAGTCTTGGTATCCTGAAGCTGGAGCAAAATGCGACAAAGTGAAGTTCCTACTGACTGGGCACACAGTCAAATGCATGTCACCAAGACTGGGGGTTCAGTCACATGCTGTTCTTCCTTGATTAAAAAACTCATTAATCTGACTATCATAAAGGCAGAGTCTTACTGTTTTTGTTTTTACCTTATGGGCTCACAGGTCCACATACTAACTTTTGTAGACTCAGCTAATTCTGAAACTTAAGTATCCAGAAGATCTAAGAAGAAACATTTAAGTTTGTTTTATTAACTTGCTCACCCTTCTGTATAGAGACTGAAATAGAGGAGGACTAAGGGAGGGGAAAGTAGTAGCAGCTTAGTCTTAAAGACCTTCAAACTGGAACAAGATAGCCTATCCCTGCAGGAGATCTGACTTACCTATGTAAGAGGAAAAGATACATTGTCAGTACTTTTGATACAAATTTTGGTGGTAGGACATACAGTACAATTATTAAAAGCACAGTCTCTGGCGACACATGACTCAGGTTGAAATCCTGGCTCCAGATACTTATGTGTGCTCTTGAGCAAGTTTGTTCCCTCAGTTTTCTTAGCTATTACGTGAGAAAATAATAGCACCTATGTCTTAAAATTGTTGAGGATTAAACAGGTTAATGCATGTAAACATAGTTACATACTCAGTACCTGTAAGCTACATTTATTACTTTTCAAAAGTGATATACAGCAGGTAAAATGTTGATTTAAAGTCATACTGTATATTAATGAGGTTACTAAAAGGACATTTTCAAATCCTTCTACCATACCGCCACAGACAGTACAATTGAAAGGTGATATGAATAGCATCAGAGAATCAAGTGATGGAACTGACAGGGACAGCATTGTGAGACTATGGAAGGAATCTCTATAGACATCAAGATGACAATTTTAAATTCCCTCCCTAGCATATATGGATACTATAGCTCTATGGCAAAGTATCAAAGTAATTTATGCTTGTAGCCTCATGGGCTCATTAATATATAGCAGATGTGCTTTACTTACCAAGCTCTGGTTGTCTGGCAGCATGACAATGATCTGTGCGTTATGATCCCAAATCATTCGCCAGAAATCTTTCGTAGTATGTGGCAGAGGATGCTGAGTTATAATAAATTCATTGCTCCTATAATAGCCCTTCAGTTGAGAAGACAAAAAAAGTCAGTGAATATGAGTGTTTTATCCTAACTTTGTGGCAGTAAAATATATTCATGAAATAAGATAGTGTTGTTTTGACTACACTAAAATAATTGAGAAAGGCATTCAGTACATTTGGCTAATTTTTAGATGTACTTCTGCTAGCATTGTGCAGACAATTTTCTCTCCATGTGCAGTTCACTTCTAGTTACCCCTGCTGTTTTCACTTAACAGAAATTTCAACATTTATTCAAAGACTAGATGTATGAAATTAACAGTAAAATTGATTCCTTAAGAAGCATTTTGCTTAATTTAAGCATTTTTGTACCCCCACTGATTCGGTTTCTTTTGCTGGAAGTTTCAAGATACAGAAATCGCTACACTTTCCATATTACACACTGAGAAATTATTTCAAAAATGAAATCAGTCACACAGGTGGTATCTGCTCTTTAGCACCTTTCAGTTTAATTGACTTTATTTATAATTAACTGTTGACTCACCATGATATAAGAAGCATTAATGTAATCTGTTCCTTTCATTCCAGGCAATGGTGCAAGACCCACTCGAGCACGCTCAGCTATCATATGGAAAAAACAAAAACACCACATTTGCCTTATTATACACACAGAACCAACAGCTCTTTCTGAGATTTGCTTGATGAATAACATATTCTCCTGGCTTTCCTTTCTAAGACTTATCTATATTTTTAAACAAGCTAAAGTGTTATCAGCTGAGGCAGAATGTAAGATGAAATTATGCTGCACGGAAGGACACAGGCATTGTAGGAATACAGTTTTACTGTGTGAGAGATTTTTTTACAGCAGATCAATAACAGAATATATGGACACAACAGAGTGTTTCAGATAACTTTTGACTCTAGTTTGTTATTCCTACAATTATACCAACATATACTTTGCCCCCCAACCCCTTCTCCGTCTTTCTGTTCATGATGGACTTAGAAAAGAGTGGTCTTTTTCATTAGAGATAAATCTCCCCACAACGATCCCCTATGTGTATGCCTACAGCACACAGACAGTATCCTCTGCTATGTCCTGAGTTATTTACACAAAGGTCACCACCAATCAACAGCACTTTGATCTCCACAGCCACAGTAACTGAATAGTATCGTTCCAGTTGTAAGATTAATCCAAGATTCTAAGTTTTAAAGGAATGTTAATCCCACAGCTGTAACAGCTTTATTATTGTTTTATGTTATAATATGTTAGAAGTAACCCTATTCTTGCATTCCAAGGTGAAATGAAGCTATATTCTACATCAGATAGATGGAGCAACCTGCTGACTCTGACAGCCACCTCTCCCAGTTTCATCAAACTTCCTTAGTTGAATGAGCATAACATTTTCCCTTTCGGTAGTACCAGGTAAGAGGCTGGTATAAAGTCATATATAAATGCGGTTACTAAAAGGACATTTTCAAAACCTTCTACCACACAGCCACGTACAGTACAATTGAAGGGTGCTATCAATACCATCAGAGTAGTAGTTGCCTCTGTACTTAATACATACAATCCAGTTTAAAAGATCACTAACTGATGTTAAGGTCTTACATGGCACAACTGAAGAGTTTCTGTTCTTTTCTTTGTTACACTCTTTCTGAGCACTAAAACATTCCACATATTTTGCATTACATTGTGTGACCAGCTGAAAAAGAAAACAACATTTTAGTCTTCATTCAGAGATAAAACTAATAGCATCTGCTTGACACTTTGACAAAAATCCCAATCATCAGATTACTGATAAACGTTTAAGACCATTTTTGTGCCACAAAGAACCTTTGAAGACACAGGGTCTTCCTTGCTTGCCCAGGCTGGAGTGCAGTGGCATGACTGTAGCTCACTCTAAGTGTGTTCCTTCCACCTCAGCCTCCTGAGTAGCTAGGACCACAGGTGTGCTGTCACCACAACCAGCTAATTTTTGAAATTGTTTACAGAACTGGGGTCTTCCTATGTTGCCCAGGCTGCTCTGGGATTACAAGAGCTAGGATTACAGGTGTAATCTACTACACCCAGCCCCAAAGAACACTCGGCCTTCCCTAGGGGTACTTCTCTCAGTAACTTTGATTGATTGTGTCTTTCTTATTTCTACTCTCAGGCCCTAAACAGGTACCATGTGCAATACATATTTATAGAACTATGTGCATTTTTCTGTGATTCCTCATTGCACAGAAAACCAAGTAAGTCTACATTTAAAAAGATGGTTTAATGTTATTTATTATGAGCTAATCATGTTTCTTGAAGATAATGGAATACTTAGTTCTCAGTACATTTCTGTTAAACTAACATTGTTCTGAGGCTGTTAAAAGTAACCGGCCTAGTAGTTTGGTTATTATTCCTGTTAATGTAGATTGGGCAAAGCATTTTGTCAGTCCTGTTTTGGGGGGGGTCTGGCGTCGGTATTAATGGAATATATGAGATCAGTGTTCTTCTCCAGATGCTTTAGTAAAACTCATGGTCCCTGGATATAATTTTCAAGTTTCTGATTCTTGTTTTTTTCTTCATCTTGAGCTCTAAAATGGTTAGTGCCAGTGTCACATTTCTTCCATTAATTTTTAAAGTATGTATAAACAAATATTACAGAAATGAAAAAGGCCAAATTTAAGTAATATTGGTACTTAATATTTTGTAAGAACTCATGTTAAACATTTAAAATGATACACTGTGTCCTCATTATTAATTACCTCATAGTTTTACAGTAGTTGTTAGAATTTTAAATGACCTAAAAATTTAAAATGACTTTTATGATTGAACTCAGTGAAACTAAACTATTTTTCATTTCGTATCACTTGGTATAATTTGCTTGGCAGTCTCACTTCTTCAGCTGAGATTCAAATCAAAGTTTCAGAGTCAATGGAAAGTTTTACCATGAAAACTAATACTGTAGAGTCATCTCATTCTTTGAATCTTGATACAAAGGGAGAAACTATTTACGTATAGAATAATGTGCAAAATAGAATTTAAAAGACAAAAGATAAATAGGGCGGCACTTGGTAACTGAAGAGACAGGCAGTATTTGCAAGTTAGAAGCAATTTTGATGTATTATCAGATGACAGTCTTACTTATTTTAATAGTACTTATAATCTCTCTTTTTCACCTTCACTTTAGTCAATTCCACATAAACCTTAACTGCCTTTTTTTTTTTGAGACGGAATCTCGGCCCTGTTGCCCAGTCTGGAGTACGGTGGCATGATCTCGGCTCACTGCAACCTTCATCTCCTGGGTTCAAGCAATTCTCCTGTGACTACAGTCCTACCACCACACCTGGCATTTTTTTAAATTTTTATTTTTAGTAGAGACGGGGTTTCACTGTGATAGCCAGGATGGTCTCCATCTCCTGACCTCATGATCCACCCGCCTTGGTCTCACAAAGTGCTGGGATTACAGGCGCAAGCCACCTCGCCCGGCCTTTTAACCCCTTTTAAGCTTCTTCATGTCCCTATCAAAGAAAAGAGGCACAATCAAAACTATTTAGGAAAAGTTACCTTTCTCTAATATTATTTAGTAATTCTTTTTTAATTTTTAAATTATCTTTTGGAATAGTTTTTGAAATAGGCGTATTTTTAGGACAATTTATCTACAGATAATCATTCTTTTTTTTTAGACAGAGTCTCACTCTGTCACCAGGCTGGAGTGCAGTGGTGCGATCTCGGCTCACTGCTGCCTCTGCCTCCTGGGTTCAAGTGATTCTCCTGCCTCAGCCTCCTGAGTAGCTGGGACTACAGGCAAGCGCCACCATGCCCAGCTAATTTTTGTTTTTTTAGCAGAGATGGGTTTCACCATGTTAGCCAGGATGGTCTCGATCTCTAGACCTCATGATCCACCCACCTCGGCCTCCCAAAGTGCTGGGATTATAGGTGTGAGCCACTGCGCCCAGCCAAGTAATCATTCTTAATAATTAAGGTAAGATAGATTAGTTCAGAAAAAATATAGGATATTTTTTGGACTGAACAAGTGACTTTAAAGTACTATGTCATTATGGTGAGGGGCTGTTTATATTCAGATAAAGTCATAAATTGCTCAGAAAAAAATACAACACTGTACTATCTACTTGAATACCAATGATTCATACATAGGTCAATACCGTATTTTCTTTTTCGTTACATTTCAGGCATATAAGGAGTACAAGCCTAATTCACTGCAGACATGTAGACATTACTGCAAAGAAGACATAACCTCCAAACTGAAGGCATTTAAACACTTTTTTGCTTTATGCCAAAAAAACTTATTCAAAGCACTACCTTGAATTGCTTTTCCAGTCGTGTCTTTCCTCCTACTCCCGGTATAAGGATGCTGTTAACATAGCTGTGCAGCTGATTTGAAGATACTTCAGTCTCCTTTCCAAGAATGGCTTCCAACAAGGCATCATGGATGAAAATGTACTGCTCCTAAGCGGTACAATATATGGTAGTCACTCAGGGAGTGTTAAGGGTTAGCCACTCATTCATGAAGTCTACCTTAGTTTAATTCTGCCCCTGACAGGGACCTCCCAGTGCATTCCTTCAGGCACTTACAGCTAGGTGATTTGTTCCAATACTCAACTTGCTTATCAATCCTAACTTATTTTAGGGTAGAGACTGTGTTAAGTTTAGCTCCATATTCTATACTGTGTGATAAGCAATCAAGAAATCGTTTTCAATGATGGGTTTTAGAACCATCCTCGCCTATGTGTTTCTCAGGCCAGACAACATGTTTAACTCCCCCTACCATCTAACACAGCTTTTCAACTGTATCTGCTTCATAAGTGCTGGTGTAGTTATTTAGGAATCCAAATGTTAAGATCCATACAGAAATGTAAAACTGTGATCCACAAAATAGTATATCTACTACTACAAACCTGTAAATTCCCGCAAGCCCTAAAAGAATGAATCTGTCTCTTCACTATCATTTACCTTTCAGTTAAAGCATGTGCCACAATCTCATGAGGACACTGGCAACTGTTCCTTACCTCAGTCTGGACGAGGTAGTTACGCTGTGTCCTGATATGCTTCAGGAATCCCAGGACATTAACTGTGCTTTTGTCTTTTATCTGTTGTAGCATGCTGTCTATTACAATATAGGTGCCTGTCCTGCCCACACCAGCACTGTAAGAAATGAAGACAGACACTCAACTGACACTTTTATCATACTGTTAACTTTGATTCAAAAAGTTGCAATCTAAACCCCATTTATTTTATTATTATTTTTTGAGACAGAGTCTCACTCTGTTGCCCAGGGCAGTGGCGCAGTCTTGTTTCACTGCAACCTCTGCCTTGCAGTTCAAGCAATTCTTGTGCCTCAGTCTCCCGAATAGCTGAAATTACAGGTGTGCAACTTTACATCCAGCTAATTTTTGTATTTTTAGTAAAGACAAGGTTTCACCATGTTGGCCAGGCTGGTTTCAAACTCCCGACCTCAGGTGATCTGCCCGCTTTGGCCTCCCAAAGTGCTGGGATTACAGGCATGAGCCACCGCGCCCAGCCTAAACCCTAGTTAGATAACCTAGTAAAGTTGACCTAGGTTATTCACTTAGCATTGCAACATAAATCACGGAACAGGCCACATTTATTTGAGTATCAAAGGGCGGGGGGGGGGGGGGGGAAGGGGGGGAAGAGGCAAGAATGCATTTGCAAATCAAACAGTAAAAGCATTTTTAAATAACCAAATTAAGTCATTTAGTGTAGTTGACAGAAAACAAGCTTTATACAAGCATTTCCCAGTGCTTTTGAAAAGGTATTATATGGAACTTATAAACTAAAAATTTAAAAATGAAATCTTTTCATATATATAATAAATATTATTTAGAAGAACCTTTCAGAAAAGCCATTTACAAAAACACAATCTCTAGTGTGGAAAGTTCTTGTGTTTAATACTAGATTCTTATTTATTAGGATAAGCCTACAATTTTCCTATAAACAATGGGGATTTTTTTTTTTTTTTGAGTCAGGGTCTTGCTCCATCCCCAGGCTAGAGTGCAGTGGTGCAAACACAGCTCACTGCAGCCTTGATCTACTGGGCTCAAGGGATTCTTCTGTTTCAACCTTCCATGTAGCTAGGACCACAGGCATGTGCCACCATGCCAGCTAACTTTTTTTTTTTTTTAATTTTTTTTTGTAGAAAAGAGGTCTCACTTTGTTGCCCAGGCTGGTCTCAAACTCCTGGGCTCAAGCAATCCTCCCACCTCAGCTTCCCAAAGTGCTGGGATTATAGCTGTTGGCCTCCATGCCTGGCTCATATTATTAATAAGATAATTTTATAAAAAACTAGAGATTCGGCAACCAACAGAATGGGAAAAAATTTTTGCAGTTTACCCATCTGACAAAGGGCTGATATCCAGAATTTACAAAGAACTAAAACAGATCTACAAGAAAAAACCTAACAAGCCCATTCAAAAGTAGGCAAAGGATATGAACAGACACTTTACAAAAGAAGACATACATGAGGCCAACAAACATATGAAAAAATGCTCATCATCACTGGTCATCAGAGAAATGCAAATCAAAACAACATTGAGATACCATCTCACGCCAGTTAGAATGGCGTTCATTAAAAAATCTAGAGACAACAGATGCTGGAGAGGATGTGGAGAAATAGGAACACTTTTACACTGTTGGTGGGAATGTAAATTAGTTCAACCACTGTGGAAGACAGTGTGGCGATTCCTCAAGGACCTAGAAATAGAAATTCCACTTGACCCAGCAGTCCCATTACTGGGTATATATCCAAAGGATTACAAATCGTTCTACTATAAGGACACGTGCACATGAATGTTCATTGCAGCACTGTTTACAATAGCAAAGACCTGCAACCAACCCAAATGCCCATCGACGATAGACTGGATAGGGAAAATGTGGCACATATACACCATGGAATATTATGCCGCCATCAAAAATGATGAGTTTGGGTCCTTTGTAGGGACGTGGATGAACCTGGAAACCATCATTCTCAGCAAACTGACAGAAGAGCAGAAGATCAAACACCGCATGTTCTCACTAATAGGTGGGTGTTGAACAATGAGAACACATGGACACAGGGAGGGGAGCACTACACACTGGGGTCAGTTGGGGGGAAATAGGGGAGGGACATTGGGGGGTGGGGAGCTGAGGAGAGATAGCAAGGGGAGAAATGCCAGATGTAGGTGATGGGGAGGAAAGCAGCAAATCACACTGCCACGTGTGTACTTATGCAACAATTTTGCATGTTCTTCACATGTACCCCAAAACCTAAAATGCAATAAAATAAATGGGGAAAAAAAATAAAAAACAAAACTAGATATTGATCTAATTTTTTAAAAACCACAGAAGCAGCAGGTGAGTTCTTAATGTTACAGGAATAGAGCCTCTTTAAAACTGTTGTAAGTCTTACCCATCCCAGTTTCTAGTGGAAGATTCAGCTTCCATGTTAAAGCAGTAGTAGTCACTGTGGTCCAAGATCACCGAGTCCTAAGTCCCCTGCCCCACCTACTTCACATATTGAACCCCAGGCCCTACCTGCAGTGCACCAACACAGGGCCCATTTCTGGCATCCGAGCTGCTGAGGATCTCCTCACGAAAGTCAGTACTGGAAGAGCATACTCGGGAACTCCCATGTCAGGCCACTGTGTATAGTGATACTGGATCACTACCCTTTCATTCTGACGACCCTTGGGATTTCCCTTCTGACCCTGTGAGAAAGGTGGAAAAAAGATGTCTTTAAGGTGAGGGGTGGACATTCTGGAAAAAAGTAATGTAAGGCTGTCAGGACACATGACCACTGATCTCATTCACCCTAATCACTTTTCCCAGGCTAGTTTATTTCCTCTTGTAGCCAACTTTCATGCCATTAAATGGAGACATTACCAAGCTCTATATGAAATATCACTATCACTTAGAAGAGAAGACTAAGACTGTACTAAGAACGAACATTTAGTATTTAGTATTAGTTTTTTTTGGAATTGGAACTATCCAAAGCACTTGCAATTTTCTTGCAAGTCCTCCATTTCCTGACTTTCTGTCCCAAATCCAGATCTTAGTACTTTGCTTTCATTTCTCTGTGGGCTATGATTCCCATTCCCTCTCCACTGCCCAGGCTGGACCTTCAGGAGCCAGAGTGCTGGTTGCTGCTGTAAACTATGCAGGAAGTGATGGGAAAATTCTAAGTGTCGAATACTTCTCTCTTTAGAGTCAGAGGCAATGTCTCATTTATCTGTCACTTTCATAAATGACTTTTTCAGAGTAGTTTTCCTTTGACTGAACTTTTTATATAAATTTTAAGTACTTTAGATGAAAAATTTCCCCCAAACAGATAACATGCTATATGTTTTCTTATTATCAATACCTCAATAATTTCTAAATTTTTGGGGATGACTCAGGGTCATTAATCAACATTGAAGCTTAAAGGCTGTCTGGTCCTGTGCTATTATACATAGGCCCATGATAGCTTTAATTCTTCTGTTAACTCATTTTTCTACTTTTTCCTGTATGTAAAACACCTAAAGTTCCTACTGGACTTCTTCCTCTGACTTAAGCTGTTTCTAAAACAAGAGTAGGTGGGCCCTGTTTAAATACTTGAAAGATTCCCATTAGTTGGAATTTTTAAGTTTTATGCTGGTTATGGATTATCTTGAGCCAGCCAGCAGGTCTATTTTATAACATAGAACACAGATGTTGCGCTACACTACTGATATTCATGTTATTTCATTTTGGGAAATAAACATACATAGAAGGGACTGTTAACCTAGGATCACAGATGCGCTTTGGAGCCCCTGAATTTTATATAAAAATGTGAGTAAATGTCAATGTAAATGGGGCAAGGAGGGTACAGTTTTATCACATTTTCCAAAATGTCCAAGACACCAAGAAAACAAAATTATCCCATTGCTGCAAACAACTGCCATACCTAAGTTCTGTGGAAGAACTACATTTTTTAATGAGCATCTATTTACAGTTCTTCATATAGTAGTTCCTCCTTATCTGCAGTTTCATATTCTCGAGGTCAACCACAGTCCAAAAATATTACAGTATTTTAAGAGAAAGAGTATACATTCATATAACTTATTACAGAATATTATTGTTCTATTTCAGTATTAATGTCTTCCTGTGCCTAATTTATGAATTTTATCATATGTATGGATGTAAAGGAAAAGACACTGTATGGAAAAGACATTGTATAAACAGACTTCAGTAGTATCTGAGGTTTCAGGCATCACTGGGCATCTTGAAACATGCCTTACACAATTAAGGGGGAATAGCTGTACTCCTGTGATGATTGATCTAGGATTCTTGTTGTGACAGTGGATTTTGAAAAAGAAACTGAGATAACCTGAAAACAGTATTTCCACAAGTGTGATGCTCAGGGTATTAGTAGTTCTGTAGAAAAGGGTTTTATTTTTAACACCAGTGCTTTGGTCACTCTAAGTTCACTGTAAATTTCTAAAATGGCAGGGGGATACACATTATGTAACATTCATTTTCCATTCTTAGTGAACAGCAGAATCGGACTTTTACAAGAATCTTACAGCACAAGTATTCCTTGGAACACACTTTGGGAAACAATGCTTTAAAGCTCTCAGAAAACTGGAATTAAAAAGCTAAATCAAACAGATGCTGCCATATTTGCTGAGTATTACCAAAATCTAAGAGGATGATTTTTTAAAAATGAAGCCTGTTCACATAGAGATTAAAGAGCTCAATCAGGCCAGTTAACTTCTATTATATGCTTTGCCAGTACCTTGCACAGCATACACTGATGTCAATCAAAACAGTCATGAAAAATGTTTTTAAAATACTTTTTAAAAACCAAGTTGGTTATGAGATTTGGCTTTGGTTGTACAGTAACTTTCATACAAGTATAAAAAGGAGATGCCCTGGTAGCCTACCCGATTCCTTCCATACCTTTTTCATTTTTGTATTTCTGACTGAGAAACGACGAACAGTATAGCAGGCATGTACTTTTGTGCTCTTCAGTGTGACAATAATGTTTCCATACTCCTCACTATTCTCTGTTGGCCAATACTGATCACATTTTCGCTGCAAAAAGAAAAAAGTTGTAAAGTATAACTGGAATCTGTGCCACAATTCTGTTGATAATGTAATTTCAAATGACAATGTTAAAACACAGGTAAGAATGCCATTTGGTTGACTGAAAAAAGAATACATGAGTTTAACTGCTTTAAGGCAGGTATGACCTCTGATGAGGTTGATGGCTTGGGAAAAGTTTGTGTAAGACCATGTGAGAAATGGGCCTAGTAATTATGACCACCTTTCACTATGTATACATTTTAAAAAGGGACTAAGAAGGAAACCTCTATGTCTGACCTGTAAGAAATGTGGGCAGGGTTTGTTATAAAGGGAGCTTAAGTATCATTTGGAAAGCTGGGTTGAATTTATGGAAGTTCTCTTCTGACTGTGACAATCTTTTTGTTATAACTTGGATCACCAAAAGTAAAACGGACTCCACAACATGAAGCAGTGGTGATTTTGAGCAGGGAACCTCAAGTGTAGCTTCTCTTATTTTTATTTTTTATGTTTTTAATTTTTAGTTTTAGTTTTGGGGTACATGTGCAAAACGTGCAGGTTTGTTACATGGGTAATGTGTGCCATGGTGGTTTGCTGTACCTATCGACCCAGTGTGGTGATTCCCTGAAGTATAGCTTTTATTCCAGTCTAAATTGGCATCATCTAGTGTAAACTCATACTCCAACAAATTCTACAGCATTATTTTTTAACAGGTCCTCTTAATGATGGTCAAACTGTTTAAGCAATTTTTGCTTCCCCTAGTCTTAACTATTAGTAATTCCTTGACTATACTATGCTCCTTTCAACTTCCTGGTTTACTATTCTCTCTGTCCCCTGTACTTAGAATGCCGTTTCCTTCTCATCTTAGCCTGCATAACTCCTCTTATCATTGCTCAAGTCTCATCTCAAGTATTAGCTCCTTTAAAACAAATTTTGTACAGAGGATACACTGATTCATTTTGCAGCATTACACTAATACCCTGTTCATCTCTTTCATCACATTTATTTTTTCTTATAATGCCTTAGCTCTCTTTCCTACTGGATCATAAGCAAGGTAAGAGCAGAGAGAACACTTTCCATTTCTGTAACTCTTTATACCTTGTCAAGTTACTACCTTACAGCAGGTAATCCATAAATATTTTTTGAATGAAGGTGCTTTATTAAGATAAATGAGTCAAGGAGCTCTTACTCTTCCTTTTTCCACGAGGTTTGTAATCATCACAATGATTCCAGTGTTTTGTTCCCAAATCATTCTCCAGAAATCTTCAAATGTAGACTTCAAAGGTCCTTGGGTGGCAATGTAAGCTTTTGCTTTGTTGTAACCCTTCAAAATGACACAACACAAATTAAGATGAAAGCACTATCACAGAAGACCAGTAAATAATTCAAATATTTTCCATAGTGAATAGGCTTTGTTTTTAGTAAAAGCTCTGTACAGTATTAAAATACATTAAACAGTTTCTTCTGCAGTCTTCAATTTCCAGAAACAGGTTTATAGTAACATTTCTGACTTACATCAACATAGTTTGCATTAATGTAGTCGCTGTGCTTGGAGTCTTTTCCTGGTAAAGGTCTTAACTTCACCCTACTGTGATCATCTATAGAAGATAAGAAAAAAAGCAAAAATATAATGTATAATTCAGAAACTAGCAGCATTCTGAAGCACAACACAAGGCAATCAGGTAGCCCAAGAAAACTTTTGGCAGAACAACAACTAAATAGAGCATTCAAAACCATCCCCAAAATATAGAGCCACTTCTATATCTCCTGCTCTCAGGATGCAAATTCATTTAAAACGATTACAAATTGCAGTCATCCAAAATTTCCTCATTCTATATTGTAAAGCCAAGTTCAAAGGTATTTACTTGTTCTGTAATTTGAAGCTTAAAGGGCTTTGATTATGCCCTATGCCCCAGTTCCCTCCGCATTAATACAAATATAAAAGGGTGACTGATTATAATATCAAGTCCAAAACATCTATTAATATTGCAGGCAGTTCCATTGCTAATTCACTTGGATTCCCTGCTACCCCAACAGAACCTAAGTAATTGAGGAAACCAGAGCTTTTCTCAAGAGTAATCTCATTATAGGAATGTGAAGTTAATGTTCAGATTTTAGGATCTACTTAACCTCAGTTTATGAACAAAAGTGGGGGAAAGTGATATATGATGTGTATCCAGTTGCCCAACAGAGTGAGCCTGCTTCTTTAGGATAGCAAAATAAGTAAAAGGAAGCTGAGGTCATAATTTTATTTTCCCTAGGTAGAAACAGAATGGGCAAAACCCAATTTATGTTTCTGTCTATAGTCACTGTCATAAAACGATAGTTCAAAAAGAAGTCCAATGAGTGGATCAGCACAGGCATTTCCTCAGAATATACCAAGCAGTTTTTGAGAGCCCTCTACATTCTTGGAGCTGTGAACTGCTTCTGTTGTTCTGACAAACTTTCAGTTTAGGGCTGACATGAAACAGGTGTTGCTTGATATAAACAGGCCCCAAAGGAAAAATTTATTCTAAGGCATCTGCATCCAAACTGTTATGCCTTAGACCGTATAGTGTTAGTTCTTAGACTGACAAATAAGACATTAATAGACCAACATGGGAGGTGATTTGGTGACATCCACATATACCTTGAAAGTTGTGACAAATCTGCGAGGTTTTTCGTACATGTTTCTGGCACATTCATGGTCTGTTTTACTTGTTTCTGTGATATTTCTATGCTATTCTTTGGTATAAAAAGCATTAATATAGGTGTAGATGAAAGCAGGCAATGTGTCCACAATCTGAGTGGCCAATAGAACACCAAAACCTAACTCCCTGAATGTTTGAAAATAAAACCACATCTAATTTGAAATTGTGACAGTAAAATCACAAAGTTGTGAAAGTGCAACCCACATTTAACCAGAGATGGTTTTCTAGTAAAACACCATGACCTTTGGGCACATCACAAAGAAGTTGCTTTGATTTTTTCTCCTCTTTCTCTGCCAAAATGCTTTTAGCAAGGCAGTAAGGCCATTAGAAGTAAAGGATGCTGTGGTAGAGAGAATGAGGGGTGGGTGTGTGTGTGTCAGAGATGTGTATATATCCTTTCTTTATTAGAAAGGAGGCATATCCAGATAGACAAATCCTCATAATCACAGCGTGGTGAACCTTGATTGAGCTGGCCATCAAATACTGCCAAAGGCAATCCAAAGACTGGGGAGAGGTTTGACTTTCTTCGTTGTTCTCCCCCTGCCTTTTTTAACCTCTTCATTTTCTCAGAAAAGTAGAACAAACAATCCTATTCAAAAGTAACTTGGAGTTTTTGTAACACTTTATTTAGAAATAAACTATCTCTGCCTATATTGGACATCTTGAATATAGAAGTTCAAGGAACCCACAAAAAATAACTACTAGCATAGATGGGTTCAGCAAAGTTTTAGGATACAACCTACAATTGTATTTATGTACACTAGCAATGAGCAATCCAAAACTAAAACTAAGCAAACAATTTTGTTTACATTAGCATCAAAGGGAATAAAATAGGAATAAAATTAATAAAAGAAGCACAATAGTACAATTCAGACTATAAATAATTGAAAGAATAGCCAAAACAATCTTGAAGAACTCACATTAAGAAAGTGAAAAGACAATGCACAGAATGAGAAAATATTTGCAAACTATATATTTAATAAATGATCTGTATGCAGAATATATGAAGGACTCTTAAAACTCAACAAAAGAGTAATCCAGTTAAAAAATGGTAAAGGATCTGATTAGACATTTCTCCAAACAAGATACACAAATGGCCAATAAGCATGAAAAGATGCTCAACGTCACTATTTGGGAGATGCTAAAATCAAAACTATAATTGGATACCACTTCATACCTGTTAGGATGGCTATTATTTTTTTTTTTTAAATAAGAGTTGCTGAGGATGTGGAAACATGGGACCCTTTATATATTGTTGGTGGGAATGTAAAATGAATAGCCACTTTGGAAAAGAGTTTGATAGTTTCTCAAAATTTTAAACATAGAATTACCATATAATCTAGCAATACTACTCCTAGGTGTATACCCAAGAGAACTGAAAATATATGTCTCCATAAAGACTTGTACATGAATGTTCGTAGCAGTATTCATACTAGCTGAGAAATGGGGGAAAAAAACAACTGTCCATCAACTGGAAACAAAATGCTGTATATCCATATATTAGAGTATTATTCAGTGATAAAAGGCAATGAAGTACTATATGTGGTACAACATGGATGAATCTTGAAATCATTATGCTAAATGAAAGAAGCAGACACAAAAGGTCACACAGAGTATGAATCTGTTTATATGCAATGCCCAGAATATGCAAACCGACAGAGACAAAGTAGATACAGGGTTTCTAAGTGCTGGAGAGAAGGAGGAATTGGGAGTGCCTGCTAAGCAGTTTCTTGCTGAGGTGCAAAAAATGTGCTAAAATTAGCTGTAGTGATGATTGTCCAACTCTCTGAATATGCTAAAAGCCACTGAGTTGTATACTTTAAATAGGTAATTTTTTTTTTTTTTTTTTTTTTGGAAACGTCTTGCTCTGTTGCCTAGGCTGGAGTGGAGTGGCGCAATCTTGGCTCACAGCAACCTCCACCTCCTGGGTTCAAGTGATTCTCATGCCTTAGCCTCCCGAGTAGCTGGGACTACAGGTACATGCCACCATGCCCCATTCACTTCTGTATTTTTTTTTTATAGAGACAGGGTTTCATCATGTCGGCCAGGCTGGTCTCAAACTCCTGGCTTCAAGTTATCTGCCTGCCTCGGCCTCCCACAGTGCTGAGATTACAGACATGAGCCACTGTACCCGGCCTTAAATGGGTAAATTTCATATGGTATGTGAATATTTCACTAAAACTTGAAGAAAACATTATATATTAGTGTTCAAATTTTAAGTGGTCCAATTTAAATGCACTATTATATATAATTCTGTGTAATGTAGTCCTTACCATAGTATATGTTAACTATAAATATCTATGCCCTTACCCTTAGTATCAAAGCATATATTAAATGTCAGTGACCCAAGCCCCACATATCTATGAAATGTGGTCTTCTAGCCATAAAAGTAGTTTGTGCTCCTACAATATTCCTTGAGGCTCTGTATGAAGAATGTCCATTTGTTTGCGTCCCTAACCTACAGAATATTCCTGACTGTGGTAATGTGATAGATAGGGCTGAGCACATGGACCAAAAGGCCTGGAGACTCATCATTTAAGGTACAGACCAATTATCTCATCTTTCAAAGAATGCTCGGGAGGCTGAGGCAAGAGAATCGCTTGAACCCGGGAGGTGGAGGTTACTGTGAGCCAAGATCACACCACTGCACTCCAGCCTGGGCAACAAGAGTGAAGCTCCGTCTCAAAAATAAATAAAAGAAGGAAATAATGCTTTGAAATTCAGCTTGCTTCATTCAATTCCCAACGTTTTCATTTGTATTTAAAAGATTTGGCCCCTTACTATCACACTGGTCTTTTAAGTGGAAAAAAGAAAAAAGATTTGGGCCTTACAGGTTAAAACCATTGTCAAGATAGCCAAATGACATTCAAATTTTGGCTCCCAACATTTGATATGACATCACTTCATGTGAAAATAGTGAAGCTCAGAACATTTTCTTTCAGTCACCTTATTAAGCTCTCTGAGCTCTGACAGCCTAATGAAAGACTAGGGGGGAAGAAAATGTCCCTACTTCTACACTGTTGAAGATGGGCTAATGAGAGGTTAGCTTGCAAGTGTCATTCTTTCTTGGCATCCTGCTTCTGATCGCTTGACTTTCAGCTTATACTCAGCATGAAAATTTAATTTCCTCACAGTTGAATATAGTTTAAAGTTTATTACTCACATGCTAAAATGTTGATGTATCTGTTTTTGTGCTTGTTTTCTGGATGATTGGAATGTTCCGCAGTGATGTTCATATCAGCAGTACAGCGCTGGACTTCCTAGTGAAGAAAACAGCAAGATTTTAGACACAGTTTAGAAACAAAGGAACACCATCTACATTCAAAAGGATAAAATACTTACCCTCTAGCCGCAGCCACCATTACCTCCCCAATCTCAACTTCAGATATAATTATATATTTATAACAAGCTTATGAAAAATGTGAAGAAGGTATAAAGAAGATTTCATTCTTCAATATTTCATCAATCATCTACTGTATTCTAGATTTTGACCTAGTCCCTGGGATGTAAAACAATATCTCTTTTCGAATACATCACAGTCTATGGGTGAGAAAAATATTCAAAAAGATAGTCAAACATGACGAATAGAAAAGAGGCCTGAAAAAGCTGTGATAGGAGCACAGAAGAACAGAGGAAGGCTTTAGACAGGTGAAAAAATGTACCTAGTCTTAAAGGAAGAAAGGGGATTTCTAAGAAGTATAATCTCTACGATGATTTGCAATATGCTTAGAGGCCTGATAGCCTCATTTATAATTGTGAGGCTACAAATTAACGCTGAAGATTCAGTGCTGAAATAACCCGAATAATAGCCCAACTAATGGTCATATCTCATATATACAGTCTTCACAAATTATTTATAAACTCTAATATTTTTTAAGTTATCCTTCTTTGGAAAAAATAGTAGCAGAAACAATGCTCTTATACCACCTTGGCGGTGGATATAAACATTATCCATTAGCCTAACACAACGTTGCTAAAAAGCCAGATTTTTCTATACTGTATGCTTCAAACCCAAGAAAGTACTGGAGCTAACTAATAAGGGACGTCATTAGTGGTGCACAGCTGCTACAAAAAGCCTGAGCAAAGTAACACAAAATTATCAGGAGAAATGTTTTACACAGAACAGATGCAGCAGAGTTTAGGAGCATGCAGACTTTTTTTTCCCACAAAGGAGTTGCATAGCAGTTAGGGATGTTTTCCACAGTATTTATATTAAACATAATGAAAACAATGAACTGGTTGTCTTTTATATTCACAAAGTACTTCCCAGTGAGAAGTACACTTCTTCTAAGGAGGAAGTCACTGTACTCAAAGAATTTAAGGTATAAAAGCAAAGAATTTCTATCTGTTCAAAGAAACAGTGTTCGATGACTCTCTAATTGTTGGACACTGTATATGGAAGTTTCCATAATTATAGTCCTTCCCAGCTGTCCATTAAAAAAAAAGCCCCCACAGGCGTTAACGGAATCCAACTTTTTAGAGGAAGCATGTTTCGTGATAGTTTTTACCCATTCCTTACGCTTACTAAATTTAATAAACTCCAATATTTTCTGTTCTAACATAGTTTATAACCGATGCTTTGGAAAACACTGGTTTAAGGAGCATCAAGGCTGCCCTTTGGCTGTTCTCTAAAATGAGATAATAAAGTGTGGTCGCAAATCATTCTACATAAGAACAAGAGCGATGCTAGCCACTTAGCATATCGGGACCTGCCTTTTGAAACTGCCTTAAGAGACCTAAGGCATACTCTTTTGAATAGTTTCAGACAACTTTTGAAAATGGATTTGAAACAAGTTGTTATTTTGTTTTCAGGTTTCAAAGGTCACACCTTTGACATGGACTTCTTTAGGGTTGAATTGTTCAGATATCTTATGCTGAGAGATTGTAGCTTTTACTACCTTAGTCTGAGATTTACCTTTTTTTTTTTTTTTTTTTTTTTTTTTTCCTGTTGTACGGATTTGACCACCATAGCTATGGACTGAAGTTGGAGCCTCTTTTCTAATATAATGCAAATGACCAAGACTGCTTGGGAGCAGCTGTCAGCATTGTTTAAAGCTGTCATTCAATATGGCCAATCAAACTCTTTGTTATCTAAAACCCCTTGTCTGATCTGTTGCCTCTATTTCACTTTTCCAATTATATGAATGACAGAAACAAAAAACGGTAATAAATATTGTCAAATCTGATTTTATTAGAACCCATAGGGTTTGGCCTTCTGATTTTGTTTTGTAGATAATAATGTCATCTGTAATTCCTTGCAGTACTGCTTGACTCATTTAGATGCTGATAATATCATCAGATCCTGGAGTGTCTTTTCTCTATCAGAACGGCCATTTCAAAGTTAACATGATTTTAACAGGTGTTAAAAGCTCTTTACAGAGATGCTGGCCAATGGAGTATGCATTGTAAAGTTACCTATTCAGAACTCTGATAAATTCAGAGCTCTGTTTAAGCTTGTTTATATTTTACTCTCTATATAACAAAGCTAGAATTCTCAAAAAGAAGAGTCTGAATCTTAACAGGCACATAAGCAAAGGAGACGACCAATAGAAGACAGGTTTAAAATAAAGCAAAAAATCAAAAACTGAACAAACCCTAAAATGCGATACCCCCAGAATTCTAGGTAAGTGACATAGGCTAAATCACTCCCTACCTAGAGTCATTGATGCAAGAGGCTATCTAAAGAGCACTTAAAAACTTGTCCTACTATACTGTGGCTCAATTAAAGAAAAAAAAATAAATCCAACAGAACATCTAGAAATCTTTCAGATTGCTCAGTTCCACAAAGGAAGCTGAGAATAAATTACTTGGATCTGGTTACCAAGTATTAGACCAAGTAGGGGTAACATTCTCAGTGCCTGAGTTCAGGAAGCCTACGGTTGTGTTAAGGAGACTGTTTACAGAAGACTGATGGGTTTAGGTCATGGTAGTGACCCAGTGCATGTACAGTGTCAGACACAGAACTGGCCTTTGACAGGTGCTGGTTACACTGCATCTTCTGGCTTCTACTCTCTTCTGCTCAGGGTATAAATTGCTGCCAGACTGATTTTCTTCAAATGTTGTACTGTTACTCCCTTCTTCAGAAACATCTGGAGAGATTCCACATTTCTTTAGCAAGGCTTTCAAGGTCCCATCTTAGCTTCCACTCCCTTCCCAATCCCAGACAGTATTAACTCCATACCCTTTGAAAACACCACTGGATTTTCTGCTCTTTGCTTTATTGCCATTTACCTTGGTAAGAATGACTGGTTTCTTCCTCTGTCCAAATCCATGTATCTTTATCTAAAATAACTGTGTTTGCCCCCCCCCAGAAAACTAACCCATATTTGGAAAGTGTAATAGCATTATTATCCAGCAGCTGGTCTGTAATGTAATTATTTTTCATGTTTAATTAGGGAAATCTGGCTACCTCCCTTTTATCTCCTCTTCACAAAAACCTCAAACAACTGTGATTTATCTCATAACCATTTAAAAATGTTTTTCTTAAGATGTTTAAGACCAAAAACGGGCATTTTTGTCCAAAAGGCTCAGGAAACAAACTCTACAGCAAGCTTGTCCAACCCATGGCCCACGGGCCACATGTAATCTAGGATGGCTTTGAATGCAGCCCAACACAAATTCGTAAACTTTCTTAAAACATTATGAGATTTTTTTTTTTTTCAAAATTTTTTTTAAGATCATCAGCTAGTGTATTTTATGTGTGGCCCAAGACAATTATTCTCCCAGTGTGGCCCAGGGAAGCCAAAGATTGGACAACCCTGCCTACAGGATCATTTTCTGCCCTCTTGCAGGCAGCAGTCAGTGCAGCATTACATCTCTGACCAGAGATTTCCCTATTATATGTCATTAGCAGCCTTGGATGTCTCCCTTCATTATCTAAAATGACTGTGGCCACTGGTCCCTCAGAGCATGGGCTCAGGTGGACAAAGCTTTGTTCTTTTAAGATGAACAACCGCCCCAAATTTAGCACAGCTGGTTAACTGCAATAGAGGCATTCCCCCAAAGGATCTTGTCAAGGGGCTATGGACCTCTGGCCTCATCCTGTACTCTGCTTTTAGACTTCTGATTCTCACAGTGCCTGCCTGTTAATTCTTCTGACTCATGGAGCTTTGGAGTTCCTTCCTTTTGAAAGAGTATACTAGCACTGCTTCTTTGGAAGGCTTCTACATTATGATTGTGGGGGCCGAGGAAGAGGTTCTCAATCTTTTAATACTACTCTGGGAAACTACTCCCTGGAAGGACAGTGAGGTTGAAGTTAGCTCAGGTAGCCAAGGGAATGGTGTCATCAAATGCTATTACAAGAAAAGGACTGATGTTATGTCTAGTGACTGCAAATACCGTATGATACTGCTTTCACAGTCTCTAGAATTTATCTGACAAGGACAAAAAGCTGGCTTTCAGCAACACTTCTAGACAAAAACTCAAAATTACCTACCAGTGAATTGTTTTTCTCATTTGCTAAGCAGCAACGTTCTGAAACCACAGTAGTTATTCAACATTTTGTGCTTCTGAGATGTTTAACCATGATGGGAGAGAATTTTTGCTGAAATCTCCAAAGAAAATACATAGGTGCCTTTGTCCTTTGCACTTCTTCGGAACTTTATGCCTGTACAATAGCACTTATTTTGCTTTGTCCTGTTTCTGTTTTGGTTGTGTACACCCTGGCCTCCCCCAACACGAGATTGAACTCTTTGAGGGCAAGGACTGTAATTCATTTTTGTATCTTATATTACGTCCAGAGAATGGCAGATCCTCAGTAACTGTTAGATGGGTTGTTTTAGTGCCTCTTAATGGCCAGTTGTTAACTTTTAAGTTGTATTTCTCTACAATTTTAAGATCGATACTTTGACTAATGTTAGGTCTACATGTTGGATAAGATGCTGACCTAAAATTATTCAAAACATTAATATTAATCTTATATTAATCTTGTAAGTCACATTCTCAGCTATCTGAGAAGGCTAGAGACTATAAAGATCATGTAATGGTCACCTAATACTCCTAGTTGGGGGGGGCGTTCCTAATTTGACTGCTCTCCCCAACTTTTTGTATTGTCAAGGCACAGCGGCATGATCATTTCTAGTCACTTGCAAGCTTGCTTATTTCTCCTTCTGACCTTGGCTCATTACAGGACATTACTCTGGCTTTTTGGTGTTTTTTTTTCCTGAGGCAGGGTCTTGCTCTGTCGCTCAGGCTGGAGTGCAGTGGTGCAATCATAGCTCACTGTAGCCTCAACCTCCTGGGCTCAAGGGATCTTCTTGCCTCAGCCTCTGAATAGCTAAGCAGACTACAGTTGTAGTGTCACCACACCTGGCTAAGTAATGTATTCTCTTATTTTAGGAGATATTCAAACTTGAGCTAGCTGTGAATGCTGTTTTATCTGTCTACTGGGAAGAATTATTCTGAAATTAGAGAATCAGTATATTTTCAAAAGCACTTAACTTCTGAAAGTACGCTGGTTGAGAACTCCTGGTATCAAGCTATCCTCCTGCCTTGGTCTCCCAAAGTGTTGGGATTACAGGTCTGAGCCATTCTGCCTGGCCCAGGCACTACTTTAAAGAGCCTGGATGGTGTCAAGGTGAACCATGTGCGTTCAAGTCAGATAGGAACTTAAACCTTAATGCTTAAACCTTACTGCTGCCATTTCAAAATGTAGCCAGCCACAGCCTCAGTTTTCTCATGGGTAGTTTCATCATCCGTAAAATGGGGACAGTAAGATAGCACCTACCTCAGGAAATAGTGGAATGATCCACGCACAGTGCTAACTAGTAAATGCTGGCCATCGTTATTCCAAGTAAATGGGTCTGGAAATCTGAGACCGAGATTACCTTAACTCTCTTACCAAAATAAAAGTTTGTTTTTAATTGCACAAAATCTTTTTCTATCCTTTCTTACAAAGCCTGTTACTATCTCTGTTTATAAAATGGCTGTAACAGCTTCTTCTGTTGCCTATTTATTACCAGTTTTCCCTTTTAGCAGTTACCCAAAAGGAACACTACTCTTTTAAAATACTTCAAATTTTCACTGAATTATAAAGTGACAATAATATAGGTGAGCTTTTCTATTTTCTTATTCTCCCTTTTATGTTGGGGCTTTGTTGTTCTTTTTAGAAGGATATCCTTCCTATTCTGAATAGCTCTGATTTTAAACCTTTCAAACCTGAAAAGATTGTGTCTGCCCTCCCCATTCCACTCCCGAAAGTATCAGCTAATACTACTTAAGCTATAAAGTTCAACGTAGGTGATTAAAGCTTTTAGCTGCAGTATACTTTTTTAGGACGGAAATATGGTACAGATGCCCAGGATTTGTTAATGGGCATGATTTTGATGCAGCAAAGCCCATTTTAAGTCAGATCAAGTTTACAGAGGTATAGCTGATTATTTTGAATAATTAAATGGTGTCAAAACCAGCTGTGAGGAATAGCACTGGGGTCTCAAATCATAAATAATTGAGAAACCGGAGTTGCATTCGATCATCCTGATCAAATTCTGCTCTCTAGAGGATAAATGTTTGTCCTGAATATCATCAACATTGTTAAATGCCTCAATATTCTTGTTCAGTCATCCAGCCAACAGTCAATTGAACTAAATCACTTTAACACCATACACATTTGCTGTCCTCATGAATACAAAATGTTTGACTTAAACCATGTTCTTTGTAGTTGAATAGGCACCGTTTTTAGTAAGCATCTAATAGCAATAAATACTTGACATGCTTTTGTTGGTTCCATAAAACATATGACTTCATAGAATAAATCAGAGGTTCTTTCGACCACCTTTGCTTTCATTCTGCTCAAAACAACAAAAACTAACAAAAAACTAAGAGAAAGCCTTAATTTAAAACAAGTCATCAATATAATTGCCTTTATGATAGCCTTTGGGGATTCCAAATGTGCATAGACGGGCTTTTTGTCCTGTTTTTATTTCTCATTCTTCATTCAAGGTAGCTGCATCTTACAGCTGTATGACTCCTAGATGATCTTAAAGTGCTTACCTTCCATTACTTCATTTTGCCTCTAACCAATTTTGTTGAAAGAGGTGGGTAGGTTAGCAGCATCGTCATCATCATCATTTCTATTTTAAAGTAGAAATGAGACAGAAAAAGGAACTGACTTACCCATAAAGCTAGAAGACAGCTGAGCTGCCATGAAAACTTGGCCTCCTCGACACAACTCTTGCTGCCAGAGATGTGCCTTAGTTAAGCGCCTCAGTGAAGAAAAGGGCAGTCTGTTTAATAGCTCCTCATTGACACCCTGTCACTGCTGAACTGGCACGGAACCCAGAGTTGGCAGGGTGGTGCATGCCTCTCTCTACCTTGTTTCCTACACACCAGTTCTTAAAATCAGAAGGCTGTCTTAACCCAAGTCTTCTCTCCAAGGATTAATAATCATGAAAACAACAGCAGTCAACCTTTGCATGGTTCTTAACAATAAACTCGGCGTGTTTAAAAATGTTAATCATTATTTTCTCCAACAACTTTACAATGGAGGTGACATTGGTGCCATTTTTTAAAATGAGAAAACTGGGGACCCTACATGAGGTGATTGGCCCGAGGATTATGAAGCTCACTACTGATGAAGCTAGCATCATTTTTCAGACACCAAACCCGCTATCGTCACTAGACCATGTGCATTGCAGAAAAGACACAGAATTAGGGAGGTTTCTATGATGATTGCTGTTCCCAGTTAGATGAAGCAAGAACCTAAAAACAATCCCTACCAGTCTGCTTCTTTTCTATCCCTGTCTGTTCTTTTATAGAACCGCAGGTTCAAGACAGGTACAATCAACTCCCCTTTCACCTAAATTTTATTGGGAAAAGAATGCCTATTAAAATTATAGAAGAGAAGAAAAACTCCCCTTTCCACAGTTAATTGTTTTGTTATGCTTGGAATGAATTCAGTTCAAGTTTCCAAAAATCTGCATAAAGTACGAGTTAGGTTTCTGGAAGTTAACTTCCAGCTTTGAAACATACCTCAAAATCCTCAGAGAACCCATGCTGGTTATTAGAATAGAGCTCACCGATGTGTTTGACAAACTGTTTGACAGGAATGGCTTCCATGTCATCTGGGGGAATACAATAATATTCAGAGTTATAAAGAATACTTGCATAAAACAAATCACACTGATAAAGCATACTTAAGACAAATACTTGATTTTGGCAAAGAGCAAAATAAGATCACCCAAAATAGATGTCCTGAAGAAACATCTCAGGATTTATTTTACATTAGGATCTCATTATGACTTTAATGCCTACAAGCTAGGTTAAATACAGTTTTTTTAAAAAAGGTACATAGAGAATTCCCTTTACTTTTTATATTCAAGGCAATTTACATAGTTAAATTACCAGAGCACACTCTTAACTAAAAGTGTGAATTCATCAAGGGAACCCACTTGCCAAGAAATTTTATCACACACACCGGGGATTTTGTTTTTGTTTTTGTTTTTAAATTGCTATTCAATGGAGTCCAGCTTGAATTTCGAGCAATTAAGTTCTATTTCCAATCTTTTAAATCTTAAGCAATCCTTTATACACAATTATAGATAGATGCCATTGTACCAGCTGGCTCTGGGTACAATGCCATCTATCTTTAAGTGTTCAAAATTTTAGCTCAAGACAGCTGTGTCTACATGATGCCAAATAATCAGTTTGACTGAATTAACTGGATTTTTTTGGTGTTGACAGACTAGGTATAGATTCAGGAAGACTCCACATTCCAATTTATTTCTTGTTGTCCCTTCAAAAGGAGACTTTCAGTTCATAAGCCCAAAGTATGTTTTAAGCCTATTTATCCTGATACTTGAGTGCTGCTGTAAAATAGCCACACCCAACTAACTGGAGCTCCCCAACCTCCTTCTTCCCTTCTCCCTCGACCCTCCCCCACAAATATTTCCTTTTAAAAATACTCTGCTGAATTTGAGATAAACAACAGACATGACATTTACTTTATTCAGAGTGAAAGATCTTTGGCAAACGCACAAACATCTAAACTGCCACAGATGCTTTTCTTAGCAAAGGGTATGAAGATCTGTATGTGTAAATGAGGTCCTACTTTGGCAAGAATTTTATAGATCCAGGCCTGACAATCTGATTTCTCTTCATCTGGTGACAGTTAACATTGACTATGTCATTCCTTCTTTCTTTTGAGAGAGCAAAGCTCTAGGGTGGCTTTTTGCATCTATTGACATTTTCAAACTTGAATCATTCTTTAGTGGAAAATAGCATCTCTTATACTTTGTTTAAGGAAGGTGACTTGTATGTTCATAATCCAAGTTGCTTAGCATAGAAATATTATCAAATAGGTGGTGTTCTGTAAGCACAAATTCTTTCTGTGTGAACAATTAAAGTCCTAATTATTTTAATAGGCAACCTTATGAAAAAAATTGCCAAGTTATTTACAAATATTTCAGAATTGAAGATGTTCATGAATATGCAATCATTCTGCATGCCCAAGAAATCTATAGCTCTCATGATGTAACCAGCATTAACAGAGTAAGTGGAGCCAAAATGTTTCTCCAGAATATTTAGCAGAATGCACAGTTCAAGAAAAATTTCCAAAATTATCTGATCACTTCACTTAAAATGTTTAGAAGTAAGCAAATTCTACAGTCATGATCAGTGGCAATGAAAATGATCTCAAGTTGAGAAAAGGGTTACTGTGTACAAAGTTAGAGAGTCTCTAAAGGATTAGCCCAAGAATAAACTCACATTCAAACAAGGGGTAAAACGGGTGAGACAGGACACAGCCTTACCACAGAATCTCTCTAGTATATAGACTACAGCACTTTCATTACTTAGAAATGACAGAGACAACACTGTTTTCAAGGGCAGTGTGACATATTTAGTAGAGTAATAGGTTGAAGGCAACATTTATACGATAATGGTAGTTTAGAATTTCAGGTTCCCAAGAACTTACAGTGTTTAGCATAGTAAGTGATTAAGAATATGGACTGTAGTTCAAAATAAGAAAAAACATGTCAGCTTTAGAGCTGTTTTACTCTGTAAGGTAAAAACCACAGCATTTTAACAGCCATAGCCCCCCTCAAATCAATGAAAGAAATGCCTTCAGGTTAATGGCTTATTATTTTTTTCTTGCAAAGTGCTCACCTATAATATCCAAGCTAATGTCACACACACATGCCCAGAAATCAGTATGACTGCTACCACTGTGGCTAGAAGCAGCAAAAATCCAGCAGAGCTCAGTATGATAATCATATATGACTCACGAGTCTCTCCAATTTGCATCTTTATCCAAGGAAGCCTAAGCACACCCTCTGGGTTTCCAGGCACCACCAACAACGTCACTAAGTACCAGACAGGCAGATACACATACAGATGCGTGCTGTACTGACCACTGTCAGCTATCCAGATAATACAGCATTTGCTCTGGCAATCAAGATAAATAGCTGAGAAGTCATAAATCTTTTTTTCTTTATATTGAGATTAAATATAAGGCTATGACTAATTATTCTAATCATTCTCTTTTCATAATTTTTCTATTGCATTCTCTCAACATGAGCCAGATGATTATAAAATCAGTGTGACTCCTAAAAGGCCAAGCAGTTAGGACAGCATCAGAGGCCTGATCTACTCAGTTTTTATCTGAAAAGGCCCTGTGTGTTTTAAGAAGACATTCATCCAAAACATGTTATCTCCACCTAAATGTCTGAGTTTCCTTAATGATTGCAGAGAATATTAGCAGCACTAACCAGGGCAGGCACTTTCTGGGTAATTTACATGTATTAACATGTACTCCAAGAAATGGATACTCTTTTCATACCCATCTTGCAGCTGAAAAAAGTATACAATGGCAGAAAAAGCTGGCTGCAGACCCTACATAAAAAGTGCTATGACTCAGAATGGGAAACCCCTGGATGAAGCCTTTTCTCACCACCCTAGTTCTCAGCCAGATATTAGGGAGACAGTCTCTGCTCAGGGACATTTGTGTTGGTGAAGAGATGAACACAAGGGAGAACAAGAGCAGCAGAAGCATGTGGTAAAGACTACAAGTGCCATTAAATGGATGGGTTTGATGACTCAGGTGATGTCACTGATGTGGCGGTGGTGGGAGGAGAAGCGTCGATGAAAAAAGGGGCTAGAATCCAAGTAAAGATGTTTTCACTGACTACAGATTAAATGGGAGATTATTATGGTACAGCAAAAGCAAGACAATGATAAAGTTGGTAGAGCGAGAGGAAAACCACCATTTATTAAGCCCTTACTGGTTACCAGGCAGTATGCTAAAAGTTTTTCACACATTTATCTCTGTAAAAACCAGATGAAGGGAACACGGCTATTCTCACAGTACACATAAGGAAACGGAGGCAACTTGTCCAAAAAGACACAGTTAAGTGGCAGAACTGAGGTTTGAACCCAGGTCTGTTGAACCCAAATACTATATTCCTGTGTACTTTGATATACTGTTTATCTTCATTCTCAAAGCACTGTAATTTCAAGGAATAACAAGAAATTAAACTTTTAAATTCTTAGTATCTTGGTTAATCTGGTAAGTACCACTTGATAATTTTGTGCTAATATGTTTTTTTTTTTTTTTTTGAGACATGGTCTCACGCTGTCACCCAGGCTGGTTGGAGTGCCGTGGCTCAATCGTAGCTCCCTGCAGCCTCAAATTCCTGAACTCAAGCAATCCTCCCAACCCAGCCTCCTAAGAAGCTAGGTATAGTTCCACGCCACTATGCCTGGCTAATTTAAAGAGACGGGGTCTCTCTGTGTTGCCCAGGCTGGTCTTGAACTCCTAGCCTCAAGAAATCCTTCCACCTCAACCTCCCGAGCAGCTGGGACTACAGGCCCGTGCCACCACACCTGGCTTATATTTTTTGTAAAGATGGGGTTTTCCCATGTTGCCCAGGCTAGTCTCAAACTCTTGGGCTTGAGCAATTCTCCTCCTCCTACCTCCTAAAGCACTGAGATTATAGGCATGAGCCACTGTACTCAGCCACTGTTTGTACTTACAAAGTTTTCAGATACCAAAGGTTTAAACTAGGCAAAAGTGGGACCATTACCATTATCACTAAATCACCCAATTATAAAATGACTGACAAAGAGAATCAGTACCTGAAGAGGTGGCTTATTGTTATTATATATTATGTACACTTAAGTTCCCAGATTTTAGCTTTTTGTGGTTAGAATTTAACTATGTACATAACTGGCCTTTTACCTTGTTTAATCCACAACAAAAGCCCCTTATGTACCACTTTTGATGAAGTTTGAAATTAGGTTTGTAGGTACCAAAAGCAGAGCTTCAGAAGAGGGTGAACTCATGCCAGCAACTTCTACTAAGAAGAAAACACCAAAGCTAAGATAATACTGACCTCAAATGCAACACTGTAGAAAATAAAGAACAAGGCATTTGAACATAAAGCTGTTTCCAAAATCTACAGCTATGTATCTGCTGTACTTCTATCTTCAGAACTGTTAGAGGGAAATCGCCAATACGTTAGGCCTCTAACCTACTCATATATGCTAAATTTGCTTTCTCTTAATCTTAAGAAATAACCAATAAATAAAAGAGAAACCGTTAGCTTTCTTGCCTATAGTTTTTTATTTGATATTAGAAAGGAAAAATAAGCAGCCAAAGCTATCCCTGAACATACACCACAGGGAAGAGCTGCACAGAGGGCCCAGCCTGAATACACTGCTCCTGGTAAGGCCATTAGCTTATAACTCAGTCAAACTGAGTATCTGTGATTCTTATCAGCCACCAGTGATGAGATGCTTCCTGTGTATCAGGAAACCAGAGCCAGACTGCATGACTCCACTTCTCTGATTCCCTTTCCTCATCTGTAAAACGGGAATAACAGTACCTAAGTCATGGAGTGTTAGGAAAAGTATACAAGATAACACAAGTACTTATAAGAGTGCCTGGCATTTAGTAAACATTTCATATCTATGATTTATTGTTAGGTGCTACTTGCTTTACGTGCACAACTTTATGTTCTAGGGCTGTGATTACTCTGATTTTCTAGGTGAGGAAGCTGGCTAAAAGAGACCAAGGAGCTTGCCCAAGGCTACTGTCATTATCAAGTATTAGGCCCAGGCTGACTCCAAAGCCTGGGTTCTTCCTTATTAGATTACCTCCCTAGAGCTTACATTTAAAAGAAACTTTATTTTTTTTTTAATTGTACTTTAAGTTCTGGGGTACATGTGCAGATCTTGCAGGATTTTGTTACATAGGCATACACATGCCATGGTGGTTTGCCGTCTCCATCCCCCCATCACCTACATTAGATATTTCTCCCAATGTTATCCCTCCCCAATCTTTCCAACCCCTGCTATCCCTCCTCTAGTCCCCCACCCCCCAACAGACCCCTGTGTGTGATGTTCCCCTCCCTCTTTCTATGTGTTCTCTTTGTTCAACACGCACTTATGTGTGAGAACATGCGGTGTTTGGTTTTCTGTTCTTGTGTCAGTTTGCTGAGAATGATGGTTTCCAGATTTGTCCACGTCCCTGCAAAGGACATGAACTCATCCTTTTTTATGGCTGTATAGTATTTCATGGTGTACATATGCCACATTTTCTTTATCCAGCCTATCTTTGATGGGCATTTGGGTTGGTTCCAAGTCTTTGCTATAATAAACAGTGCCGAAATGAACATACGTGTGCATGTGTCTCTATAACAGATTGATTTATAATCCTTTGGGTATATACCCAGAAATGGGATTGCTGGGTCAAATGGTATTTCTATTTCTAGGTCCTTGAGGAATCACCACACTGTCTTCCAAAATGGTTGAAATGATTTGGCATTGAGGGTAAGCTTCAGTTACCTGGAAAATTCACACTGGTAGACTGGTCACCTTGATGATGCCAGGTAGATGAAGTGTTACGGTATTTACCTTCCTGCCAGGATGCTTAGCTGATGTGGTTGATAGGTTTAAGGTCTATTTAATAAAATATCCCTTCTTGCTGACTCTGGAAGTGTGTGGGTATGTATATAAATACCATTAAGATTCCAGAGGTCCTTAAGTCACCCACTCTATGAACAATCCCTGTAAATTTCATTTAACCCTTAGCAGATCTCTCAACCCTGTCCCAAATTCCAACCAAATCTCCATGGGCAGAGAAAACATAGCCCTAGCATAGTACTTGGCTCAAATCACTGCAGCTCAGATCTTATCCCCCACTCCCCAACTTCCCTCCACCCTGCACCAACAACTGGCCTGTTATCAGGTACTGTTAGCCACACCTCTAGCGGATAGACCACATTTTCAGGAATTCAGTCCCCTGCCCCTCCTGTCTGCCCTCGCAGTCTCTCAGAGGCCAAGTTCAGGTCTCTCACGGTGTTTGGTAATACCTTTGTGTCAACTTGGGAAGATAAAGCAAATATGAAATAAAAGGACATTATCAAGATTTCCTGAGTTAGGACACAACAAATAGATTTTTGTCTAAATCACACTCTTAGGATGCATGGAGTGTTGTGGAGGTTGGAACATTTTATTTCCTGCCATAAAAAGAAATCTCTTTTCATTTATGACACAATGAAGTCAATAAAGAAAGGGCTTCATTATAGTCAAAAGACCAATGAATCTCCTTTGGAGATAATCTCTGTATAAATAAAATATGCCAACAAGGTTGGTTTAATCCCAAGGGTTTTAAACTGCATGTTTAAAACCCCTTTATAGTCTGGCACCCTGCTGAAGCCAGTGACCTTCAAATTATTAAGATGTATTTTAACTGCTGGAAAGGCATGAATCATTTCTGAATTTCTAAGCTACTGGTTAGCAGCAACATTTTGTTTTGTAACGCTCTTATTAGAAAGTTAGATTTTCTAATTTCCAGAGGAAAGCATTTGTAAGGACATTTGTGTCTGATAGTGCACATATTTAGGAATGCTCTTTCAATACACTCTATAACAGGTTAATTTCATGAGCTAAGTTCTGATTTTTAGAACTTTATATATAATGAAAGTCTAAAAGAATAACAATGTAGTGAATGCTTCATTAATAACTGAAATATTATTCAAGTTTGTTTTTTCAAAAACATATTCTTGAGTCACTAGACTTTTAAAACTACTTGTCAATGTTCAGAATATTATGGATCCTAAAGAGATTTGTGACCAGTATTTTAGAAGATGGAAAGCATATGAGGAGACTGACAGCTGGGTTACTGCATTCAATGATGCTTTATCCTCACACCGAAACAATGGGAAACCAGTAACCAGGGAACATTTTCTTTTGAAAAACCCTTAGTGAAATATATTGAGTCAAAGCCCCTTTCATTCTCCCGCAGAAGTCATAGTTTATCTCTCCTGCTCCTGCTTTTCCCATCCATCATGCATGGAACAGGCACTAACAATTCAAAATCTGATAAAAGAATTGATACTACCTCTATAGTGACTGGAATCCTGGAAGGCAACCTCAAAAGCACTTCTTTCAAGCTGGATAAATACTCTTGCATTATGAGTTTTTTTCCCTAACGTGGCTAACTGGCCTCAGCCACCATATATATTCACAGTCTCTGTCTAGCATTTCTACATTTTGCATAAGTGTTAGGTGAGACTAGGAGAAAAAAAAAAGTCTTCATTCTTGAAAGCTGTCTTTGCCATAATAAACCAGAAGAACACACTGAAGATCCTAAATTCCTGTTAGAATTAGTAAAATTGATCATTCAAAATTCTTCAAAAACTCCTATAAACTGCTGTCTCAAAGGGATGAGTATCATAGGGTTAGCAAAGCTTTCCTTAATCATTTGCCTATTTTATAATAGTTTCCAAAAGTCAGTATAACTTACTGATTCCATGTATGCTTTGGGATTTAAAGATACAAGCTATTTGTTTATGAATTTTAACCACAGCAGAATCATCCAAAGTTGCTAAGTCAGTGTCTAAATTTGTTGAACATGACTTGTTTTCTAAATCATTTCAATCACATAGACCTGTTTTTGTGCAGGGAATGGATATCTTGCTGAGTTGAGTCTTTCTCTCAGGAAGGAAGAAAATAAAAATAAGTAGGGAACAGAGATGAGAGGGGAGATTTTTTAATATGGGGAAAATGTCAACCCAAGAATTATGCCCTCCAGGAGGATGAAAGAGAATTTAATGGAAAAGCAAATGGTCAGTGTTAGTGAGAGAAGTTAGTGATCAAGAAGTCGGCAAAAACTAAAGAGAATGTTCACATGTATTTGAAGGTGCCTTGATTTAATGAAGCAATACCCAAATGAAGACTCTGAGTCCTGAGATATCAAAACTGTCACAGTCGTATGCCAAGAGGTGGCAGAGCCATTTCTAAGCATCTGTGCTTTGAAGTCACACAGGGAATTCCAGTGTTAGCGGCACCGTTTAGCTCTATAACCTTGCGCAAATTAAATATATGTCTCCAAACCTCAGTTTCTTCATCCAGAAAATGGGGGTATCAACTGTACCTGTCTCTATAGGACTGTAGTGAAAATAACATAATATACTTTGTTGGTAAATGCTCAATAATTACTAGATAATAATTTTTTAAGAGGCTAACTGTAAATAAGTTCTAGGAACACAGTGGATTGTGTATTCCACAGTGATGATGCTGGAGCTCTGTTTTTACAACAGCTTGGTACTTGAATTTTCAACTTTACCTTGTTGCACGTATTTTTAGCCAGTATAATGATTCGGTTTACTGATTATATCCATTGTCTAGAGAGTGAAGAGCCCAAGTGGTAAAATAATTTGATAAATCTGGCACCCAGTACTCTTGTTATTTACGTTTTGAGCAAGGATAAAATATAACTGAGATTGAATGGGTTGAATAAATACTTCATAGGAGCTCTATAAATCTCATATTATTTTTAGAAAGAAGAACAATTAGGTAATTTCTAAGCAAAATCATTTAAAATGATTCCATGGAGGTCTCCATTAAAGAAATTTGTGGTAAAAGCTTTAGCGAAGTGAAAATAACTCACAAGTTTGTTAAAAATTGTTTTTCTTATAGGAGACACAGGTGTACTGCTGTAACTAGAAGAAATCCTAAATCGTAGAACAATGAATTGTTTAGCGTGGTTTGTGAATTACAATATTTTCCAAAGGTAACTATTAAATAGTACTATGGGGTTTTATTTACCAAAAATACAAGATTGTGATCAAGCTGAAAGTTTTTAAGAAAAGGTCATTTAAGGTAACTCTCAGTTAAGGGTGAAGTAAGTTCGTTTGTTTAGGCATGCTCCTAGGAAGGCTATGTTAGCTATGAAGACCTGAGAAAGCAGATTAGCCTCACTCGTCGTTTCACTAGGTAAGCCCTGTAACATCACATTGCCTAACATTTACAATAATTCATTTTTATCAACGTGTTACAGCTTGTCAAGAATCCGTCGCCTATGCCAAGTGAGGTATACGACTGAATACATGGGTTTCTCAGTCGGTGGAAAATGTGAAGGAATCGTCTTTTGATATAGTTATATTACTAGTGAGTGAATATGAATTAGAAGAAACTCATATTTAAAAAAGAAAAAGACACATTTAAAGAAATGCCTCTGGGTTTTGAGTATTTACCTTCTTAACTGAATAGGTAACTGGAAATGAAGCAGAAAACATTCAAAAGCAATTTCTGGTCTAAGGTGTGACAAGACATATTCAGAGGATCCTAGTGAATTAAAAGTTCTAAAACCTACATCAAAGAAGAGTGATGCAAGGTAGGGCACACCCAGTGGACACAGTTCAGTGTCCTGGAAACACAATTTTAACATGAGTCATGCAAATGTTGTCTCTCCATGACTTCCGGGATTAACAACACCATGATCTGGGAAGGAAAGTTGCAACAGCTTACACTTCTGGCTTAATGTATGGTTTCCAAAGTGCTTTTACACATATCATCTACTGGGGTCTTAACAGTTACCTCAAAAGGCAAGGAGACTAGACATCCTATTTACTTTACAGATTCTGGAAACTAAGCTCAGAGAGGTTGAGGCACTGACCAAAGATTTCAGGGTGGACCTAGGTATTCTGATTCCTAATCCAGTGGTAAAGGAAAACAGAAAAGGGAAAACAGCCCAGTAAGTATTTCACCATTTAACTCTTTAAACATGGATTTCAATTACACAGCTACCAATCAACTGAGTCTGTCAGACAATCAGGTCAGAGGGGAGAAAAGCTGCCAGGAATTTTCCAGTGGTCAACCCACATTGTTGGTAATGCAAGAGGAAAATGTATATGCACACTACGGTACAAATCCAGTAGATTCAGTGAAACTTCTTATTTCATGGTGATGAAGACTGATGATTCCTGTCTGCTTTCTCTACTCTCAAAGGAAAAGCAGTTTCCTTCAGCAAGGATAAAGGGGTAAGGTTAGTGGAGAACATACAGTGACACAAAACTTACACCATCTATATGGGAATTAATTTAGCAGCCACAAAATGATCCAACAGGAACTCAATCAGAGACTTTATGTTAATCTTCTTGTTTCTGTGTGACAAGTTTTAGTGAGAAAAGCTGACCAGAATGTACAAAACATGGACAATCCCAGTAATATCTAATGACTTAGCAATATACTAACACATAACGGGGCAGTTAAGTCCACAACCATAACCACACCTAGTGACAATCTGCAAACAACAGAAGCAATTCTCCATGGTACCCCAAGAATGACTGTACCTCTGAGTGTCACAGCCAACAGCTTTCAAGAACTTTAAAGAAATTTTTATAACATTTATTCATTTAAGTACTTAAAGAATACCTACTATGTGCCAGGAATTATTTTAGCACTGAGTATATAGCCACTTGCCCTTATAAAGTTCCCATTGTAGTGGGAAGAGAGCAAACAAGAAAGTAAAATATATAGCACATTAGTTGGTGGAAAGCATTGTGGAGAATAGGGCAGATCAGCAGGATGAGGGAGCTTCAGGTGTGGAGGAGGGTGGCGTTATAATCAAAGTGATGTTTCTGTTGACAAAATAGTAATATGGAGAGGATAGATGTATCTAAAATATCTGAAGATACGTATTTGGAAGCACATAATGAAACCTGGACATAGAAAGTTAAAATCTGGCAAACAAGAAGGGGTGCCAAATAAAAATGGTGGGTGAGATCGTCAAATCCCACATCTGATTACACCTAACCCACTGCTGAACTTCTAAATGTCTATGGCATTTGCTAGGATTCACTACAGTGTATATTCCACCAGTCCCTACCCCAATATTAACTCAGCATTTTATCTTTTTACCAAAGGACAAGTGAAATAATCCACCAGACCGGTAATGTATCCCTAATATTGCCACACAACCATCCTAAGAACCAAACCTTTCAAGATATGTGATTTTCAGAGAAAAGAATCTTAGAAAAATATCACCTTTAAAAAAAATGCGTCAGAAGTTGTGATTTTAAAATGTAAGCACAAATTGCCCATGCAAATGAAATTTAATCCCAATAGATGCTAAGAATGTTTTTGTACGGTTTTCCCTTTTTTCTACTGTACTTCCCTTCCCTCCATATGACTGCACATTACATTACCTCAGTTATTGGTTCCTCTCAAGAGTTTTATTACTTTGCAGATATGTAAAGGAGTATTCATTAAATTACTCTTAGTTAAGGATATCTTAGACGGGGCAAGCTTTAAAAGGCTAAAAATAGTATTTGTTGTTTTATCACATAAAACTGAGAATAAAAGAGACAAACAATTAGCTCGTTGGAAATAAGAGAGGGTCTTACTTACCTGGAATAGGAATAATAGGAATACTTTCATTAGGGACCACTCGAGGTGAATTGCTGTCTTCCACATAGAAATGAGCAGTCTGAAAACATTTTCTGTGTAGAAAGGAGAAAAACATGTCAACAATAGAATATACTTTGTCTGAGTTCCTCATCTTTTAATTCTTCTTTTACAGATCTTCCCAGCTTAAAGATCACACAGCACCGAGGGCAAACTCATGTAAAAGTAACAAGATACAAGGACAACATTCAGCCTCTTGGAGGGGCCCCAAATTGCTAAAGAATATCCTTTTTTTCTTTTTTTTATCATCACCACATCCAACCTGATAGTTGAAAGGGAAAGGCTTTAAATATTTAACCACTCAAATACGTGAAACCATGGTAGAGAGTAAACCTGCCACATAGACTACTAGGATTCTCGCCACAATATTTCTAAATTTGCTATGTTGCAGAGAGATAATTTGCTATTCTAAACCCACAGTACCAAGTTCAAAACCACACCTTGTCTCCCCTTCCAACACTGTCATCAAACAGCCCGAGTACATAATAGCACCACATTGTTCATGGTTAGCAAAGGCCCCCAAAGCCTCAGACAGCTCTTTAAAGAGGTCAGAGGGCTTCAGGAAGGAAAGCACTCAGAATCAGAGGCCCTTGTCAGACAATATCTGAGACAAGGTCTTGAAGCCCTTAAGTGTCATCTGCTTGTTTTTTTTACCTGTATTTCACGCAAAGCAGAGAGCATACACTGGTCATGATAGGACAGGCAGTGAAGAGAAAAGCCATCAGCAGCTCACTCAGCCTCTGCCTCCGATGCTGGCTAGCCCTCAGCTTTCCTGCATCCACGTCACTGCTCATTGCGGCCCTAATGAGCTGCCGGAAGCACAGGCTGAATATTTAATGAAGCTGCTCAGCGTGAATGGCTATTGTGACCAGAGAAGGGTCCCTGTTCATTTGGCGGAGGGGCTTTACAATAGCTGGCCCTACTGCTGGGTCTTTTAGCCAAGCAGGCGGCATCCTTCTGGTGCTGTGTCACTGGGATCTGTCCTCCTCCTCTGGCGTCTCACACCAAACAACATTTACACACATTACAGTTTTGCTTTTTCTGGGGGCCATATTCCAACTATCAGAGTAAGTCCACTTTTCTTCACAGTTGTCTTTGCTCATCTAATCAAAAATATCCTAGGATAATTCCATTGGGTGTACCCTGTTCCTATGAGGCCAAAGGAGGAGTTAGGGTTGGGAAGGTTAGAAAAAAATCAAGAAACTATAAAAAACATCTCTGTGGGAGTGAAAAGACCTCAGAATTATATAGATGTTTCCATCTCAGCTTTTATATAGGCTGTAACCACATGCAATCAGAAATGATCACATGTCGTAGTATGAAGTGCTGTTCTTTAAGCAGTGCCTATTTTCAGATGGAAAGTAGCTCTAACTAGTTGTCCATTTGGATAGTGCTCTAGAATAAGTCTAGAATGCTGCTCCAAACCATTAGAAGATTTTGAACATCAATTACAATAGCTCTTGGCACATGCCTTCCAGGACTGCTCTTACAGAGGACTGAAGGAAAAAATGAGTGGGTTTTTTTTCCCTATGAATTGCTAAATTCAGCGTTTGTAATATAAATAATAAAACAAGTTTTCATCACTCTTCTCTTAGCTGGCTTTACCTAAATTTTTGAAGAACATGAGTTAGACTTAAGCTACATAGATACGAAATGCACATAATATAGGGCTCTGGTGCTAACCAAATCTTCTGAATGTAAAACAATGGAAATCTATGTGAAAAAACATTTTGATGTTGGAGATAACTTCTTTCTCTCTCTAGATTGATTATTAAGTTTTCTACTCTTGGATTCCTCCCTCTCCTCACCCACCTTCCCCAATTTGCACAAATTTCCAGAATGTAACATTAAAGTTAAAACATAGGTTATGGACTTCACAAATGAGTCAAAGCCTAAGCCACCCAGTATCACATCTAAGGAAAATCTGCTTTTGTTGAGTTAGAGGACAGCTATTTAATTGCTTAGTAGCCCAAAGAAGTACTCTAAGTCACTGAGATAAATGGGATGCAATTTACTGGGTTAGCCTTTAACAAAATGAAAAAAACAAACGCATGCAAGAAATCACTTTGATTTTAAGACTATAATTATTATGGCTATTAGACTTCTAAAATATAAAGCTATTAAACAGAATTGTTACTGACCAAGTTACTGTTAAAGTGACTTGGAAAGGATATAGATACTATATTGCAGACTTTTTTTTTTCCTACAAGACAGGCAGACAGTTCAGCCTGTCTCTCAGTTACATGTGGAACTACAGGCTCCACATTATCTTTGAAAAAAGCAGTGTGTACTGAAGCAAATCACACTCTAGTGCCCCATGTGCTGCTGTTTATAATGGATTTTCCCTGGAGCAAAATAACTCTGTGATTGCCAGAGAAAAGCACAGGACTGCGGATAAGGATCAGGAACTCTGGAGACAAAGCTCTGCATCTGTACCTTGCTGCACGTCACGCACTTGCCTCCCACACAAATACATAGGTGGGCAAGTAACTACAGAACTTTGCGGGGAGTGTCTTCCCGTAGAATGAAGATTTCAGTGGATTCAGCAAATGTTTATTCAGCACCCAATGCACAGCATCAAGTATGCAGACAATGCATTCTCTGCTGCTGTCTGCCATCCATACAACTACTTCTGTAAGCCTGGCTAAACACTGGAGTAATGGATAAATTATATAAGCAACAGATGATCTTTGCAGAAAAATTAGGAAATACAAATGAACAAAAAGAAAAAAAATTAAAATCACCTAAAATCTTTCTCCCAGTGATGATCGCTATTAATATTTTCGGTCTATCCCTTTATACTTTTCCTCATTTATTGACTATTCCTTGATCATCTGCAGTGAGGGGCTGGGAGCATAATGATAAACAAGACACATAAGGCACCTGCCCTCCTCGTACTTACGTCTTCACAGGGAAAATCCACAACAAGCAAACAAATAGCTTCAAATAGTTGAAAGCAATGGAGAAAATAAGACAATGATGCAGTGATAACTGAAGTAGGCTGAAGGAAGAGACTTCACTGAGGAGGTAGCATTTGCACTGAGGCCTGATTAAGGAGGAGTAACCCTGTGAAGTTCTGGAGCAAGACTATTTTGGGCATGTCAAGCAGCTAGTCGAAGAACCTTAGAGCATAGGGAGCTTGGCACATTTTAGGAACTGGAAGGAAGCCAGAGGTAAGGGAAAGGCTGTGAAAAGCAAGGTTGGAGAGGTGGGCCAGAGCCAGATCATGCAGGATCAAGGAGACCACAAAGAACCTTCATTGGTGTCTAAGAGCAGGGGAAAGCCAATGAAGGGCTTTAATCCTTGGAGAGGCACCATCTGATTTGCTTCTTTCAAAAAGCTCATTTTGGCTACTACATGGTGGAGGGATTAGAGGGCAGCAGGAATGGAACAAGGAGATCAATCTGTGGACTATTATTATAATCTCACCCAAATACAGACAGTTGAGCTGTTTTCCTTTTTTTTTTTTTTTTTGCAGGCAGGGGGTGTATTTTATTTTGAGTCTCACTCTGTCGCTCAGGCTGGAGTGCAGTGGCGCGATCTCGGCTCACTGCAGCCTCCGCCTCCCGGGTCTGAGTGATTCTCACGACTCTGGTGCCTCAGCTTCCCGAGTAGCAGGGACTACATGGGGGGGGGGTTATTTTTAAAAAATGAAATGAGATCATTCTATATGTATCTCTCCTTGATAACAAATGTAGACTGGCATCCTCTTTATTAATGTTTGCTTAATCTTCCATTTCATGGAGGCATTACAATGTTGGTATTTACCTTATTCATTTAATAACCCTCTATTGGGGGGTCTACTCTGGGTCAGGGACTGAAGAAGGTGGTGAGGCTGTTGTCAGGTTTTCATGATCCTTAACAATATTAAGATCCCTTTGCATGTACAAATTCTACATTGTGTTTAATACCTAAGAAAAGCAGCTTCATATCACATGACATTGTATTTTAACTTTCTCATTTCAGGGAACTCCCACGAGAAATTATGCTTCTTGACCTTCAGTGATATCCAGGAATAAAAAAGTGAAAGCAAGGATTTTGGAAAAAAGGAAAGGAAAACACAAGTTTTAATACCTCTAAACTTCTGAACTGTGATGTGCTTACGGAGGCAGTATTATCTCTAATTTTGAGCTCAGGGAAATGGAGATAGAATTTCTCAAAGTGCTTAAGTGTGTCACTGAGCGTGCTATTTCAATTTTCTACCTAGGTCTAATTCTCTTTCAGCTAACTTACCCTTACAGGCCCTGCCTGAATGAATCAGATTTCTAGGATCACGAACAGCCATTGTCTAAAATTATAATTTCTTTACAGAGAACATTTGTATATGTAAAGAGGGAAACCAATGAAACAGATGTTTGTAATGAAAAAATACATTTACAAATTTAACTACAAAATATAATCCAATGGTTCCCTACCATATATTTCATGTTTCCGCCTCTGCCCTTTTTTCTTTTCTTTTTTTTTCTAGATGCAGTCTTCCTCTGTTGCCAAGCTAGAGTGCAGTGGTGTGACCTCAGCTCACTGCAACCTCCACCACCCGGCTTCAAGCGACTCTCCTGCCTCAGCCTCCCGAGTAGCTGGGACTACAGGTGTGTGCCACCAAGCCCAGACAATTTTTGTATTTTTAGTAGAGATAGGGTTTCACCATGCTGGCCAGACTGGTCTCGAACCCCTGACCTCGAGATCTGCCTGCCTCGGCCCCAAAAGTGCTGGGATTACAGGTGTGAGCTGCTGCACCTGGCCGCCCTTTTTTTTTTTACTTCCCATCCCCTTCCCCACCCCTGGGCACTGTCTGTCTCCTTTAAGAAACTCAGGCCAGGTAACATTATTTTCACTGACCCTGACAGGCCTAGTAGTGACCCGAATTAATTATCTTCTACTTTCCCCTATTGTACATTTGCAGGACATATCTTTCTGACACTTAAGTTCTCTGATTTAGGTATGCCTTAATTTTGGATGGCCCTGAACAGTCAGTCTCTCAGTCTCTCTCTTATCAGTAAAGTGTCAGTCAAATGGTGGTTATTAACAAGCGCTGCATAGCTCTTTGGCTTAGGGAGCTTTTAGAATACCCAGGCAGGGTAAGCCCCATTCCTGGTGATTCTAACAGAGCAGGTGCAGGGTGGGACACAGCTCTGTGCATTGTGAAGATTCCCTCTGAGGATTCTGGTATGCACTGTATCCAATTATGAACCACTGTGAGAAAGGGAAAATGGTTCCTGAGAGTCCACCCTTGTGGACTGCTATACTTGTATGGTAGGAAAATTAATTTCGGTTTCTACGAAGGTATTGAATTATTTACTTCAATATTATTAACAAAAATGATGTTCTGACATCCTGAATTCCAAATTTCCTGCCACTTGAACAAACTGGAAAATCACTGTCTTAGATGGCTTTCTAAAGCCCACCATCACAAGGTAGCCAAGATAGAGGGACTTAAGTGAAATATTCACTGAATGCTCCCAGAAGAGTCCAAGAAAGCTCAGTTTGCACGAAGTATTTCCTCAATTCAAACTCAGTGGGTGTGTTGGACAGAATGAAAGTGAAACAGGAGAGATGCCTCTGTTGGTCCCTAACTTGGTCCCATTTCTGATATGCCTCTCACAGAGTAAGCATTTTGCCACACCAAAGGAGAGTCGCTGTTCAAAGAATGCATTTTTCTTACAGCATAGCCCTAAATGCTACCCAAGTGCTTCTGGTGCCTGACCAATGATGACTAAAGTATTAGATCTATGTACATTTCTGTAGAAAGTTCTAAGTAGCAGAGTGGACGCCAGCTTCCTATCATTACTCTCCAATCATTCATCTCTTTTTAGAAAACCAAACATGGGCCCATATATCTTTAAAAGATTTCTAAGAAAGGTCTGATTGGAAGTCCAGAAGGTAATGTGTGATATCCTCCCGGTAGCTGATCAAATCTGTATGAATTCTGGTTAGCAGCTTTCTGGGTCTTAAGCCCACAGCCCACAGCCCACACCTGTGGTCCAGTTCTGTGGAGTGTCTGAAGGCCTGATGGTAGGAGTGTGCAAGTATGCATGGCTTCTTAAAAGCCCACATGGGACACATAAAGCTTATGATTAGGAATATTTTCTCTTGGATTGAAATTTCTAAATTAACCTGCCGTTCACTCAAATAAGGAAGATATTTTAAGGATAAGGATCTTTTTAAAAATAAAGTCTACTCTTGGGAAAGCAAAGCACACACACGTGCAGAGTGCATCTTTCAGTTAGGATGTGGAACACATCGGCCAGTATCAGCTGTCAACGTCAAGTCCCTGAGCTCCCCGCTAAAAAATACACACTGCCAGCACATGACAGGCTCCAGTATGTTTAATTGGCCTTCTTGACTAATGAAACACACACACACCCAGCTGCTCTGACAGTCCTTTATAAGTATTAATAAAATTCCAGTTATAGAGACTTACTATCCAAACAAAAATGTAGCAAAATAACCGAAACAAACAAAAAACCCTCTAGACTTCTGACCCCCCATTTCCACCCAGGAATTTGATACATTCTTAAGGAAGAAAACCCAGAATGACCAAGTTTCTGAATAAAGGCCTTTTTTTCTGTGGCTTCTGTTTTTCTGGGTACCCGTTTAGATAACCTCTGATACAAGCTAACAATTTTCTTATATCTCTTTCTGCCCCTCTGACAAGAACCTGGAAATAATTTAGTGACCAATATTTTTCAGAAGCCAAGTGCTGAACTTGAGTGCAGAAAGACTGAACATTAGAAATGTCTGGGATTCCACACAATGCTGCTGTATTTAAAACACACACATCCCTTAAAAGGCAGCTATCCAAACCTGCTTACAGGAAAAAGGGGTTTCTGGGGTCTACGCCCACTTTTACAGGCTTGGGATCTCACACCGTTCTCATCCAGGGTCCTCGGCCTACTACAGCACTGCCCTCAACAACATGATGACTGCTGGGCGTGGGCAGGGTGGAGGACCACAACACGGCCTCCAGACTCGTCTGACAACCCAGAGTCATGAACTAACCTAATGTTGATATAGAGGAATTAGAAACCAAGTCACTGCCTTCAAATTAAACTCAATGGTTCTACAACCACATCAGGGTGACAAAGAATTTATTAGCAATGTGTAGCTCAAAATTCTAATTGCAGACCAGAGCGGGCAGTTAGCTGAACTGCTGCTGAATATTAATTATGTAATCTTAACTGATTTACACACTGCCCTCATTTAAATTTTCAGTGGCATACCCGCTAATAATCCCATTTATTTTCATGCTGTCAAGAAGAGAAATCACATTAATATTTACTTTTGTAAATGGATCTGTTGTAGTAAACCCTGCATGAATAACCGCCACTTACAAATAGAAAGCTGAACATGTTCACATGCCTTCAAGGGAGATGATTGAGAGCTATCTTTAAAAGGCATGAATTAAAAACAAAACCAAACAACAAAAAAAAACTAAAAAAAAAAATAAAAATAAAAATAAAAGGCATGGATTTATTAGGGCAAAATGTTTCAAGAAATTGAAGTGACAAATACAACAATAAAAGAAAAAGGCTGTAGGCGTTGTTGGGCTTTTCCTCAAAGAGGAGTGTCTGAAATAACTCTGGGATTCCACTTGGAAAGGAGCCCAATGTAAGTTCTAAGTTGAGATTTTTCATATACAACAACTCACTTGCTGTTAAGTTTCCTTTACGGCATGTTAAGTGATTCAGTTTATAAAACTCAGTTTACACTTGTAGTAGTTTTTCCGCAAGGGATCTTCTAAAAAGAAAAACCCAAACCAAAATATGTTTCTGGTGGCCATATTTTCCAAATCATAAAAGGGGGCGTGAAATTTGACAAATGTCAATGTGCTTTTGGGGATAATCAAATGGCAAGTTTCACATGAGAGCTATGGAAGTCCCAGGCCATATGGTTGTCATACCTTAGATAAGCAGGGCTTATCAGATATGAAGAGAGAGAAGGGTAACAAGGGAAGGGAAAAGAGAACAAAACCTTCCAAGAAATGGATGGGGTGTGAAAGAGGAAACATACTAAAATGAGGAGAGAATGTTTCAAAAATATTTTGGATTTCACATGAATAGGAGAGATGGCCTAGTCAACTTTTGGTACAGTTAGAAGTGACAAAAATCTGATTCCCATAGTGAGAATTTTATTGGATAATTCAAATTGCCTGCGATTAACATCTTTAGGAAGGTGGGAGAAAAATGATCAAATTATAGGCACAAAAGTGGTATCAAAACTATATTCTCTCGCTGGGCATTAGGTCTGCAAAGAAATCCTTGCAGATACCTAGGCCTGACTAAAGTACTGGTAATACTTTCCAGGAGATAAGAGAGAAAAGGTCTCTTCATAAACTACATTTTGACAAGACTGTCACAGTTCTTATATTATAGCTGGCTTTCAGAAAGTGAGCCCTGGACAGTACTTCCCAAGGCTTCCAGCTATTACCTAGAAAAGAAGGCTTGAAGTCAGGGGCTTTAAGGCGGTTGTAGTACCCTTCAGACTCTAGACTGGAATGTTCTAAACATCTGGACTGAGGCTTGAGGGACTCTCCACCTCATTTGCCACAGTTTTAAGGCACTGACACAACCCCCCACCGATATGGGAAGGCTAATGGTGATGTGATGGTCCAATTCATTCTGGGGGAGGGGGTAAGAAATGAAATTCACATTTTATTTACTGCACATATTTTTCAGTATGTATAATCTAAAATGTCTGGGTAAAAGCCTTTTGGCAACTCCTTATTTTGTTAATATACTGATTGACTGTATTTTGCTGGAGTGATATTTTAAGGATCTAAGAAGGTATTATATGCATCTTCACTAAGCCCCAGATTGTGGAATTTTTTTTAAAATACTTGAGACCATCTGGGGGAGAAAAAGTTGATTCAGACATCACACTATTAACCAGGTTAAATTCCAACTGAATTTACTATTAAAATTTGAAACCATAAAAGTAATTTTAAAAAGAATAATCTCAAAATGGAGAGACTTTTAAAAGAAAACTCAAAATCTAGAAAATGAAGCAGAAAATACAGATTAAATCTGATTATATAAACATCAAAGAAGAACAATAAATACAGTTAAGAGGTAAACTACAAATTGGGAAAAATATTTGCAACCCATATTACTACCAAGGGATATCTCTCTCATTAGAAAAACGCCAATAACTCAAAGAAAAAATAAGCAAGAGATATAAACAGTTTACAGAAAAACAAATGGTTCAATCCCACTTATAATAAGAGACAACACATTAAACCCACACCGAGACACCCCTTCTTTTTCACCTATAATGTTAGCAAAAAGGCCAAAGTTTAACAACATAGTGTGCTGGGTTGGCTGTAGGGAAACAGGCATGCTCATATGCTTCCAAGAGAAACCCACCTTGGTACCCCATCATGGAGGGCAATCTTGCACCACACGTATACAATACCATGTACCCCGCGATACAGTCAGTAAATTTTCCTCTGAAAACTTTCCTACAGATATGCTTATCCCACTTGCAAAATGACACATACACTTATTCACCACACAACTGTTTGTAATAACAAAAGATGGAGACCAATCAAAATGACAGCCACAGGGCACTGGTTAACTAACTAAATCATGAAACTTCTACACAAAGGAATATCATGCTTCTGTATGAACGAATGAGGAAATTATACAGGCATAGGGTAAACTTGTGTTATGTGAGAATAGCAAGGCACATGACTGCGTATGCAGTATTTCATTGTATATAAGGGGACAAAAGGATATTCATTATTTGCTTACGTATTATATACACATAGCAATCTCTGGAAGAATAGACAACAAACTAGCAATAACGGCTATCTATTTGTGAGGAAGGAGCGGGGTGGGTGAGTGATGGGACGGTAATCTAGGGGTGCATAGAACTGTAAACTTTTTGATTTTGAATCGTGTCAAGTATTACCTACTCAAAACTTAAATCAGCTTTATTGAAAAATTAAGTACTTGGGTCTGACTTTCAATGCTTTTTTTCCTCTCCTTTCTAGGAGGATAATCACCTCTCACAGCCGTTGTCCTGCTTTTAGCAATTCTCTGTGCAGCGCACCTTACTGGCGCCTCCCTGTCCTTCCTGCTCTGGGAGAGGGAAACAATAGGGACAGAAGAGTAAGGCCACGTCAAGTTAATGTGTAGGGACTCTCTAACAGCTCTTGTACCTGTTTGGAGGGCTGCAATTTAGGCATCACTAGGGGCTCTTCTCCTGATTCCTGGCCACATTTTGGGTGAAGATACAGCCAGGAGAGAAAACAAGAGCAGACTGAAAAAGGCAAAGGTGACAGAAAGAGCCTGCTGAAGTGCTTGCCTTCCAGCGCAGAGGCAGGGGCACCCTGTCTTTCAAAGCCTTTTCTTAGAGCAGCGGCAGGATGGACCATGGGTCAGGAAAGGAGGAGGCAAACGTGCCTGGGGAGAGAGCATGGGGAAGGAGAGGGGACAGCGGGCTAGTGGAGAATGAGGAATTTTACAGTGTGGCAGGGTGGCCAGCATAAGGAAGAGCACCGACATGGAGCCCCTTGAGGACAGGATCTGTATCTCGCCCATACTGTTTTTACGGAGTAGTTAGCATAGCACATGGAGCCCTGAGAAGGGGTCCCGCTCAGGACCCACGCTGCTACAGTGGAGTCCCAAGGCAACCACTTAGGCAGAGTGGCCTAGCCAAGTGATAACTTCTCAGAGCCTGAATTTCCACATCTTCTCATTGGGTTAATATATTTTACACACTAAGCATTTTGCATATATTACCCCCATTTAATCTTCACAACAACCTCATGAAAAGGAGCTATCATTAGACTCATTTTCTAGATAAGGAAACAGAGGCCCTATGGGCCCTTCCTAGTCGTGGGGCCAGGACGTGGCAGAGCTGTGGTTAGAACGCGTATCTCCCTAAGCCAAAGTCTGTCTTTTAAGCTACTACACTCTTTTAAAAAGTAAATGATATCATTTTCAATCAGAGGGATTCTATAAATACTTGTAGTTTCCCAAGATGGTTCCCAACTCCTAGACCTAGATGAAACTGATTGTGCTTCCCTCACTGAGCAGCAGAGAAAATACCAGAAGGACTGGGGCATCTCTCTTTATGATCCAAAATATGTCTACAATGGGACCACTGACATGTGGGGGTCCAGATACATAAAGGAAATAGTCTGGCAGGCTATAGCATCACTTCTGGGGAGGACTTGAAATGGGATGTGCATTTATCTTTGTGATATTCATAACGTGCAGCTGGCTCTTTGAACGTGTTACAATCAAAAACACATTTATTTAGAATGGACTAGGTATGACACTTAGGCATTTAAGTGATGTCCAAAGTCTTCCCCTCGTAAGATTAGTCTTTGAATCCAAAACTATACAGAGAAGTTCCTATTTCAGTTTCTAAGAGTTTTGAAAACATATTAGAAAGTGAAGACATTAATAAGCAAAAAGAGATCACAGAATAATTTAGCTATCAGTGTTAGCAGTTACTGCTTTCCCTAGAAGGCCAAAATTGCACCGTATAGTATAAAAGAAAATAGATCATGTACCTTCTCATTAATCTGTCATAATCCTAATCTTTACCTTCTCAGATTTCATAGGTTTATCTGATCATAATAATTGGATATCGAAAATTTTGTCTTAGTACTCTGATTTACGCACAACCAATGGAGATGAATCATTCCATATAAAAATTCTAGCATAAATCCTATAACTTGGTTCATTGAAAGTAAAAAGGGACTGCTCATGACATAATATGGATTAGTGAATGAGTCTAATTATCATTTTAATATTAAAAGATATTAATATTAAATAGAGTTTGCCTAAGACAGACCTTACAGAAATATTATCAAGAGATTCAAGTGTGGTGATTAAGACTGTACAGTCATGAGTTTCAAACATTTATTATAAATGTTTCTAGGACAATAATTTTTCCAAGTATTCAAACCATCCAGAACTCATATGTGCGTCCTTTTTCAAAAAACATTTCATCATTCTTAGGGAAAAACACAAGTACATCCATGTTTGCTCACTTCTCTCCCCACTTCCTAGTCTTCATCCCTAACTTATCTACAAATTTAGGTTTCTAAGAGGTATTTTTCACATAAGGCCAAACGCATGCATTATATGTTTATTTTTAAAGCTCAAAAACATGCAAATATCTGAAAGTTTGGAAAGAAAGTGGATGCAATACACATACAGACACACATAGAGCACCCCCAGTACATACAAACCCAGAAACAACACCCCCAAAACTGCAAAATAAAGCAAAGCAAGCACACACAGGACATACTTTAATTGCTCCCAGCTACACACAAGCTGAATTGATATTTGCAAGTCTTACTTTTGGGAATTCAGGTAGAACAGGTGAGCTTCAGCACTGTGCCATCTATAAGACTTTCATCCCCATGGCAACAAAACAAAAATTTGGCAAGCCAGTCCCGGCCATCAAGACACCCCCCACTTAAGCTTGACCGCCCCTCACCTGCTCCCCTTCTCTCCTCTCTCCCCAGAAGAAGGCACTTCACGGAAACGTCTGGGAAAGCCCTTGGACTTTATTTTGTTACACCCTCTAAATGGACAAAAAACAAAAGAGAACAGGTGTAGAATACAGTATTTTCAATTGGCCACCAAGAGTTCCATACAAATGCCCTCCCCTCCCCTCTAACACAGACAGACCCCGTCATCAGGCCTCGTTAATGACATTTTCAAAAGAGGATGCTTAGGCACAAAGCTGTCTGGACTTTATGAACAGCTTTTATGCTGAGGTAAGAAACACCCAGTGGGAACTTTACTCTTGTAAGTCATCTTTACATATTCGCAGCCTCTGTTACCCTGGTGTTAATGGAAGGTTGGGATACCACAAACACAGTGATGACCCTTGTCATTCATATACCTGCTCTTCCACCTTTGACACACTGCCCTGGCAAATAAAATGGTTTAAATTATCACTGGAGTAAACAGAACTTGGGGATCATTTGGTCCTCCCTTCTGCCACAAATGTCTCTGAATCTGGTGCCATTAGACAAATCTGGGGTTTTGTCTTCTACCCCATGCTTTCCTCTCATCTCAGAACAAACATGTTCCTAATTCACAATACAGATTGCAGAATAAGTAGGAGAGGCACCTAAGGGAGACGGGAACAGCAGTTGGCAAGTTATTACTATATATTAAGTCCTATATTTAGTTTCCCCTTAAAACTTAAATAACTGTAGCATCTGAGACTTGGCTACAGAATTTGAAAGATGCACTTCTGTCACACAAGAACACTTGAAGTATTTATTTAATTATATTTAGTCTCCTAAACCAGCTGGGCTATAGGATTTCACACTGAAATGATTCCTATTCTTTCCAAGCTCTGTTGATAAAATAGCAATGACAAACTCAGCTATATGGAAGTTCTCTTTTTTGGAAGCTCTGTTGAATCCCACACCGAATTCTGAAGCCAGGTATGTAATTCCAAAGGAGTAAACATTTGGTTAACTATTGAGTCCACTGGTGGTTTTTTACTTCTAGGAATGAACATTCTCTAATTCTTGATTGTCAGGTTTTCTTCACCCTTAATTCAAGCTTTCAAGTACTGTGTTAATTATTAGACTCCATGTTGGGTAAAAGTGCTTGGCACAGGAACCTGAAGTTTGAGAAGTCAAACTTGGAAGGCGATGAAAAAGGGGGGAGGGGTTGCTGTAACGCAGAACTTCTTGTCTCCCTCTATGGAGTGCATTCTGGAACTACAACAACTGTCCTACAAACATCATGGATATACTCCGTGTGGCTATGAACATTAATCTGAAGAAATCATGAGTGTGTTGGAATGTTTTTACAAATTCTCATAAAAACTTGAAATTTGCAGCTTCCTAAAATATTTAGACTTTTTCTCAACCCTTAGCCCTACTCTGAGTTCTGCCAGATTCACTCTTTCAGGAATTTTGGAGCGGAGCCGGCTATCCCCGCAGCTTTTCCTCACACACAATCACAGGCGCTTAAAACTACCACCCGTAAACTGACAACACTTTAGCTGAGAAGCAAATGCCACACAATCAATACCTAATATCTTGAATAATTGAGATATTTGAGGCCACCTGAGCAACCCAGCAGAACACACATAATCAACCCTGGGGGGAGAAGACAGTTAATTCTGAGAAATCCAAAGAAAGATGGTTGTTACCTAGAATAGACTGAACATACAAGGAGTTTCCCTTTCCTGAAAAATGAGCTCGGTTTAAAAACTTACCCACCCACCGCTTCCCTAACAGAATCAGTCCAGCTTTTTAAGTATCATGGAGCATGTTTAACTGGCAACCTTTAGCAGTGAATCTCTTTCCGCTTTTGTCTAATGACTATGTGTTGGCTTGTTCCAAGAGCTTCCACTGGCATCTCAGGGCCAACTTGACAGCAGGGGGGCGGTTACTATAACAACTGACAGCTCTCGTGAATTCTGAAAGGCCCCTGAGTAGCCATTTGGGAAACAGTTATTGAGCAAAAAGTTGCCTGGGACCGGCAGCTTTAGCTGCCATGTGAACCAGACCTTCAACCACAGTCATCTGGAGAAAGAAAAAAAAGGAGGTGACCACCTCCAGGAACAGCTGGGGACCTCAAAAGACTCCCTGCCCCCATCCCTTTTAGCATCTCAGAGCAAGATAGTTTAACACCACGGTGTCATCATAAACTCAGACCCTCTGAGGCAAGCCATATTTTGGCATCACAGAATGCGCCTGAGCTCTCCCCAATGGCTTGACACATTGTCAAGCTTTGAAAAGCTGAATTGTAAAAATCATTCCTAATGATTAAAAAAAAGTCTTGAAATATGGCCACAGATATGGGTTCCAAAAAGAAAAGAATGGCAAACTCAGCAGTTTTAAAAGAAAAAAATGATGCCAGAATACCTGTGGTCCAGTAAATGGTCTGTTGGTAGAAAAGATAAAGGTGATCACACCAACCCATGAAAAACAATGACTCCGAAGCTCAGAGTTTTCCAGATTAGAGAAAGTTTTATATACACCTACCTTTTAGATTCTCACTCTCTCCCTCAGCATTAAAAGGACACTCAGCAACTGGGACTGACCCAGTGCCTTTGCACATGTAGAATCTTCCAGAAAAGAATCTGATTGTACTCCTAACAGTGGACTTTTCTTTGCATGAAGGAAGGGCAGTTTGGCAGACTTTGCTCTAAGAAACAATGAATGCGCCATGATCCAGTGTTTCTGGGTCATCTCCTACACAGTGACCTCTGCTTGGACCACTTTTTCTTTTTCTTTGCTTTGTAAAAAATACAGCCCAAACATTCTCTCTTCCAAGAAAGTCTTCTTGGCTCCCTCTCCTCCTCACCTAACCCTGGCTGTGGTCAGAGTCTCTCCCAGACCATGCTATTTTCCTTGATCACTGTTGCAACCCAGGGGAATGCAAATTCAACCACCCACAGTGGCCCAACAGGCAAGGAACAGCGGGAAGGGCAGGGACTGGCAAACTGGCAAGGGAGTGCTTCTCAACAGTGGGCCATCATGGCTCCATCCAGCCACCAATGACACAAGGGAATCTGGGAACAATGTTGCTAAATTTTCCAGTTTATCACAAGAAGCCAGACAACTGAGGTTTTTCCTCAAATCTATTTTCTAAATAATTCAAGATTTGAAAATAAATGTCAGCTAAATAAAACTGGTCTGAAGACCACCAGTTTTCAACCTCTATTTGGGATAACCTTGATTTACCTGCTTCTTTCTTCCTCTAAGGTCTGAACCCCTTAAATGCAGGAACTCTGTCCCCTCAATGGCTCTTCAGTGCCTGGAACTAACCAGATGCTTAAGAAATGTTGAATGAACTAACAGAGGAGTCAAGAGGCCAGCCATAAAGGGTCTTAGGTCAGCAAAATACCCAAAACCCTAAGTCTGAGAAATTCCAAAGCTTGCAAGCTGTTTGATCCTGGACAAGTCATTCCCCCTTCTGGAAACTCTTTCCTCTCTTGGGACAAGCATGATGCAGGCCCTGATGCGCCTTGCCTACCACGCATGGCTGCTGCAGGATTCAGTAACATAAGGTGTTCTCTGTATTAATTCAGCCATTACTGCTGCTTATTAGCAGGGGTGTTTCCCCTTTCCTGTAGCTTCACAGTCACCTGCATGGGAGAAATCATTCTTATGACACCCGTCTCCTTTGTGACTTTGCTGGGGTGAAAAGGGGACAAACACCTATACCAAAATCCAGTCGTCATCAAGTAGACTCGGAAGCGTCGGCCGTTAGCGCAGATGGGTGAAGAGCATGTGCCTGGGCTGACAGCAGCTCTGGTGTCATTGTTGCTACTGCGGCAATACAGGAGGGATCTGTGTTCCAGTGAGGCACATGTGGTCAGTCATCCCTCAAGCAAGAGAGGGGTGTTACCACACGCCACCCTCGACTCCCGCATGCATCTGTTTGTTTGCCTGAGCCTCCATTATGCCAACACAAATCCCCCACACATTTGCGGTTTGCATCCCTTCATATTTATTACACTCTGTCTCCCACTGAACATCCAGGAAAGAAAAAAAATTGCGATGTCAACAAAACTCACTTGTTTTCATGAACAGCATTCTTAATGAGGAGGCACCAACACATGGCAAAATTTCTGAAACTCTAAAGATGGGACTTTGAATAAAAGAGAGACCTCTTCCTATTTGCATACATGGCTAAATTGGTGTTGACTGATTTACCACAGAATTTACAGATGGCTCGGTCATGTGCTGAAGTGAATCTACAAGATCAGGGTGTGAAATCCTTCTCCTACCAAATTTTAACAAACCTGGGTCAGATGTTACAATTCCCACTTAGAGAGTTTCCAGTTTTCTGTTCCAGAATCTGCCGTCAGCTCAGCCCTAGCTGAATTTGAGAAGCAAAACTTCTCTATACTTTTGGAAAGTCTTTTTCCAGGTTAGCGTTATAGTCAATAAGATATTACATTTAGTATCAAGAAAACTAGCACTGATCATCTGGGACTAAGACCAAATACGTTAAATTATTCAACATCACAATCCTCTCAAATAATGGAGATGTAACTGAGTGAATGCCATCAGTCAGCTTCTAGAACACGTGAAACTGTCATTGGTATTTTAAGTTTTCTTCCACGTGATTTTGGCAAATCCAAAACAAAGGATGATTTATATCTGGCCTTACTACTGCTACGTACAGCAGCGGAGACATCCCCTTTTCCCAGAGAGTGTTTTTGATACACACTATAAAGTAGGCTGTGGAGGGAAGTATATGCCTCCAGGCACACTCCTCCTCCTCCGGACAAGATAACGTACTGGTTAAGACAGTGGACTATGAAATCAAATTGGCTGGGTTCAAATCCACAGGCCACCAAAAATTAACCCTGTGACTTAGGCATGTCACATGATCTTACTAAGCCTCAGTTTTCTGGTCTGCAAAATGAACATAATACTAATTATTTCCTAGGATTTGTGTACTAATTAGGTGGGAGTGTAATCTGCTGAGTACATGTCTAGTATGATATATAGTCATAAAATGTTCTTTGCTTGGCCGGGCGCAGTGGCTCATGCCTGTAACCCCAGCACTTTGGGAGGCCAAGGCAGGTGGATCACCTGAGGTCAGGAGTTTGAGACCAGCCCGGTCAACTTGGCGAAACTCTGTTTCTACTAAAAATACAAAAATTAGCCAGGCGTGGTGATGGGCGCCTGTAATCCCAGTTATGCAGAAGGCTGAGGCAGGAGAATCGCTTGAACCCAGGAGGTGGAGGTTGCAGTGAGTCCAGATCGCACCATTGCCCTACAACCTAGGCAATGAAAGTAAAGCTCCATCTCAAAAAAAGGTTCTTTGCTCAAGAACCTTTAGATATACAGAGCCATTTCAGGGGTGAGACATTACTCATCAGAGCAATAAGAACTACCTTCTAAGCGACGTCCCTCAGGATTACAGAAAAAAAAAAATTAAAGGTATCTTTGTAATACAATTCTAAGCAGACAGAAATGCCTTGCTCATAGTAGCTACACTATTCTACGGCACAACTAATAAGCTGCACCCCCTAGCACACTGATTGGACACTGGGCACACAGCTTCTCTCCCACCATTAACCTCAAATTACGTAAATCAAAAAGAAACCTTCCAAAAATTTTCCTCTTCTCTCTGAGTGGCAGCAACTGGGCTGCTCCAAGTCTTTTCAGGAACGTCAGCACATTAGTGCCATATAAACAGCTTCTCTTGTCCAAGATACGGAGCTCCTGGAATGCAATTCAAAAGGTGTGTTTTCCTACCATCTTAAGTAGTAAGGCCAAAATGGCACACTTCGAAAACTTTCGAATTGATTTCTTTTCCCTTATTTCCAGTAGCTCTGAACCTCTGCATGCTTGATATGGTCTACAATATTTTTAAGGCACACATAGGGTGCCATTAAAGCTTTAACTATTAGTTGATTTTATTTTTAGTATCTGCCTCACAACCCTGCCCCTTGTCCAAAATCACTTTGCACACATTTCTTCCTAATTCGATTAGCAACTTCTGTGTTATGACAGAGTCTGGTTCCTACGGCTCTTCAAGGCAGACCTTTGCAAGGGCCATTCAACCTACCTATACATCCTACCTGAAACATCTCAGTTAAAGTATTTTAGAATAAATGTCTCCCCAAAGATCCATGTTGCTGCCTATAAAAACACTGCTCAAATAGTCCCCGATGAGACTGATACCTGAGGTCTCTCAGACATACAGGTATCCGAGGTTTCTGCTCATAGTTTTTAGTTTCTGTCAAATTTCAAATAGACTAATGATTGGTCTCCAAAGTTCTTCCTTTCAGGAAATATATACATAAATCAATGATGCCAATGGGTCTAAATATTTACTAATACTAGGGCAGTGCTTAACAAATACCCACGTGTTCCTTCTACATCATCTGTGTTCTTGGAGCTGTTTGACCATCTATAGCCAGTGGTGAATGAAGGAGTGAAGGGTTCCACTTCTAGACCAAGGAGTTGAGAACTCGGAGCATTCCTCACTTCTCTTTCCCTGCTACAGCAATTTGGGAGCTACGTGCTCTTCCACCAGTGGAAGAGGGCTGCCCAACTCTATCAGACCTCACATGGGTGAGAAGTAAGCCTCTGTGTGCTATGAAGCCAATGGGGTGCTAGGGTATGTCTGCTGCAGTAGCAATGAACCTTTCTCTAATACAGCCGACTGGGAATTAGTATGGCTGGCCACTGGGTTTCAGAGTTGTTTCCTGGGGTTGGGGAAGGGAACGGGGTCATGTCTTTAACCCAGTTACTTAGGAATGTCCTCCTCTGGAATTGCCTTTAAGGCCTATCAGGAGCATCACCCAAACCAATTTCATTAACTTGATAGTCACCCCTTTCCTTTTTTGTCCCAAAGTGGTTCTGTTCAGTTGGTTAACCTACATTTATGCTATATTTAGCTCCAAACAGATGACTTTTATCTATTTCTAGGATAAATACTTTGCACAACTGAGATTCTTCAAAAGAATGAACTCTATAAAGAAATTCCAAAAGTTATTTTCAAGCATGTTGTATGCAATGGACATATTGCAAGCTGTGTACAGCAATACAATGTGATGACATTTAAAGGACAAAATTCATTTAGATCTGTGCATTTGATTTTATTAAAAAACAACTTCATTTGAGGCATACCAGGACCCAGAGTTGTATTTTCCATTTTTCCCTGAAGTCAGATCTGGTATAACACAAGTAATGCCTGCATATTCACCAGGAGCCAGGCACCAGGACAAGCACTTTCCATCGCCTGCACTGGATCCTCACGTGAACTTGTGGCCCATTTCTTAACTATATATTTTGCAGATGAGGAAACTGAAGTTGGTGAAGAAGTCTTTGTCTAAGGCAGCATTTCTCAACCTGCTTTTCACTGGCAGCTCCTCTAAGGTGGCCCTTTGAGACTTTTCCCCCCTAACTGCCCAGTGCCAATTTTAGTACCATGAACGCACAGTGCTATTTATGCATATGTCTATCTGTGCTTTATACACAAAATAAGTTTATAAAAATCTCCCCAAAACAAATTCACACCTTGAGAGATGACGGCACTGCTGGTGGGAAGCATGTCCCATAGCTGCACAGATAGACAGTGTGCTGCACTGTGGCTCCAAATCCAAGCTGTGTGACTGTAGGCCCATGTTACAGTCTCTGGACGCAGCAGTGTTTCTTTTTGCCCTCCTGCAGTTTGGCTCCTTCAACGCCTTTCCATCATCATCAAGGTAAGGCATATCTCCCTTCGGTGAGGCCCTCATGATCTGCTCCAACAACACTGAGTCACATGTATCTGCTTGCAGTAGGCCAGGCTTTTTCTCCGCAGCCTCATTCTTCCATACCCTCTTCACCTGGCTTACAGCTGCTTGGGCTTCAAGGCCCAGCTTGGACATCAGGTCCTTCAGCGAGCTTTCCCTGACCCCCAACCCCCATTCCAGGCTGGGCTGAAGCCCTTCCTATGGGCTGTGATAGCAACTTGGATTTACATTTCTCCAAATACTCCCCATACTCTATTATATTTTCTCATCTGCCTCTTCCAATGGACTGTGAGGGCCATGGGACCTCATCTCTAAATCTCTAGGCCCACCAGGATGCATGGCAGGAACTCTGTAAGCATCGTATAAAGAATAGGAAGCAGAAAATGGCTCCAGTGCACATGCAACAGAAAGCGCTTTATAACTGAACTTCCTATTCACTTTTTTAGGTCTTGATGGTCCTTTGGGAAACCACCCCTTGTTTGGCTTCAGTCCAAGGCTCTGATGACAATGGCACTGATCCTCCTTCTGGGCTCCAGAGTTAAATGCAAGACCTAGGCCTGACAAGACTATTCTATTCTTTTGGCCACCAGATGACTCCAGGGATGGACAAATGACATAAGTCAGTAATAAGAGATACCATGTTGAGACTTAAGTGGAACTACTGGAGGAGAAAGATTCCCTTTCCACTGGGGTGGAGGCATGTAAGTCTAACATGGCCAGAGGCTGCTCTGTGGAAAGAGGCAGAGGGCCTGCCTGAGGAAGAGAACCACGCGGAGAGCAGATCCCAGGGACTGAGGGCAAGGGAAACACAGACAGACCAAACCAGCCAAGTCCTAATGCTCCAGCCTCCAACTCCAGCCAAGCCCAGTGCTCCTGAACTTCGCAATTCCAAGAATCAAACTTTTTTTTCCCTTAAGCTTAAGGCATTTGAAATGGATTTTTGTCAACTGCGACAGAATTCTGACCAACACAGTGGGCGATGATATTGCCAACTATCTGGCCCACGGCAGGCATTCAACAAATGTGAGTTCTCTTTCTCTTCCTTGGTCAAAGAATGTGGGTCAAAAAGAAAGGACAGTGATAGTACCTACCATACAAATCTGTTGTGTGAGATGGTGCCACCCAAGGGTTTGTCACAGTGTCTGGCACTCAAAAAGGACTCAGTGAACATTAGCACTAACACCAGTGTACAGCAGGAGACTTGGAAGAGACAGAATTCAGAGACCTTGAGTTTAGTTTTCCACTCTGTCATGAACCTATTAAATTGTAGTTACCAACAACCCAGAGTGAACACTCTCAAAGATCAGAACAATAACCGCAAAGGGCCAGTTCTTGGTTGTGGTAGAAAATGCTGCCACAGTGAGCAGGTGTGAACCTCCCGGTGCCAGGCCTGCCGCCTGAGGAAATGATCCAGAAGGTTGTGATCTGCCTGAATGCTCTACTTATGTCAAGTCTGTTTGCCAATCCATCCAGTCTTACTCAGCCTCAAAAGGCAGAAGAGAAGTGCTGTTGTTCTAGCTAAGTAACTGCATTGCCAAAGGGGAACACACGTCTCCTCTGTATTTACCAGTTTTCTATGTCAGCTCCCCAATGCTTCCTTCTTTCACATTAATAATAATTTTTAAAAAGTTGGACTGCAAAAAGTTCCTTGTTCCCTCTAGGCTGTATGCTTAGCCAACTCATTCATCTTACCATAATTTAATTTTACTTTCCTTGCTCTGTAAGAATTTTCTTCACATTCATTTTTTGTGCTACTGGGATTAGGAATTTGGTAGAAGCTCAAGTCCAGGCTCTGTTGGATGAAGTTTAAAGCTCTGGTTACTTTAAACAAAGCTTTTGAAGAAATACACATATATAATAAACATCGTAAAAATATTTCAGACAGGCCGGGTGCGGTGGCTCACGCCTGTAATCCCAGCACTTCGGGAGGCCGAGGTGGGTGGGTCACGAGATCAAGAGATCGAGACCATCCTGGTCAACATGGTGAAACCCCGTCTCTACTAAAATTACAAAAAATTAGCTGGGCATGGTGGCGTGTGCCTGTAATCCCAGCTACTCAGGAGGCTGAGGCAGGAGAATTGCCTGAACCCAGGAGGTGGAGGTTGCGGTGAGCCGAGATCGCGCCATTGCACTCCAGCCTGGGTAACAAGAGTGAAACTCTGACTCAAAAAAATAAAAATAAAATAAAAATAAAAAAAGTATTTCAGACAGGAAATATTAAGATATTGTTCAATTCCTATTTTCCATTTGGACTGAGTTTTTCAGAAGTATAAACACTTGTCATTTTCTAAAGGGAAAATACATTTGAATAGAAGGATTTTAAAGCTGTTTACTACGTAACATAGACCTTCCCGAGAGGAAACTTGCAGTAAATACTCATGTTTTGGCTGGCCTGATATTAACGCTTGTTTGGCATAATGCTCCATTGGTCTTTCTTGGCCACAGTGATCCAGTTGGGGGTAGGGAGAGGATCCACGGTGGGCCAGTCAGAAACAATCTGGAGGGTTTTGCTAGAATTGCTGGGTACAAGGTGTTTCTTTATGCTGGGGCAGCTGTGGGACCTCTCTGCTCCCCTGTGGTGACGGTCTGAGACTAAAACCCCACAGTGCTGAGCAGAGCCAAGAGATAGGCATACTGACCTTTGTTAACCTCAGCTGATTAGTTAAACTCACATTAGATGGCCTCCAATTTACCAATAGGCTTCAAACATATTTGCAAAACACTTTTTCCTGGAGAAGGGAAGACACGGAGGTGAGTCTAGCCGTTCCTATGCTCATCCCAAAATACAACACACTTCATAATCTAGCTGGTCTGCAACACTAAAGTACTTATGGGTGCCTTCAGATGCCTGGGGAAACCTGAGATGACTTCCTTCCTTATTCTCCTGTTCCAGCCAATTAGGAACAGACCCAAGGACACACAACCAAGCTGCCAGCAGATTCTATTGCTCCCACCTTCAGAATAGATCTATATGCAATGAATGATCACCACCTGCACTGCTACCTGCATCTGAGCCACAATCATGTCCTTCTTGAACTAGTCCAGTGGTCTCCCCAGTGGTCTCCGATTCTGCCACTGCTCCTCTTCAGTCTGTATTTAACACAGCAGCCGAGTAATCTTGAAGTCAAATTACAACATTCTTCTGTACCACATCCTACTCATCTTCGAGTGAAAGGCAATGCATTAACAATGGCCCATAAGGCTGTGCATGACCCGTTTCTGATACCTGCTTCTGCCACTTTACCCCTCTACTCATGCCTCGGCCCCACTAACCTCTGGCTCTTCCTGGTACACACCAGGCACGTCCCTGCCTCAGGGCCTTTGCATGTGCTGTTTCCTCTACTTGGAACTTGCCACAGATGGAGTCTATTTGGTTCCCTCCTCCTTTAGGTCCTTGCTCAGGTATCATCTTCTTGACCACTCAGAACATTCCCCTAGTCCCCCACAGGCCCCTCTCCTTTCCAGATTTGGTTTTCTCCATTATCCACTTACTACCATCTTAGAAATTACATGTTTTAGTTACTTGCTTTGCTTATTGGCTGCCTCCTCCACTAAAATGTAAGCTCCATGAAAGCAAAGACTCTTATCCGTTTAGGTCACTTTTTCAGAAATCACTTGTGCCTAGAAGATTGGCACACGGAATGGGCTCAAATTTAATTGAATGAATGGAAAGAAGGGAAGGAGAGATGAAAACATGACACCTGTTTCTCACTGGTGTAGCCTGTTAGATAAAAGGCAGAAGCCTCCCACGTTAGTCTGGGGGGTGAAGGCACCCAGGCCAACCAAGTGGGCCTGATGGAGTTGCTCAGCTGAAAAAACAACTTCTAAACAGGCTGCAATCTGGCCTCGCATGAGAAACAGTGAGAACCAGGATAGTTTTAATCTTCCACGTATTAAATACCACATAAAGTGCTAAATGTTTTCCTATCATCCAATTTAATTTTCAGCAAAAGACTAAGGAAAAAAATTCTAAGGTAACGAAGAGTTATTATGTGGCTACGACAAAGTAAAGCATCATTTCAGAAAAACTGCAAATGCTATGACTTATTAACTCATTTTGCTGGTTCTGAAACTAACATTCAAAATGGTCATGGGATTTGGATTTAGCAAGTAGCAGAGCTGGGATTTGAACTTGGAACTCCCTGATTGTCAAACAAAAGCCTTTTTGGTACTAAATCCCAGAAGCCTACCATAAGTGCCTTGATTTCAAAACTGGCTCTGGTCCTGCCATCGTGTAACAGAGAAATGAGGGTCTCCCAGGTGCCAAGACAAGAAACACTCAAGCTGTCTCGCCTTCCTGAATGCAGAGGCCATGGGATTCCCCACCCACGAGCGAAACCCTGGCCAGCATCTGGCCCCCATATCTACTCTGTAGGTGCTGCCTGGCTTACCTCCAGTAAACGAGCACAGCAATGAGAAGGATGAGGCACACGAAGGTCAAGGCTGATACCACAATCAGAGGGATGATCCACTCCATCCTCCCTGGAGCAGGGCGGCTTATCATTCCAGAGGTGTTTTTTTCCGCTGCCAAGAGAAATCATCCCAGTTAGAGAACAGAGGTTAGTGGAGGTGGGAGCCAGAATATGATGCAGAGTTCTGTTCCAGTTTTGTGTGGTTTCTGGAGAACTGGGGCACTTGCGCTGGGCTGCCCCGTAACAGGAGGGGCAATCTGCAGCCCTTACTGTTTCCTGCCGTGACCCAACACACACACACAGGGCCTCTTCTGTGGGCTGCATTTTGTAATTGGCAGTGATAAGGATTTACAGATAGAGTTCGAGGTGTTTTTAAAGACAGCGTACAGAAGACACAGACATTCCAGCGTTACTCCAAGAACATGACTGACCCAGAAGGGCCTTTGAATGCGTGGAGGACATGTGCTCGTCTCTGAAAGAAGCAGGGTGGGATGGCTGTCCAAGAGCCTCTCAGGTTCTCTACTGCAAGGGCAGGAGGGCTAGCATGATGGATTTCACCAGGTTAACTAGAACTGGCTGTGACTACCATGGCCATCTGTTCTTTGCTGCTTAGCATCCGTTACCCCTTCCTGTAGTAACAACTACACCCCGATTCTGCTTTGGGAAACCACCTTTTCCTAACAGATATAGTCATGGTCGGACAATCATCAGAGCGTGGGGCTCCCTGCTCTGGCCAGTGAAGTGGCACTGAAGCCAGCACAATGGCATCTCGCTCTGGAATCTCAACCACCGACTCTAAGACTGAGCAACAGCGTAGCCCAGCAGGAGCGCCTGGGTGCTTCTGCCCGTGGGCTCCCACCACACAGATCCCCAGAGATCCTGCTTTTCCTAAAATCTCCTCCTCCAGTTTTTCCTTTGATCCTATCACCTACCCCAGAGCCTTCCAAAAGCTCCTATCTTCTTTCCTAAAGACAGGAAGCCACACCTCACACTCTTCTCAGAGCACGGATGTAACTAGCAGCCACAATCTAGAGGTTAGCAGGGAAAGCTTGCCAAATAGTTCAGGATTTTCTCGGGTCAGCCAGTACCTGTTAACAAGGCAGCTCGTTCCTCCACATCTCCAGGCCCCGAATATCTTCAGAAGTCCCCGGGAGCCTCAGCAGAAGATCTTATCTTCCCTTCCACTGTGGGAAGACGCCTGGAACATGCCAGGTGGCCCAAATGAAGCTCGTGTGGGTGCTGGGGCTGGGAAGAGCACAGGTGCACAGAGGCGGGCCGCGGAAAAGCAAAGGTCGTCTGTGACCACGGGGAGAAGCCCCTTGAAAAATCGAACACTGGCTGCAGGCTGACTCGAGCCCAGCAAGGATTCCTCCTGCACTGCAAAAATGAGGCCAGTGTTCACCCAGTCCCGAGCGTCCCTCTGCACGACGGACTAAATGCAGAGCTAATCAGGCTGAGTTTCCAGGTGAGAGAAGGTAGGCTGAGTGGGGAAGAAAGAATTGGCTGCGGGAGCAGATTTTTAAAGAGGCAAGACTCTTGAATCAGGAAGAAGTGTGTTATGCTTTCACTGAATTTCCTCTAGTGCATTTTACGTTGACTACCTCCTTTGTTTCAGGCACAGTCCTGTGTCGCAGGTGGGACCTGATATATCCCCAGCTCACAGGTAAGGAGACAGTGTCAAGCGGGTGAAGCACTCTGATTAAAAACTACCACATCAGGCAGGGCGTGGTGGCTCATGCCTGTAATCCCAGCACTTTGGGAGGCGGAGGAGGGTGGATCACGAGGTCAGGAGTTCAAGACCAGCCTCGTCAAGATGGTGAAACCCCGTCTCTACTAAAAATACAAAAAAATTAGCTAGGTGTGGTGGCGGGCGCCTGTAATCCCAGCTACTTGGGAGGCTGAGGCGGAGAACTGCTTAAACCTGAAAGGCAGAGTGCGTTGCAGTGAGCCGAGATTGCGCCACTGCACTCCAGCCTGGGCAACAGAACAGGACCCCGTCTAAAAAAATAAAAAAAAAACCTAAAAAAAACCACACAGCACTTTGTTGTTTATACAGTGCCTTCCTAGCTGTGCCAGGCCATTTTCTTAACCTCCTGCTCCATTTTTTTTTTAGAATAGATTCTTACCAATCCCCCACTGTGCACAGGCCTGGTACAAGGGGCTGGGGGGGGGGGACACAGCAGTACATCAGACAGGAGCACTGCTGTGCCATGGGGAGGAGTTTTTTAAAGGAGGCGAGGTGGGCACATGAACAAGTAACTAGAATACAATGAATGTGGCACCAGGGGGGAAGCACAGGGGGCCATTGGGGAATAGCTCTCCAAGCCCAGGTCTCCATGAGCTCCCCAATGAAGGCAAGTGTTGAAGGATGAAGGGGAGTTAGCCAGGCAGACACTGGGAGAAGAAGGGTGTTCTGGTCGGAGACCATCAAATCAGTAGGAGTCCAAGAATGAGAGGGAGGAGAACTAAGATGGAGAACTGGAAGGCAAATGCTGCCAGGGCCCTGGAGGCTGAAATAAGGATACGGATTTTAGTGCTAAGGGCGGTAGAAACTACTGCAGGGTCTTAAGCCAAAGCAGACATGGATCAGACATGCCTTCTCTCCATCAACATGTTTTTATTGCAGAGTTCTGGTGGCTGTCCAGAAGAACCAGAGTTGCAAATAAGAATAATTTCGTGGGACCCCAGAAGGGGGCAGCCCAGCCAGGGGTGGTGGGGGAATCTTAAAGACCTGGAAGTCCTGTTAATGGAAAAAATATTGGGAGGGTTGACGCTGTAGGCCACACGTTCAATTAAAATCAGTATCCACTCTGGGAAGCCCCTGGGTACAGGAGGGACTCTCAGTGTCTTATTTCTCTCCTTGCTCCTTACACATTACGTGGACTGGAAACTCCATGTTCTATTCATCACAAACCACAGGAAACTCTTGGCCAACACAATCCCTCACACTTACATTCCTAAACAATCACTGGCAATACCACCTCTGTGTAATTTCTATCACTCTTTTCTTCTTTTTTGAAACAGTCTCACTCTGCCACTGAGGCTGGAGTGGGTGACCTCAGCTCCGCCTCCCAGGCTCAGGCAATCCTCCTACCTTAGCCCTCCGACTACCAGGGATTACAGGCACGTGCCACCACGCCAGGCTAATTTTCATATTTTTAGTAGAGGTGGGGTTTTACCATGTTACCCAGGCTGGTCTCGAACTCCTGACCTCAAGTGATCCTCCTGCTTCAGCCTCCCAAAGTGCTGAGATTACAGGCATAAGCCACCGTGCCCAGCATATTTCAGCCATTCTAAAACCAGTAAAAAGTGATCACTCTAGAATTTCTAGGCCTTGGGAAGGGGTTAGGGAGTGACCATCTGGTATGGTCCCAGATGCCATAGGGGTATCTCTGTGTTGATGATAATGTCTGTCCTCCTCTTCCTCCACGGGGTGAGTGTTCAATTTTCATCAGAGTCTCAGAGAGGTCCAGGCCCCAAAAAATGTATGAACCACCGGCATGGAGAGAGAATGAAGGTCCAGAGGACAAGGCTATTGAGGTCACAGCCACCAAGGTCAGAGCTGGGCTCAAACTTGACTTCCACGATGGAGTGAGTCATCTCTCCCTCTAACATTTCCTGAAAGTGTGTGATTATTGGCACAGGGTGTGGCGGAGGGGTTCCCAAATGGGGCTGGAGCCTATCTGAAATCCCACTGTGGACAGTCCCCAAATGGCAGTTTCTGTGGAGTGGCTCTGAGGTTGGCAATAACTTGGAGTGTGAGTGAGAGACCTAACGAAGTTTTTCTGGTAAGCTGCACTTTGACCTTGACTAATGGCAGGCAGTTTCATTGGCTTGTGTCTTTTACATAAAAGCCAAGCAAAAGTAAGAGTGTGACTGAATTTCCATGTGGGGTGTGATAATGTTGATTTCATTTTCAAATTCACAGTACTGCTTCGTCTTCCTGGTGCCAGAAGCCTGAAACTGGATTGCATCTCCAGGTGACCAAGTGAAATCTGCTCCTGTCACTTTCCTAAGCAGCCCCTCATGATACCCCTGAGTGGGCAAGGCAGGGCCCTTCAGGAGCAAGGCCTTCCACCACCCCCGCCCCAGCATCATCTCCTGCTGTTCCCCTTCACTGTTCCAGCCACACTCATCCAGTCAGTGACCATGCTGGGCCACAGTCCCCCTCTCTGCCTCTGCCCCTCCCATTCCTACTGCAGGGAGGGCCTTTCCTTTCCTGATGCCAGAATTGATCTTATTGATCCTTCAATCCTGGTTCAAAAGCTGCCTTCTCTGTGAGGCTTCCCAAAGCCCCCAATTTGTACTGTCTCTTAAGGGCAGAGTAGAGATTACAGGTTCAGATCCTGGCTCTGCCATTTTCTGTGTGACCTTTAATCCAGTTTGGGCCTGGAGTTCTTCATCTATAAAATGGGATAAAGACAGCCTGCTTCATCGAGCGGTGGGGGAATTCAACGTAAGAACGCCTAGAAGGGTGCCTCGTATCAAGCAAATGCCAAGTACCACCACCACCATCATCATCAGCTTGTGTTATCTTACCGTATACATCACACTCAAGTATACTTGCTCTTTTGTTACTCTAGTCCCCAAAGGCAGGGCTGATTTCCATCTCTCTATAAAGAACAGTAACAAAGCTGTACCTCCTACTAGCTATGCAACTCTGGGCAACTGACCTAACCTCTCTGTGCCTCAATCTCCTCCTCTGTAAAAGGAAATTATATTGCATACAGCATTGCAGTGGTATGATGATTAAATGAGCTAATGCATGCAAAACACTTAGAATGTTGCCTGGCACCTGGGTGATGTTAACTATTGTGATTATTGTCATCATTACACACCCCAACTTCGGCAACACCATCATCTGCCACCATCCTAGCAGGGGCATCATTACTTCTCGATAGCACCTCTCTTCCTCCTCAGCACCCTCACACAGCAGAGGAGAAGGTGAGTGCTCACTGGGTGTTTGCTGAATCTGACTTCTCTCTGTAACATCTGCGTGTGTAATGCCAATCATACAGAACTTCAGATGCTCTGGGCATCAGCACAAGGGGCTGCCTGTGATGTGATTATGGTAAAGACCTATGTAGGGCTGTTGGGCCCCACGGGGCTGTGGGGAGCCCTTTATGCTGCGCTGAGGTGCAGGATCTGAGAAGTAAAGAGACAGGACGCTGAAGAACCGGTGAAGAGCATTTGGACTCGGGGGGTCACGCCACTTGTGAGTGATCATCATCTATAGGCTTAGTAATAGGGCGTACATGATCGCATGAGTCACAAGCGAGGGGGCCACCCCATTATGTCACCTGGGCAGAGAGGTGGGCCATGTGAAGTAGGGGGCAGTGCCATGCGCAGTAGTCGAGGGTCGTGTACAGAAAAGGGGTCCAACCCCATTAGGTCACTGAGGCAAGGAGGTGGGCAGTGTGCAATAGGTATTGTACACAACACTTCTTACCTGGGGGCTGGAGACTTCAAAGGATTTCTAATAGAAGGATACTGTAAGCCAATGCAGTGGGAGCTGACAGACTTGTACTCTTAAGACATTTATGGGATGATGAATTGAACTAGCACAGAAGCGAGAAAAGACTGACAGGGTGTACAGCCGCCGTGACTGGTCACACCAGAGTGGTTCTTCTCCCTCGGTTACTTCCAAGATCTCAGGCCTGAGGCCTACCTTCCTACAGGAACTGGATGCAAGGTACTACAGCTCCTTTATCAGGAGCAGAGGCTCTTGCTCCAAGCCTGCCATACAGCGTATGCCCTTTCAGGCAGGGACGCCACCGCCTGGGTCTTTGGTTCTCGTCCTGGTCTAGCTGTTTTCCCATGTGCTGCTTCTGTTCTGTGACTGCTCTAGGCATTCCTCCTACTACAAACCACTATATGGTTATATAGAAGGATTCTATAAATCAGCACTAAATGTGTCAGTACAGCTCTGACTACAATACCTAGATGATTATATGGAAAGATTATTTAGAGCTAAGTATGCTAGATATAAGTATTAAGTATGATTATATAAGCTAGATATATGTAAGCAATAAGTTATATTTCAGGCACTAATTCTATAAACTAATATATGACTATATATAAAGGATTATATAAAGGAAATAGCTGAGTAATAACACAATGAACTAAGATATTCTTCAGGCACTAATTGTACCCGGGGTCTGGACAGTTCTCCTTCCTCGGTGCCCATGGGGGGTGTCACTGAGTGTTTGCTGAATCTGAGCTAGAATCTCAAAGTTTGCCCTGAGACTAGACTGTACCATACTTCTTTTCTCCCCGTTTTTTTTTTTTTTTTTGGTAGAGACACTTTCCTGGTATGTTGCCCAGGCTGGTCTCGAACTTCTGGGCTCAAGGGATCCTCTTGCCTCTGCCTCCCCTCAAAGTGCTGGGATTATAGATGTGAGCCACTGTGTCTGGCCCCCATACTTCTTTCTGTGTCCTTCGGAAGAAATACCCGTCCTACTGCCTGACTCAATTTGTGGCCCTAATAAAACAGCAAACTGCTAGGACTACTAAGAACACACAAAATGTGACACTGAGTATATACCCATCTCATTATATGCCCTCAGACAGTGGCAATCCAGGAGGCCAACCTTCCCCACGCCTAGGCCTCTAGAGACCAGAACATGATGGAGGCAGTTCTACACTCCAGACTAAGGCAGACCTGGGTACAAATTCTGACTTAGTTCCTTCCAGCTGTGTGGCTTTGGGTAAATGACTGCCCATCTCTGAGTGTCTGTTCACTCCTCTATCAAAGGGAGAAAAATGATGATACTCACGTCTCAGGGGAATCCTGAGGATGCAAGAAGATTGTCTATGTGAAAACAGACTGTGTAAATTATGGCTACATAACTTACAGGACCAGATGCAAAATGAAATCCTGGGGCCCATTCAAAAGTTATTAAACAGTTTCAAGGTGACAGCAGCGTATGAGAGAGTATGAAGGCAAGCACAAGCCCTTCCGAGCAGAGGGTCTACGTGAGTGCACAGGCTGCTTGCTCATGAAGCCACCCCAGATCAGTCCAGCACCAAGCACAGTGCCTGACACACAGGAGGTGCCTGAGAAATGGTCATTCTTTTCTTTCCTTCAATGGAGCCAAGCAACAATGCTGACAGTGTAGCAACACTAGACACTCATGTGCCAGGAGAAGCACACGGTTACTCAGCGCTTTCCTGGTAACCTAGCTGCCCCCTAAAGGGTCCAGTGGAATGGAGCTGCCCAGTGACTAGGGGTTGCTTCCCTCCATGATGCCCAAAGTGTGACGCCGAGTTAAGTACAGGATCTCTGAGCTCACAGAACGCCTCCTCACCTCCATCTCCATCTCAGTTTCATCCACGTGATGGTCTTCCCAGCGGCACTAGTCCTTTGATTCCTGCCTGACGTGGGTTATGAACTGGCAACCCTGGTTTGACACCCCTTCCCAGTAATTACTTTTTTTTTTTTTGAGACGGAGTTTCGCTCTTGCTACCCAGGCTGGAGTGCAATGGCGCGATCTCGGCTCACCGCAACCTCCGTCTCCTGGGTTCAGGCAATTCTCCTGCCTCAGCCTCCTGAGTAGCTGGGATTACAGGCACGTGCCACCATGCCCAGCTAATTTTTTGTATTTTTAGTAGAGACGGGGTTTCACCATGTTGACCAGGATGGTCTCGATCTCTTGACCTCGTGATCCACCCGCCTCGGCCTCCCAAAGTGCTGGGATTACAGGCTTGAGCCACCACGCCCGGCCGTAATTACTTTTTAATTGTGAAATAGCTGCCAACATTTAAAAAGCAAAAGAGTTCAGATAAAAATCGGCAATGGAGGCTTCCAGTGGAAAACGTTCAAAGTTGGGAACAAAAGCCTGAATTCCCACATGGCAAATGTCATTTGGAACCAAGAGGCACATTCCCTTCAGACACGGTGTGTCTCACTGATTTGCCACAGTCGTCACTACTCCCTAATGTCACAGACCAGACCAGCTTTCCTCACCCCCAACTCCCACTGCCAGCTCACTCTGGCCAGCCTAGTTTCAGTCTGCAAGATGGCACTCTGACCCAATGAGTCTGCAGAACAATACTAACTTGAGCCTTTTAAAAAGGCCTCAAGATCAGAAGTAAAAATCATCGTTTAAGAAACTCACCATGATCCTGATATCACTAACCTGGCTCAAGAGAAGACGCTCTTTCTGTACAAAGCGGCTTTCTCCAATTGCATTTATTTTTGGAGGGATTTTATTTTTAGGCCAATTAGAAACTGACCATGCTGTTGTTCTGCCCATCTAACATGGTCCGTTCTCCTCAGTGCATTTGGATCTGTGTGTAGAAGATGACAACGAGGAAAGGAGTATCAGCTGATACCCAGCACTTCCCCAGCGGATGTGATGTGCAGGTGAACAGCTACTCAGAGGGTGATGTGAGGCTGGCTAGCTAGAGCCCAGAATCAAAGAGTGAGCCTGCTCCTGAAAGGTCTTCCCCGGGAAACTTGGAGCAAAATGCTAACGAACCCACTCTGAGCATATGCAGGAGGAAGGTAAGGTTAACCTCCCCACAGCCTTTCTTTCTCTCCGTCTTTATTTCAGCACCCAGCAGAATCTGAGTAAAGTGCCTCCATTCTGCTTTTTAAAAAAATTTAAAAAAAAAGAAAAGAAAAACAGTTTTCAGTGGCATATGTCATCACTGAATTAATGCTGTTTGCCTTTTACTGGCTTGGCTCTCATCCCAGTAGAAGCAAATAAAAACGGAGTACAATGTACTATAAATGCTACCGGCAGCAATACATCAGATGGACCCATCTGAAATGCCTCCTACCCTCCAGTAAGGGCTCAACTTCTGCTACAGGACAAGAACCCCTCTGGTGTCAAGACCAAAACTAGCTTGGATCCAAGAGGCCTCTATCAGGAGTAGGGAAGAGCAAGATTCTTTAATTTGCAAGAAAGATAAAGAGAAGGATGATCTGCATACTCATAAATTTAAAGCCTGTTTCCATCATGGGGAATTTCACCATATTTGTTCTGAGCCATACCACTCACTAAAAACCTCCCACATCTGTGAATTAAGGTGGCTGCTCAAAAAGAAAAAAAAACAGTGGTAAAGAACACGTAACACAAAATTTACCGTCTTAACCATTTCTAAGTCCCATTCAGTGAGGTTTAGTATATTCACACTGTTGTGCAACTGATGTGCAACTGATCTCCAGAACTTTTTCATCTTGCAAACCAAGAACTCTATATCCATTAAACAACTCCCCATTTCCCCTGTCATCAGCCTCTGGCAACCACTATTTTACTTTGTTTCTTTGAGTTTCACAATGCTAGGTATCTTATATAGGGGGAATCATGTATTATTTGTCTTTCTGGGACTGGCTCACTGCACTTATGGTAATGTCCTCAGGGTTCATCCACGTTGTAGCATGTGACAGGATTTCATTCCTTTTAAAGGCTGAACAGTTATTTCATTGTGTGTACTCTGTGCCACATTTTGTTTAGCCGTTCACCCACTGACGAACACTTGGTTCCTTCCAGCTCTTGGCTACTGTCAATGATGCTGCCATGAATATGGGTCTACAGATACTCTGAGATCTTGCTTTCAATCCTTTGGCTACACAGTTAACCCATGAACAACACAGGCGTTAGGGGTGCTGATCCCTGAATAATAACTTCTGAGTCTCCAAAAACTTTCCTACTAATAGCCTACTGTTGACCAGACGCCTCACCAATAACATAGTCAATTAACACGTATTTGTATATTATTTGTATTATATGCTGTGTTGTTATAATAAAGTAAGCTAGAAAAAAGAAAATGTTATGAAGAAAATCATAAGGAAGAGAAAAGGTTTCTATTTACTATTCACTAAGGGGAAGCAGGTCATCATAAAGGTCTTCATTCTCATGATCTTCACTTTGAGAAGGCTGATGAAGGGACAATGAGGAGGGGTTGGTCTTTCTCTCGTAGGGGTGGCAGAGACAGAAGAAAACTCACGTTTTTCTTATAAGCGGATACACGCAGTTCAAGAGTGTTGTTCAAGGGTCAACTGTATACCCAGAAATAGAACTGCTAAATCATATAATTTTATTTTTAATTTTTTTGAGGAATTGCCATACTGTTTTCCACAGTGCCTGTACCATTTTACATTCCCACTAGCAGTGCACAACAGGTTCCCGTCTTTCCACGTTTCTGCCAACACTGATTTTCTGTATTTTTGATAGAAGCCATTCTACAGGGTGTGAAATGATAAGGTGGCTGTTGTTTTTACAGGGCCACAAAACCGGCCTTTTGTTTTTTCTGGAGCTTTGACATTACCTGAACCACTGCTGCTGAGAAATGATTGTTCACCAGTTACAAATCTATATGTTCTCCTGCAACAGGACACTGGCTCTGTGTTAACACATGTGGGCAGGATTAGAGCGTCATTCATTTCCATTTATATCACTGCTAAGCGTTCCTGTGAATAAGTGCTCTCCCGCCCTTTCATGCAGAACTTAATTCACCAGACTCAATCAAAATAGTGGTCTGCCATCTCTATTTCAATTAGGTGGCGGGAAAGTAGGGGGCATTTGATAAATCTTAATTTAATTCCAAGCCCCCCAAAGATGGCAAGGCCTAACCTACCAGATTGCCACCACTGACAGTTGGTTGCAACATTATGTGGTTCTGAAATTAGGCAGGGGCAGAAGCTGTATACCAATCTTACACCAAATACGCCACCTGCTGCAACCTGAATTCTTGACTCCAGCCTCTCTGGAAGAAAAGTAATTGTTCTTGGTGGGGTCTAGTCTTCCATACCATGAGATTTACCATGTGTCTTAATTCAAACATCATTCACTGGGCAATAGGAATTCCAAGGACCCACATAGTTTCTGGAAAGAAACTAAACCGGTACTAGCAGCTGAATAACCCCTTTGGCCTACCCTGAGCTTGTTCCCCATGAACAGGCCAAGAAGATGACAGCCCAGGGCAGGGGTGGGCAGAATTATAAAGAAAACATTTCTCTAGAAAGAAACCTGACCAGCAAAACTAGCCCTGGCTGAAAACTACGTCTGATAGTCTGTGCAAGTGCCCGATGTAACTAATTGTAAATAAAGCATGGTGCCATGCTCCCAATCCCTAGACAGCTGAGTATTGTATTCATGATTTCTGCCCCATCTGCATGAACCTGCACTGTTACTTATTTTTGTCTTTAAATTACTACTCTATTTGTCCTCAAGTAAACTTCAAAAACGAAACTTTACATGAATGCTGTAAATCAGAGGTTCTCGGCCTTGGCATTAATGACAATTTTCACCAGATGGTTCCTTGCTGTGGAGCTGTCCTCTGCACTTATGATGTTTAGCAACAGCCCTCTACCCACAAGACACTAGTAGCACCCCAGTGCCAGTTATGACAACTAAAATTGTCTCCAGATGCTCCCAGATGTTCCTAGGGAGAAGGGCAGAATTGCCTCTGGTTGAGAACCACTGTCACAAATGCAAAGTTGGTCTCTTTTTAAAAGCATACATTAAAATACTTAATAATTAATACTGCATCTGAAATCATCTGGTATTGTGCATTCTGGGAACCAGCACCAAAGCCAGCACCACGTGGGGAGGCTCCCCCTCGACTACAGACTCAGAGCCAACATTTGGGCTTTGTCTTGCCATGTGCTGTGTGGCTGTGGGCACATTCCTTCCTCTGAGCCTTGCTTTCCTCACCCGCATGATGGCAAAAATGGCAGCATGACATTCACGGGAGCACCACAGGATCAGTGACGTACACAGCTGGCCTTCTGCGCAGACAGAGCTAGCACAGAGCACATGTTCGCTGATGACGCTGGCATTATTTCTGTAATTAAACGTATTCACGTTGGGTTTCTTGGTGCTTGAGAGTTCCAAAGAGGCACCCCAGGGTTTGCCCAAAGGAGCAGAGTGGCTGGGGCTTTGCACCCTCCACTTCGCCTCAAAGTAGAACAGCAGCCCAGAGCCTCTATCCTACTCTGTCCATTCTTAGCTCATGGGCCATGCAAATGCAGGCCAGGGGATGGATGTGGCCTGCTGGCTGTGGTATGCTGACCCCAGAAATGGACTGTCCCTGTAGCACATGACTCAGGGCTGAGCCAGAAGAGGCAGTTAGTAAACCTTCAGCAATGAGTGTTCACGTACCGGAGTTCTAAGCAAGATTCAATCTGAAAAAAAGAGTTTCCCTAATTTAAGGAAACAAAAGTGGAAAATCCCAGCACCAAATGATGGGTTTGTAGATGATGCCCACTCTGAAATGTTTTTCTAGGGTCTGCTGTACTGCACACTGCCCCAAGAACATTTCCTTGCATCAACTGGCTTCGGGGTTCAGGCCGTGGCTCCTGAGGGTGGGACCATATGCTGGATTTCCATGTAGCAGACATCCAGATGAGGGCTTTGCACTAAAGAAACACTAGAAAAAAGCCTGGTGAGTGGGAGTGAGTGCACGTTGGCCTTCAAGCCTCCTGAAAGCCTTCTAGAGCAGTTGCAACTCTAGCAATCAACACTACAGCAGAGGCTGAGCACCAGTGGTTCCTACTGGCCCAACCATGGGTTTAGTTTGGCATACATTTTTAAAAAGGAAAAATTGTTTTAAAAATTTGAGCTCACTTAAAAGTTGAGGGGTTCGGCACAAAAACCTGCATTTCTGGCTCACTATGCATTCTCACTGGCAGTAATGTGTTGGAGCTGAGATGGCTCTCTTTGGAAAGGACATGTGCTCTTTAATTTGCTGCAGTCCTTACCATTCCCTAATGTCTAACACCTGGTCCTTTTGTTTTATTTTCTCATTGGCGTTAACTGGTTTCTGTAGGTGTCTAAGTTTGTCAATCCCTCCCTGGGAGATAATATATTAAAGCCACTACTCACAGTACTTAAAAAGATGTTATGAAACACCAAAGGAATTTCAACAAGCCTTTTGGAGATACTCATAAATATATAATGGTGTGTAAGTTTACACATGATCACTCTTCTCAGAGATCAGATATTGATTAAAGTAATTGTTTTTACTTAATAGGAAGAAAAAATAAATGTGGAACATATTTAAAGCAAAGGTACACACAAAGTCCTTAAAATATATCACCACGAACATTAAAATGATGGTGATTTCATTAAAAAATAAATACCACCCTGGAGAAGGCACACAGGGTAAAGGATGGAGTGAACAGAAGTGAAGCGAAACTTCAGGATCATTGACTGATGTGGGTTTGCCTGCTTCAGCCTCAGGCCACTCATCCTTTGCTAATCAACAAGCACAGGCATCTTTCTGCGTAAACCGGGGGTTGGCAAATGACAAGACCGTGGACCATATCAGGCCCACTGCCTGTTTCTGCAAACAAAGTTTTAATTGAAATACACATGTGGAAATACACACGTGGAAATACACATCCACTCCACTGTGTATTGTCCATGGCGGCTTCTGGGCCACAAGGCAGAACTGAGCAGCTGCAACAGAGACCGGTGAGATGCAGAGCTGAAAAATATTTACTATCCGGCCCTTTGCTGAAAAACTTTGCTTATCTCTGGCTTAAACAATCATCGCCACCATTTTCAAATTTGAATTGCCTGAAATTCTGAAGAAAGTGTCTTTTTAGCTTTCAGAAGAAGTGGACCTTCCCAGTGAGCTGAAGGTGATAAGGGAAAAGCTAGGATTTACCAGTTGAGTTTCAGGAGGAAGTCTTTTTTTTTTTTTTAAATGGAGACAGAGGCTTGTTCTATCATCCAGGCTGGAGTGCAGTGGCATGACCTCGGCTCACTGCAGCCTCTGCCTTCCAGGCTCAAATGATCTCCCACCTCAGCCTCATGAATGGCTGAGACTATACGCATGAGCCACTATGCCATGCTAATTGTTACATTTTCTCTAGAGATGGGGTTTCGCCATGTTGCCCAGGCTGGTCTTGAACTTCTGGATTTCAGTGAGCCACTCTCCTTGGCCTCTCAAAGTGCTGGGATTACAGGAGTGAGCCACTGCACCCAGCCATCTGGAGGTCATTTTTAATGGCAGCTACTTGGGGACCAGTAGCTTTAATGTTCACAGACAATAGCAAAGGAAAGGGTTGTGAGGGGCCTTCTCACAGTCACCATCATTGTGTGGCATCTGGGAAGCTAACAGCTCCTATTTGTCAATGACAGAAGGGGGTCTCCACAGCCACGCCACCTTCGGCATTAAGGACGATCATTAGTTCCACTTTACAAATGAGTACCCGGGGCCAAGAACTACCTGAGGACCCCGAGTGAGTAAGGGACAGAGATGACTGGTTGATGTGACTCCCAAAGCCACTCTGCCAAGATTGTAGATGCTTTCAGATTTCTGTAGGGTAGGGTGGAAGCTGAAGACCCACACACCTCATATCTGGAGTGGGGAGCCCCCAAGTTTACCATCCATTTCTTATCCCCATTCTCTGGAATCTGGAACCTGACTCCAATGACAATAACTCATTTCCACTTCCCTGGGGAGTTCCAGCCCTTACCTCTCTCCTATCTCTCAACCTGTGAATTCTCCCAGCCTAGGCTCTCTGCAGCCGCATTTTTTCAGGAATGTGGTCAAACAAGTTTAAGGGGAGCAGACTGAGAACGCTACTCTGCCAGGGCCTGCACTCCGGAGGCTGAACACTCAAGCTTCAAAACCAATTCCAAGTCCACCTCCTGTCTTGGGAGAAAGCACACTGGCCCACGTCACCATGACCACTGCCTCCTAACTGGGCTTCTTTTGTCCATTCTTGCCTTCCCTATATCATGTCCACGCAGATGCCTGAGTGCTCTTTCAAAAAATTAATCAAGTAACTCTCCACCCGAAATCTACCACTGGTTTCTCATTTCCAGTAGAACGAAATCTTCAGTGTGGTCAACCAGCACTTTCCAGAGCACCTCCATCAATCTCTAGATCCATCCAATCCTCTCCCCTCACTCTCTCTGGTTTACCACATTGGCCTTCTGATAGCTCCTCAACGGATCCAAATTAATCCCCACTGTAGGGTCTCCGGACCTGCTGTTCCTGCAGCCCAGAATGCCCTTCCCTGGATCTTTCCACGGCTACTGCCTTCTTACCACTTGGATCTCTGCTCAGAGGTCATCCTTGACCGCTCAGGGCTATGCTGTCCTTCTGCTCCTCAACTCTAGCAATGAAGGCTACTTAAAGGCATGCATTTGTTTACTGGCATAGTCTCAAGCTCCCCTTCTAGAACGCAAACCCAAGAGACGAGAAGTCTGTCTTGACCTATGTTCTACTCCCAAAGCCTAGTCTGGTGCCTCTTCTAGAGTGGGCATTCCATACAAGTTTCTTCAGTATCTTCAAATGCAAGAAATTCAACTTTTTCAAAGTAATTCCTAGAGGGAACGTCACTGTTCATAAAGAAACAGCTCCCCAAGTGGCCCCATACTTCCTTCACTCAATTCCACCAAAGGCTACTCTGCACCTTTCCCCCAAAGCACAGCAAAATTGAGCAATACCCACAGGAGACCCCCACTTCAAAAAATTAGTTCATACCAGCTTTAAGAGGAAAGTAATTCAAAACATGAAAATTTATTCTAAGTTGTATCTTAACATACGAGATCTCAGCTTTAGATGAATTTTAATGTTTACAAGTGCAAAAGCAAATAAATATTTACCAGTTGCTTTTTTTTTTTGCACTCTTATAACTCCACAACAGCTTAGACGCAAAAAAAATTGTTGCTAAACATCTTGTAGTCTGGCAAAATGAAGAATTTCTTATTAAGAAAAGCCCTCACAACAATAACAACTCTTCATGCTTATGGCTCCCTTGCAGAAACTATCAGGATGGTTCATTAAGATTGGAGCATATGACAGAGCAACAAAATTGCCACCAGTAGGGGTGAGATGAGGCTCTCATGCCCTGGCCTCACCGTCTATACAATGGCTCATTCCCACAGCAACGGGAGCTCTGGGAGAGAGGGCCGTATTTCTTGGGCAAGGACCACGGGCTAATACCAGCTCTCCCCAAGCTGAAGCTTTTCATTCTGCAGGTTTCCATGAACATGTCACTTCTCCAGAGTGGCCTTTCTTAGTTAAGGCAGGTCCCTATGCTCTCCATAATTCTCTTGGACAATATCCTGTTTATTTCGTCTATTACCATTTCACAATCGGAAATTTCAGTTAGCTAGTTTTCCGGCTTGCCAGTTAACCATCTAGCTTGCCGGCTTTCTAACGTTCCTGCTACCTAACTTCCGGACATACGCTCCAGCTAGCTGCTCTGTCATCTCTCTGCCTTCCCCTTTACACTTTCTAGGCAGGGACCAGGCTCCCTGGGGACAGCACCCTGCCCAGTGCCTGGCACCAAACCAGCCATTTGTAGATACATGATATAATGAGCATGGAATGAAATCTCTAGCTTGTTAATTCATTTATATCAGTGCCTGGTTAAAGTCTTTGGAGTTATTCTGAGGCAAGAAAACAAATATCAAAGAAAGACTTACTCCAGCCTAAGAGAGTAGGCTTTTGGAGTAAAACAGCGACACACACACACACACATTCACACGCATGCACCTTTTCCATGATGGACATACATAATTCTAAGACTATTAAGTACTTTCTGAAGCTTCACCTCCTACTCTCAATTTTTTGAAAAAAGGTACGACTGTTCACAGCAGGGGGTACCCTCAGAGAAGACCGGCGCCACTTACCTGGATTAACAGTGATAAATCTGCTATCTTCAGAAAATCGGTCCCCGCGGGACATAGGCTTTTTAGATGGCATCTCTGGCCTCTTGGGATCACTCCCTGCATACTGCTCCTCTGTGGCGGTGGGGGGCACTTGGGTGGAGGTGACCGCATCAGGGTCCAGGCCTGGGCCGGCATCCCTGCTTCCGCCCGTCTGGTCTGTGGGGACCGCAGTGCGGTCCTGCTCATGCCCAGGTATAGTCTGATGCCCCGCCTCGGCAGTCCTGTTAGGAGACGAGGGTGCGGGGCTGGGCTCCGTCTGGCTCCGCTCCTCGGCAGCGCGGGTCACCCCGCTCTTCTCCTTCTTTTCGGAGTCCTTCTCTCCATCCTCCTCGTGCTCCCGCTCCCCGTCCTCACTCTCGCTTTTCTCATCCTTCTCTCCTTCCCCCGTGCCTTCGCTGTCCTTGGTTGGTGACGAATCACCATCTGGCCCTGGAGAAGCCAAGGCCTCTGTGGCGGCGAGGACTGGCCTAGCCGCCTGCTTGCTGGCCGAGGCGGCTGTCGGGAGGCGCGTGGGCCACACGGTGCTGGGGAAGGAGGAGATGCCACCGCCGCCGAACCCCAGGCCGGCAAGGAGTGTGCTGGTGACCACCGAGGCCACAGTGGCTTGGCTGCCACTGGAGGAGGGGCCCATCCCAGTCGCCATGGAAACAAATGAGAAGGGGATGCCAGAGGACGTCCAGGTAGAAGACCCCGAGCTGATGGGGGCCATGTCGGCTGAAGAGGCAGGAGATGCTGTGGGCTGGGAAGGGTCACCCAGCAAGGGTGGAAAAGAGGCAGAAGAAGAAAAAGCAGAGAAGCATCAGTAATTAAGGTTGGTAATGAGGCTCTGCTTGTCACCCTCTGAGGATTTCACTCATCTATGCTATGGAGTTTTCCAATATATGGCATAAAGTTGACATTAGGTGGTCCATGGGTGACCAACTTTTATTTTAATGGTTTTATAATAATTGTGAACATGTTAAAAAGCGTTAACTAGTGAATACAACTCAGCTTTACCACGGTATTACCCAAGATGAGGCCGAGTGCCAAAAAACGTTGGTAATGTTAAAGCTGACTTAAACAACAAAGAAGTCATGAATTGGAAATATCAGATGATTATCTGTTCTTGGGGTGATGAGAGGCAGAAGACCTTTGGTTTTATGTATATCACTGATACTTGAGAAGATACTCCACTCTAGGTTTGAAAAGATACTGGGTGATCCAGTCCAACCCCACTGTCTTCCAGTAAGGAAGTGGGTGGACCAGAAGGGAAAGCAGCCTGCCCAGGTGTGCAGTGACGGGGTCAGAGGCCATGCTCTGCACTGCATGCTCTGGGCACTGGTTTACATTTCTGCACCTCCATCATGGGCACCGTAGAGTCAGTGTACCTGTCAGTCTCTAAGTTTAGCCATGGGAAAATCTGAGCCCATACATATGACAACAACATCAAGAATAACAAGAACTCCAATTAACAAGTGCCAGCCGTCGTAGGGCTCTCCATGCTCGAGGCAGGCATGATCATCACCCACTTTGCAGGTGAGGAAACTGAGGCACAGAGATGTTACAGAGCTTACACAAGGTGCATGGCCTGGAAGGGACAAATGCAGGGCTGCCTGGGTCCAAGACTCGGCTCATTCTTACCACCATACTAAACTGGGGCTCGAATTTGGGGGTTTTACTCATATAAGGTATCTTAGGAAAACAAGAAGTGCTGCTCTGAACTATTAGTCTAATTTTAGCTTCCTCCCTGGGTGATGCTGGACAAACGACTTTAACTCACTGAGCCTCAGTTTCCTCGTCTTCAAAATGGGAATAACAGTAACACTGACTCTGTGGGCTGCCTAGAGAAGTAAATAAAATAATCTGTGCCCAAAACCCTGGAAGAGCCTAGTGAATTCTAGGCCATTATCACCACCACTGTGATTAGTATTTTAATTATTCATGATACCAACCAGGACTGGGGAAAACTAAGATATTAATCAGGTTCCAGAAATTTTCTGAACCATATAACTTTAGGCAAGTGACAACCTGAATTTGAGCATATGTCAAATGAAGGGGTTGGAACAGATTTAACCCCTTTGTGGTCCTGCATTGTACGATCCCACAAATCATAAATAAATAAAAATATGAATTTTTACCCTCACAAAATTATACAATATAACCCAACACTGTTGCACAACTTATGTTCATAAGGTACTGAATTATAAAAAGTGAATAATGTAATTTTCTTCTCTACCGCAACCTCTTTATATTGAGCAGTTTAATAACATTATACTGCCACCTCGTGGTAACAATTTTAAATGCATGCAAATTAACAACCAGCCACCACAAAGCAATTTACCATTCTCTACTTACCACTCCTGTTTTCACTATTCTGGTCCCCTGGAATATTCGAGTGGTATTAGCTGAGAAACAAAGAGATTACATTTAAGCGATTTTGAAAAAACTGAGAAAAAAAGAGATTACACAAAGCATTTTTTTGTGGCTCCAAGACATTCCTTATGAACACAAATCTGAATTACAGATAATTTTCACGTGTCAAAATATTATTCTGTAGATTTTTTTCCAGCCATTTAAAAATGTAAAATGTTTCTTGGCTTGTGAGTCATACGAAAACATGCAGAGAGCTAGATTTGGTCTGTGGGCAGTAGCACGCTGACCCTGTCTTAAGCTATTAGTTAAAAAACTTTTTCCATTTTTATTGTTTTCTGTTTCATTGAGGTGAAAATTTACAGTAAAATGAGTAAGATTTAGGTGTATAGTTAAATGAATTTTGCACATGTAAACACCTGTGTAACCACTCCCCATGGTAAGATAAAGACATTTCCCAGTGCTTTGCTGGAGAAAAGGTGTCTGTCCCCTCATCCATCAATATCCACCTCCACCCCCAAAGCTAACCACTCTTTGGGTCTCTGTCAGTTTTACTTGTATTTGAACTTCATTTAAATGGAATCATATTACACCATTGTTCTTCCTCTATTATCTTTTTGGTCGTGATTTCTTACCCTTTCTGTGATTCTAATTACATGTCCTTAACTTTTTGTTTACCTTAAATTTGTACTTTCGCCACTTCTTAAAAATGTAAGAACTGTACATGATTTAACTCTATTTGCCCACCTTACCTTTTGTGTGCGGTTACAGTATTATTCCTACCTATATTTTAAAATCCTGTGAGATACTGCCAATCGTTCTAAACAGTCCAGTGATTTTATATTAACCATACATTACCCTTTCTGGTGTTCATTTCTTCCTGTAGCTGTTTCCTGTGTGTTACGATGACGCAATATAACTTAGAAAACATTTTTTAAGATTATGGTAAAATACATGACACAATTTATCATCTTAAAAATTAAAAAACTTACCATCTTAACCTTTTTTTTTTTTTTTTTTTTTGAGACAGTGTTTTGCTCTGTCGCCAGGCTGGAGTGCAGTGGTGCGATCTTGGCTCAGTGCAACCCTGCCTCCTGGGTTCAAGCAATTCTCCTGCCTCTCAGCCTCCCAAGTAGCTGGGACTACAGGTGTGTGTCACCATGCCCAGCTAATTTTTACATATTTTTTAGAAGAGATGGGGTTTCACCATGAGGCCAGGATGGTCTCCCTCTCTTGATCTCATGATCTGCCCACCTCAGCCTCCCAAAGTGCTGGTATCACAGGCATGAGCCACTGCGCCTAGCCCATTTTAACCAATTTTAAGTGTATGGTTCAGTAGTGTTAAGGTTGTTCCCACTGTTGTATTACTTCTATCCATCTCCAGAACTTTGTCATCTTGCAAAGCTGAAACTCTATATGCATTCAAGAACCCATTTCTTCCCTGGCAACACCACGGTACTTTCTCTATGAATTTCACTGCTCTGGATACTTAAGTGGAATCATACCTAGTGGTTCTTTTGTGTCTCACTTATTTTGCTTAGCGTAATGTCCTCAAGCTTCATCCACCTTGCAGCGTGTGTCAGAATTCCCTTCCTTTTTGAGGCTGAGTGATATTCCATTGTGTGTACTTTGTTTATCGCTGCAGCAGTCAGTGGACGCTTGGGTTGCTTTCACCTTTTGGCTATTGCAAATAATGCCAAACAATATGACTTTTTAAAAACCCCATCAAACTTCCTGGTTCTTTCAAAAAAACAACAGTGCTATAAAAAAAAAAATGAAAAGCTGCCTCCTATATACAATGAGAGAGTAGCAAAAATGCTAATTACCAAAATAATAACACTTGTACCTGCTGTGATTTTCATCAAAACCAGAAATGGCAAGTGACCCACGTATATTTGTTTGGCTTGCAAGCTTTTATTAAAAAAACAAAACAGAATTTGCCACCAATATTGTAAATGGTAGCTTTATCTAAAACTCCCAATCTCTTGCTTGTCTGAAAACTCACAATATTGGCAAAACTGGGCTCACCTTCCAGCAGGGCATCATTCAGCTGGGGCTGAGTGTCTGTCACCCCCCTTTAGGTGGCCACATGGTCTCCAATTTCCCACTGATAGTACTTCCCTCATTTGTACAAGCCCCCTGCCTGGCCCCATGGGTACTGGAGTTTGCAACCTTGACCTCATGATACATCCATTTTGCATAGCTGGAAAGTCAAATGTGTGTAGAGACAAATGTGAGAAACAGACCCATCTAAATAAAATAACCCTTTAGGTCCTAGATCAAATAAGGCAGCAAAGAAAGCAAATAATAGGGGTCTCGCCCAGCCTAAAGATAGCCTCCCATGATCACTGAGCTGCCCGAAGATCAATACTTCATACTTCAGACAGGTGTGCATGCCTCCCCTAGTTAAGACAGGAAAAAAGGTTCCCAGGAGGAACTACTTAACTGCCCTTTAAAAGGGGCTCTAACTAATTAAAGCCAAAATACAGAACCGCCACTCCATCAGCATGTGGCTTTCCACTGGTCCTGAACAATCTCCACTGGGGTCAATATCCACGGGGGTCAGTGATAGCCCTGGTGACTAGAAGCTTCTACAGAACCTTTCAGATCAGGAGTGTTTAACCTAGGTTCTTGCCTAATGGGATTTTTCTAAGCTTTCACTGCAATGATGCCTTTTTTTCCACTATGCATGTAGGCAACCAATCCCAACTGCTTTAGCAGGACCTGCAGCGTTGTCTCTGATTGAAATCTTAGATATTTTCATACTGCCTTAGAGTTGTTGTAGCTCTTTTGGAATATCATTGATGTTCATCACTACTCAGAAATCACGGGAGCTAACACACCAGCCACTTGTCATTGAATACCTTAATTTTTAAAAGCACATATATTATTATATCCCAAATGTGTTTCAAATATTTTGACAGCTGTATTGAATATGATTGGTCTTTTTCCTATGTATTTTTCTTATTTATCTGAAGCCATTCTGAGAGAGGATTCATGGGTTTTGCCACGGACAGGTCTGTGGCTCAAAGAAGGAGCTTATCAACTCCCATTTTCTATGACTATTGAGAATTGCAAAAAGGCTTTGAATACCTAATCAGTATTTTCACCCTTTTGTGGAAGACTGCGGGTATTTGATAATTTTTACCCTTTTGGGTGGGCCATTGCTGTGTGTTAATGAGTGAGCTTTGCAATAAGAAAACCCAACTCAGCTTATTAGCAGAGGTTTTCTGAAGGCACCTACACCCAAGCCATCATTTCCGTTTGTAAAATAACCCCTACTGCACCAGGTGCCGTAAAGTGAGATTCGGATGAAATAACTTACGTGAAAATGCTGTGTCACCGTGAGCCATTCTGCAAATATTGCTTGCCATTATTATTGTTATATTTTCCACAGTAAGGTAAACATATTTACTGTAATATTACATAGACCCTAAATAGTGTTATAAATTTATTACGGAGAAACCGAATTATTCTGAAAAAGGAGCTATCTTTTTTCTTGCCCTTTTAAAACTTTTTTTTTTTTTTTTTTTTTGAGACAGGGTCTTGCTCTGTCACCCAGGCTCAAATGCAGTGGTGCAATCATAGCTCACTGCAGCCTCGACCTCCTGGGCTCCACTGATCCTCCTGCCTCAGCCTCTTGAGTAGCTAGGCCTACAGGCATATGCCACTGTACCTGGCCTTTTTTTTTTTTTTTTTGGTTTTTGTAGAGACTGGGTCTCACTGTGTTGCCCAGGCTTGTCTTGTAGTGCTGACCACAAACAACCCGTTTTAGCTTCCCAAAGGACTGGGATTACGGGTACAAGCCACTGCACCTGGTCTAAAATGTAAGCCTTAACAGTTAATTAATTTTGTACATTGTCCTCTACTGCTTATCAACTTCTCCCTGGCTCACTGGAAAAAGGTCAGCTTTAAGATTTAATGTTTTATATTCCCTGCTTGGATGTTGTAAGGGAAGATGCTCAACCCATTGTGAGGAGGTATAAAGAAAGGATCTTACCCCCTATCAACACAGAGAGAGAAACACCAAAACAGTAATGAGTAAACTCACGTCCACCTCTGAGCAAAGCAAGTCTGTAGACGGGGAGACACTGGCCGTTTTCAGCAAGTCATTGTGATCAGACATTTAAAATATTCCATGCTATGAACTGATTAGCTGACAGAGCCTTTTTGAATTACATTATATTATAAACATTTAATTTTTCAAAGTCCAGGCAGAAGCCAGGGAGCTCTGGGGCCTATTAATCAGGGAAGGCAGTTCTGCAGATTGTAGGCTCTTGGACGGAGCACATGGGAGGCCTAATCATGATTTATGTGTCCAAAGTTCCAGGGACCCGGCCTCAGCAAGCTCCCAGTCTGGCTTCCTTCGTTCTCCCTCTGCTGGCACAGACCTGGCCTTGGCCTGCAGTCCTTCCTCAACACAGGGAAAGGAACCAATACATTCAGGGGAAAGGTGGACACAGGGAGCATGATTTATTTATGAAAAAAACACAGCTGTGCTCATTTCCATTAGTTTAAATGGAAGGATGAGATCAATGTGAACATTAGCAAAGAATATTTAAATACTAAATGCAAAATCATCTATGCTGGAGGGCTTCTTATCCTAGGTTTATTATTTATTATCTTTATATACTAATGCTAAGTGGGGGATTTATACACAGTGCCAGTAACTGGCTCTACGTGAATGACTTAACATGCATTCTTTTTTTTTTTGCTTTTTGAGATGAAGTCTCACTCTTGTCCCCCAGGCTGGCGTGTAATGGCGCCATATCGGATCACTGCAACCTTTGCCTCCCAGATTCAAGCCATACTTCTGCCTCAGCCTCCCAAGGAGCTGGGATTACAGGCGCCTGCCACCACACCTGCCTAATTTTTGTATTTTTAGTAGAGGCCGGGTTTCACCATATTGGCCAGGCTGGTCTCGAACTCCTGACCTCAGGTGATCTGCCTGCCTCAGCTTCCCAAAGTATTGGGATTACAGGTGTCAGCCACCGAGCTTGGCCTACCCATGTCATTCTACAAAGACCCTGTGAGGTAGGTACTATGGATACGGCTACTTTTTGGATTGGGAAACTCCAGGTTCAAGCAGTTAAGAAACATTCTCAGAGTTGCGCAGCTTCTAAGAGGCAGCCAGGACTCAGACCAGAGGTCCTCACTCCAGAATACTTTCCGGTGCATGCCAGTTCCCAGGGCCATCTTGTGAAAGCTCAGATTCCTGGATAATGCCCCGCGACCCCAGGTAACATTCTGATGCAGCTGGTCTGAGAGAGGCCCCTGAATGTGTACTTCTCAAATGAGGCTTCTAGGGTATCTGCTGCTGCTGGTCCACAACTCACACGCCTTACTGGGTCCCTGCAGTTGTATGCAAAATTCTGGCACTTTGTAGGGAAAATGTCCAAACCTTTATCAGATCCATAACTCAAAAAGGCTTAACCACTGGCCTGGTTACCCTGGAGTGGGTTTCTTATTTTACAGATAAGTTTTTCCTTAGGGAAACCTGAGGACTTGAGAAGTTAAGGACATGATCAAAGAGGACCTCAGGCTGGCAAAGCAGAGTCCAGCACCGTCCCTACTTCCACGCGGATCTCAGTACCTGTCATAAACCCAAATCAGCAAACTACAGCCCATGGCTTCGGCCCATGGCTACGTAAATAACACTGGAGCCAGGACCAGGACGAGGTTAGGGCAAGTAAGACAGGGTGTATCCTGTCTCTACTTAAAATCAGATATTTTATTCATGAGATTTTTTACATTAATTTTACTTTAAAAAAAAAAACCATTAAAATGTTATTCTCTTGATCACTGAATTTTTTGGTGCTCCTTAAAATTTTGAGTGAAAGCAAATGTCCCACTTGCTCCACCCTCGTTCTGCCCCTGGACCTTTCTGCTAGTCCCTAAATCATCAGGACCATGTATCTAGATCCCAGGAATCTCAAGGACCCTGCACGCAGGGGGTTGTGTGGCTTGCAAGTTGGAAGGGTGAGGCATGGCTGTTTTGAGCTGCAGTTTTTGAGAGAACAGCTGACTCAATCATGTTAGAAAGACAGAGAGGAGGCTGGGTGTGGTGGCTCATGCCTGTAATCCAAGCACTTTGGAGGCCAAGGCGGGTGGATCACCTGAGGTCAGGAGTTCAAGACCAGCCTGACCAACACGGTGAAACCCCATCTTTAAAAAAAAAAAAGAAAGAGAGGATATTTGACAGTCCAACTTGGAGGTGATTCTGTGTCTGTGATCTGACGCGGCGCTAGACAATGACAGAAAGGCCTGAGTACTTGGTTCCCCACAGTTGGAAAATAACAAAAAATCAAAAAATGCCTTGTTTTTTCTCCCCTCTTCTGCCTACTAAAACCTCCAACCTAAAAGACAGATGTAAATTACTGGGGCTTTCCACATAGGCTTGAAAACCCTACACTGACTCTTTGGCCAGGCTTGTATTCTGCCCAAGCACCTGAGCAGGGAGAGGCGGAAAGCACCGGGAACGAGTCTCAGCGGCGCTCCAGGCCGCCGGCCGGGAAGCCAGCCTCACCTTGAAACAGCATCGTCTGGCTGAAGTCGCTGCGCATGTCATCCCGGCACACGGCCTGAACTCGAAACAGGTAAAGGCTATCGGGTGAGACGTGGCTAATGGTGGCTTTCTGTGGGAAAAGAAGGAAAAGGCAGTGAGTTAGATTTGAAGGTCAGGGCACACCTTGCATTCTCACGCTGAACGTGGGCGCCCCAGCAAAGCCTGACAGCCGTGATGTTTCCCTGCTGACTGACGGCTCACTTTGGAAGGAAGGATTGTTCAAACCTGGCCCGGGAATCTCTTTCTATGAACTTCCCTGTTTCAGCACTAAAATGTGCAGGACACAGGAAAGAATAACATTATTCTTTTTTTTTTTCTGAGACAGAGTCTTGCTGTCACCAAGCTTCCACCTCCCAGGTTCAAGCAATTAGCCTGACTCAACCTCCCAAGGAGGTGGGATTACAGTTGCCCGCCACCAAGCCCAGCTTTTTTTTTTTTTTTTTTGATTCGGAGACTTGCTCCATCGCCCAGGCTAGAGTGCAGTGGTGTGACTTCAGCTCACTGCAACCTCTGCTCCCAGTTCAAGCAATTCTCCCATCTCAGCCTCCAGAAGAGCTGGGACTATAGGTGTCTGCCACCAGGCCCAGCTAATTTTTGTATTTTTAGTAGAGACAGGGTTTCACCTTGTTGGCCAGGCTGGTCTCAAACTCCTGACCAGAGGTGATCCACCCACCCTGGCATCCCAAAGTGTTGGGATTACAGGCGTGAGTCACCATGCCCAGCCAACATTATTCTTGATGATGGCTTGGAATGTGTCGTCAGCCCTCTTCATACTCACAAGGCTTGGACTTCTGTTGTAATTCCCGTACCATAAAGTGTAAGTATTTATCCTAGATAGCCTCTTGAAATATCAAGTGTCCCGAATCTCCAGAGCCATGCAGCTTACAACGTCAACAACAAAAAAACTCGGCAGGTCAGTTTCTTTCTTTCCTCTCTCTCACTTTCTTTTGAGACAGTCTCACTCTATCCCCCAGGCTGGAGTGCAGTGGTGTGATCTCGCTGCAACCTCCCCCTTCAGGTTCAAGCAATTCTCCTGCCTCAGCCTCCTGAGCAGCTGGGATTACAGGCACCTGCCACCATGCCCGGCTAATTTTTGTATTTTTAGTAGAGAGCAATTTCACCATGTTGGCCAGGCTGGTCTCGAACTCCTGATCTCAGGTGATCCGCCCGCCTCAGCCTCCCAAAGTGTTGAGATTACAGGCATGAGCCACCACGCCCAGCCAGGCCTGTTTCTTTACAGTTTAAAGGCCTCATTGTCTTTTGATTACATAGAGTATGGGGCATGGTGCAAGGAAGAACACCAGACTAAAGGGCAGAGGGCATGGCCTCCTCATACCACTCATGAACTGCATTCTGAGCCAGCTATTTCAGCCTCTGCTATCTTCTGTAAAATGGGAGAGGAAGAGGTACTTTACAGGTTCTTGTGAGAATTATATAAGATAGGCCCAGAGGTAGACCACACCAAGCAACAGAAAGAATGCCACTTGGCTAACGTAGGGGTGTCGGCAAACTGTGGCCCACTGTCTGCTTTTATAAATAAAGTTTTATTGGCACACAACCATAGCCATTCGTTTATGTAGGTCTATGGCTCCCTCCACTCTATGATGGCAGGTCGAATAGTTACGCCAGAGACTGCATGACCTGTAAAGCCTAAGATATTTACTATCTGGCCCTGTCCAGAAAACGTTTGCCAACCCCTGGTCAAACATCAGCCAAATCCAGGTCCCTCTTCCTTGCAGTTTCATTCCGACAGCCTTTAAAAATGAGAAAATGGAAACTACCTAAAAAGTAGGCAGCACTTGCTTGCTGAAGAAACAAACAACAAAAGCAACTGATTTTCAAAGACTTCCTAATGGATGAGTTATCATCAAAGCGTGTATTCTGGGCCAAGTATAGAAGCAGCTCTGTGCGCTTAACCACCGAGTGGGAGGGGGTTTTCCCGACACAGCTCTTGAAAACCTCTGAACTGGTATTAAAATGTTATTGTGGCCACACCTGCTGCTGCTGCCTTGAAAGCAGCTTCCTGGTGAGAGGGGTAGGCTAGGGCTGTGTTATTTAAAGTTGAGCCTCATTTATCTCGTTTGGAAAAGGTGGGCAGTTACACCTGCCCACAGGTTTGTGGTGAAGATGTGGAAGGGGGACGCCCACTAAAAGATGCTGCTCAAATGATATATACGACTTTCGGGTTTCTGGGCCACAATAACCATGAGTTAGAGAATAGCTTTGTTGTCACTAAGTCAGCACTCTTCACTGGTTGAGGAATTAGAAAAATTAATTTTGTGTGTCCCCAAAGAAAATAACCACTCCTAGAAATTCTTATAAGAAACAAGTTGCTGTCAATGCATGTTTTTCTCTACATCTCTCTCTTTCTCTGAAACTAATTTATGCTTCATTCTCTAAACCTCTGACCCCATCTTCTGTTCAGAGTGAAATCTTCACTGCATCTATGCAGGGATGTATTAGAATTCACTCCAAGCCGGTATCTATTCATCTTTGCATGTTTAATTATTTTCCACTTAGAAGAAGAAACTGCTTAAGCGCCTAGATAGTTTCTGCTGATTAATGCAAGCCACCTACTTCAGAAAGAGAAAAATCCCTTATGGACTTCCAGTTGTGACAAGAGAAAGGTTAAAATACATCATAACCTTGGGTGCCTTTCAATAGATTCCTCTCTGATTTCACGAAGCTCATCATTCCCTAATGTGACCCAGATAACAATGTCTGGTGGGGAAATTGAAAATATAAATGGAAATGAAGTAAAAGAATCTTCATCTAAAGAAATACGAACAGTATTATTCTATAACTGACGGCACGGGCCCGGAGGACTCCGTACTGGGAAAAAAAAAAGCGATAACAGTCATTAAGAATCGCACGCGGTGCTACTGCATTTTTTCATCTGCATATACAATTACAGCTTTCATTATTCCAGAGACGTCCTTTGATTAACAATAAACGCAGGGCTTTCTAACCCAAATGTGTCACTTTGAGTTTTTCGGCAAAGACTTAAAGACAGTAGTCGTGGAGAGTTTGCTTTTATGGGGAAGGAGACGGCTTCCGCAAACATCTGCTCTGGAGGGCCTTATTGGGTGTAGCACACTCGTGCACGTAAATTTTACGAGGAGACGTTGAATTAGACATGTGTAGCTCAAAGTGAGGTCCGATAGTGTAGTATTTGAGTGTCTGAGAAAAGAGATGAAATATGACACAGCCGCAGGGGTTCGGGAGGTATTGGAAATGCGTAAGGCAGAACAAACGTGACAAAGTGGTAGTGGTGACAGCAGCAGTAGCTTTCGTAGGGGAACAGGAGGAGGAGAAGGATTATAATAAATAATAGTTATTATTTATATAGTTATATAGGACCCGTTGAATATTTGCACAGCTCATTTACTATTTATGATAATCCCATCAGATGAAAAGGGCCTAATTGAGGCTTTCTGTCTGTTAATAACGAGAGAAAAAGCAGTCAGTTTTAAAGACCCAATCTAAAGAAAAGCACTGGCTCTCTGAGTTGTGTAGCTGTTACGTGGAAGGTCAGGATGGTACCCAGGCAGGCTCTGTCTACTCTCCTCCCTGGCACTCTCGAGCAGCCTGGCAAGGGCAGTGCCCACGTTTACCAGACAGGCAGAGAGCTGCAGCAGGCATCCCTCTCTGCAGTATGTACCCTGAATCGGAGCGTGGGGTTCATACCAAGTCTTTGTCGCTGTCCTTGGTAAATGTCTTCTCCTTCTCGTCCTCATTCTTGGTCCAGCTGTAGGAGATCATGTAGTTCATGATGGGGGGGTGGTAGATGGTCTCTGGCTGACTCCAGGACACCTGCAGTGCCGTCTGGTTCAGAGGCTGCACCTTCATGTGGATGGGTGGAGAGCTGCAAACTGAAGATACACGGGGCTCAGCTCAGGCAGCTGTTAGCACAATGCACCATTCAATCCATGCCCCTAAGGGCTGCAACCTCAAAAAGCTGAAAGAATAATACAGGAGACACCCATACTCCCTTCCCGTGGGTCCTTTAATCATTTACCACATTGTTCTCCACTCCCTCCATCTACACACACACACACACACACACACACACACACACACACACACACACACACACACGGCTGTTTTTCTGCTAGGCATTCTGACACTTCTCCCATAGATACTCTGTCCTACGGGATTGGGGACACCCTCCCATGGAACCGTAACATCAGTTTCATATCAAAGAAACAAAACATGAATTCAATACTATTGTCTCACATATAGTCCATATTCAAATTTCCCCAGCTGTCTCCAAGAGATCCTCTATCACCGTGTCCCCCTGACGTCAGCCTCATGGTCCCCCACCTTTTTTTCCATGATGGACATTTTGAAGAAGCCAGGCAGTTGGACTGGTGGAGTGCCCTAACTAAAATTGTAGACGAAATCGCATTATCAACAGGTCTGAGCGTAAATACATAAATTTAAAATGAGACCTTAAATAATTTTAAAGCAAAATCACATAACGCAAGGATGACTTTCTCTGAACAGCAGAACCCCGTGTAATTATCCTGATGTGGGGTGTAAGGAAAAGTCAGGCTAATTCATCTTCTTATTCCGTGAGGCTGAGAGGTTTAAGGGACACAGTGGATCTAAAGCTATTTACAGACAAACCTATGAAAGTGCTGAGACCTTGGCGGGACTAAATGAGTTATACAAATGATCAACAGGTCTGATCCCGCCGGCCGTAAATGTAAATGTGTAGGTTCCCCGGGGTGGCCAGGCCGCTGTGGCCGTGCTCCTGCCTTCGTGGAGCTGATGGTCCAGAGCAGCGGTTCTCGTCCTCAGCACCTATGACCTCCTGAGCCACACACTGCCTCACTCTTGGGGGCTGTCCCGTGCACTGTGCAGCAGCATCCCTGGCTTCCACCCCCTAGATGCCAGTAGCAACCCCGCCCTGTCCTTGACTTGTGACAACGAAAAATGTCTCCAGGTGTTAGCAAAGGTTGCTTGGAGGGCCAGTCACCTTCGGCTGAGAACCCCCACTCTAACAGGGGAGGTGGAGGCTCACCAAAATCCCCCACACAGAGCCAAACCTGGGAAGGAAGGTTCATGTCACTGAGCGCTGAGAGCATATGGAGATGAAGGGGGTGGGAGCTGTAAAGGGACCTTCGGGAAGGCCTGAGGAGCTGGAACAAGCATGGAGAAGACAGGCAGGCAGGGCGCAGGTGTAGCTGCAGTGAGAGGCCTTAGGGCCAGATTCAAACTCTGGCCTTTCTCCACGAGCCCTTGGAGGCCCCCGGAAAGAACTGAGCCCGAGAATGACCCATCCGGTTGGTGCTTTACAAAGATCCCCTGAGCTTCGGCTGAGTGTAGAAGGCCCCAGACAAGCCAAGTGTGGAGGAGGGGGCCTGTGAGGAGGGGCTGCGATGGCCAATTGCTGGAAGACCAGGGAGGAAGGGCAGGTTCACAGTCAGGAGGATAGACACAGAGGCCTGGTGATGTGCCAGGTAAGGAGGGTGGGGGAGAGGGAGAGGCAGTGAGGGGGGCCTTCTGGTTTGGGTGCAGGAACCGGGTGAGAAGTAGGTGGGCATCCTGGCAGAGACAGGCCAGGGGACTGCGGCTCAGTTCTGACCGGTTGGCATCTTCCAAAGCCCACCCACATGCCGTGCAGCCTGCCAGGAGCCAGACTCCCGTATTTCTTACCCAAGAGCCTCAAACCCAAGGCAGCCCTGGGAACAGGATGGCTTTCCTGCCAGAGAAGCACAGCCCAGCTTTGAGGACCTGGCTGGCGGAGAAGAGTAGGCTGGTTTGGACAGGGAGGCCAACTTTGGCTCTTCAACTGCGTTCAGCTGGTGAGGTTCGCTTTGTACGACACACACAGGAAGGAAGGGATAAATTAAAGAGGCATTCCCACCGCCCCGCAGAACCCCTGGGAGGCATCATGCTGCTGGCCATGCAAATGCCACCAGAGCAGGGACATCAAACCAAGAATCTGAAGGGAGGCTTCCAGAGACACAAGGGCGGAATGACAGCGTGAGGGCACTAGGTGGCGCCAACCTACTGTTTTTAAATACACCGGCTTCTAAGTGGCTTCATAGTTTCTCAAGACAGAACATGGAGGAGGTGGGGAGGAAATAGCTACACCCCCAGCTTTCCAAATACTAATAACGAACCGAGGAGATGTACATATTGGGAAGCTTCTATATCTCATAATGATGACCATGTCAGATTTCCTAACTTCTCTATCTTTTCTCACCTCCCACCATGTTCTTATTTATCTTCCTTGTTCTGAAACCATTCATTCCCCTGCTCCAAATAGCAATGCATGCTGTATGGGGAAGCATCCCTCTCTAGCAGTTACATCATGCCCCCATAAATAATTCTGTCACCCACATACAGATGCAACCATTCTTCTTATTTTTTTAAATTAAAGTAGCTGGGTTTTACTGTGTGCATTAAGATGATGCATGTTAATATTTTTTAAAAAGGAGCCCACGTAACACAAAAAAGTAAATTAAAAGAAAGTTAAAAGAAAAAAAATCACCCCAAATCTCAGTGCCCAGAAATAACAACTGTGAACATTCCGGGGTTCCAACATGCAGTTATTTCTTTATACACATGTGAAAGTTCATATACACAATTTGATGGAAATGGAATAGGATGTGGATGGCACTAGAATGTTGTGTTTTGTTTTGAGGTGGGCTCTCACTGTCACTCAGGCTGGAGTATGGTGGCTGGATCATGGCTCACTGCAGCTTCAACTTCCTGAGCTCAAGTGATCCTCCCACCTCAGCCTCCTAAGTAGCTAGGACTACAGGTGTGTGCCACCACGCTTGGCTGATTTTTATTTTTTTTAAATAGGGTCTCACTATGCTACCCATGGGCTCAAGTGATCGTCCCTCTTCAGGTGTGAGCCACCACGCCTGGCCCCAGAATTTTTTGTTGTTGTGTTTTACTCAACACTCATGGATGTATTTCCTCGTCAGCAAGTAGAGCTTATTTTGAATGATGGTACAGAATCCCAGTGTATTAAAAAATACTGAGTTAAGCTCTCAAAGGAGGTAGATCTGGCCTCACTCTAAGGGAATCACCTGCCAGGAAGGGAATTCTATAACTTAAGGGCCTCCAAAGATGCAGGCTTGTCCCTGAGTACACATCAGAGGAGGAGGAGGAGGCCAGGACTCTGCAGGCTGAGGAGCTACAGGAAGAACAGTCTGATCAGAAATGTCTCTTCCACATTCTACCCACCATCCTGGGTAATGGCTTTTTCTAGGTATACTAAAGCCAGATTTGGAGGACGCATTGGCAGAGTACTAGGAGGGCCTAGAATAGGGGTTGGCAAACTTTTTCCTGTAAAGGGCCGGATAGCAAATATTGTCGGTTTTGCAGGCCACGTGGTCTCTCGTAGCCACTACGGATTCTGCCTTTGAAGCACAAAGCAGCACAGGTAATGTGTAAACATGAATGAGTGTGGCTGTTCCCCAACAAAGCTGGGTGGACACAAGTTCAATTTTATAGGATTTTCATGTGTTGAAAAATATTCTTTTGATTTTTTTCCCAACTGTTTAAAAATACAGAAACTATTCTTAGTTCATGGCTACTCGAAAGGTGGTGGGGGGTAAGTTTCCGCCCGTGGAACACTGCTGATCCCATACTGAGACACTGAAGAGAGGCCAAACCCTTATTTGAAACACAACTATCAACTGCATTGTACTCTTGGCACTGAATTCTGCCCCTCAGCGCAGGCTGACAGGCCTGCTCCTGCTTAGATTCTTCCCAGCACTTACTCCTTCACGGAGTTGACTTCATTGACGATCTGTAATTATCTATCTCCCCCACTAGATGGAAGCTCCACAAGGCTGGTGCCTTTTCTGTCTGGTCTGGTTCATTACCCTCTCGTCTAAGACAGTGCCTGGCACGTAGTGGGCTCTCAATCAATATTTGCTGAATGAACAGAAAGTTGGTTGTACATAGAATCAAATCCTTCATCTTTCCCCTGGTCCACAGGTCCTGTGTAATATGATCCCCTTCCGCATCGTAAACCTCATGCTTGCCATCTTCTTCCTCAAAGACTCATCTCTGGCCAGCCCCCACCCCAGCTCCCTTAAAGATCCGGCTTCAAGGCTGGACAAAGTGGCTCACGCCAGTAATCCTAACATTTTGGGAGGCCATGGTGGGTGGATTGCTTCAGGCCAGGAGTTTGAGAGCAACCTCGGCAACATGTCAAAATCCCAGTTCTATAAAAAATGCAAACATTAGTTGGGCATGGTGGCGCACACCTGTAGTCCCAGCTCCTCAGGAGGCTGAGGTGGGAGGATCACTTTAAATGATCCTCCCTGGAAGTGGAGATTACAGTGAGCTTTGATCATGTCACTGTGCTCCAGCCTGGGTGACTGAGTAAGACCCTATCTCAAAAAAGAAAAGAAAAGAAAAAAATCCAGCTTCAACATCCTGCTTCCCCTCAGGCCGAAGGGCCACCCGTGTTCTCCTGCATTCTCACTGCTTCCGCCTCACAGGGCCCATCACACTGTGTCCTCACCAGCTGCCCGCCTCTTTGTCCCTCTGACTGAGCTGCAAGCATCTCCTGGGCAGGGACCAAGCTCCTTATCGCTGGTAACCTTGGCAGGGGCTCGCATTTCTCTGACGCAATAGGGGATGCTATTTTGAGTGTCCTTCACTGAGGGGAAGTCCACGTACAAAATCAGTGCCATGCAATTCATTCCTGCGGTCACTGCCAGGAGCCTGAAATTTGTTGAGACTCTTGTCTCTGGTCTTTACCTCATGCCTTCTGCTAATAAGAAAAGCAGTCGGTCTACAGAGGAAGCAAAGACCCCAGATGCTTGGCGGCTAGGGGAAAGATAGTACCAGACACCTGTCAAAGAACTCACACAAGCGAGCAGGCAGACACCACTGTGCCTGGTGCTGCCAAAGTTCTGCTTGCTCTTTAAGTGATGGAAACCCTTCTTTCAAACAACACCTCCCTCAAAAGTCCAAATAGGAAACAGGCAAAAGCAGCAAAATAGAATTTTCTAGATCAGTCTGGAAGAGCTGGTATAACAGAAAGTGTGGGCTTTGGAGCCAGACCCGTACAAACCCTGTGTGCTCATCTGTAAAATGGGTGACTAAGGTCCAGCAATTACCTTTCTGACAAGGTTGGGGTGAGGATTACTAGGAAACACTGTGGATAAACCCAAAGTTGTGGGCTGCAGGCCCAGTGGTGCATACGTGGACACACTACATGGCTCACACATGTTTAAAAACGATGTATTGTATATATAAATCTGGGTTTTAAAATTAGGCCTGCATCCATGCATGGCAGTGGTGAGCCGGAGCAGGAGAGCAATCACTTTCTTTAGACGAGAGTGTGTACTCAAGTTTTCTTTTCTTTTGCCATAGCCCCCACCACTCCCATTGCCTCTGCTCAGCCCACTTCCCTGGCAGCTCTCTGACCCACAAGGCCAGGTGAGTTTTCTACTGGTCTAAAATGAACACCAGGAGCACTCTTGAGGGCACACCATAGGCGCCCAATACTTGTACTTTTCTATCTCTTCTCAATGGTCCTTGCAAACTGCACATAACAAAGGGAGTCTGACAGACCTCTTGATATGTCCTTTTGCACAAAAGTGAAGGCTTTTCATCATGTGGGAGGTGCCACACCCTGATCTCCAAACAAATATTCCCTGTGAGGTGCTCCTGACAACATCCTTCCCCTTCTCAGGGGCATGGTTATATTCCCACTGGGGTCTGATTGCCTCTCACCGGCATCTAGACGCTGCTTCTCGCCAGCTCCTGAATTTCTGCCTTCACTCTGAACCACCTTTAATTATGATCCCAGCCTTCGTTAAATAGTGAAGAGGCTTGTAGCAGAGCACCCAAGCTCCTCCGATTCTAAATCAATGTCAGGGATATTTTCTCAGTGGTTTCGCAAGTAAATAGTAGGTTCTCTTCCCCCACCCCATCCTCCTCATTTGAGGCTTTAGATAAACTAATGTGGTATGCTCCGTCTGAAAGTCAGTGGAATTTCCAAGTGCCTTAAACTATCTGGAGTTAAAGGCTCCTCCAGGGGCCTTCTCCTAGCACCTGCCCCCTCAGAGTTTCACACCCGAGGCAACTGGCCAAATATTGATCAGGAGTCAAAGAGACAGCACTGCTCAAACAAAGCAATTTGGTGCAGATTCACTATTTCACAGTGCTTGTCAACACAGATGAAACTGCCACTTCCTGGGTGGGAGGTGTTTGCGACATCATATGCTACACAGGGGTGGTGTCAGAGGGAACAGCTTAAGCCAGCAGAGGACCACGGGGGAGATGCTTCTTCCTTGGGTACTGCCTGGCCCTGGCGGGGAGAAAGAGCAGGAGGCATCGCCTCTTAAAAGCAGGAGGGAGCCAGTCAGGTGGAACAGAGCCCAAGCCTTGCCCTAGACTCCTTAAATGCCTGTCATTGCTTTATCACCTTCGAATATGGAATCCTTTAGGGGGAATTTCCAAAGAAATGGCCTCAGGGAGTGATTCTCTTTTTGAAGGGCTGTATCAAAGAGGTCTAGGTAAACACAGAATCCTCCTCAGCAGCCCTCGTAGGACTTCAAACCTGGAATCCTCGTGCTTGGGGTGTTGCCTGCCTCATCCTTGTCCATGTGCTCAAGACGGGCAAACCACATGGAGAAAGGAACTGGGAACAATCAAATCAAAGCAGGACCCCAGCTCCAGTGTAATTTGCATTTCCATCTGAGTCATTTCTAGCTGGAGCTGCAGCTCCCATGCTCAGGCTCTGGGCCTGCCTCTGTGCATTCCTCTTGGATCATCCTCGGCACGCAATGCATAACCAAATCCGAGAGCCGGGCTCCATTCTCGCCGTGAAACATGAGCACACCGGGCACCAGAGAGACCAAGTTACTGGGATGGGCCAAGGAAACAGAGCAGGAGGAGGATGGAGAACCGAAACCAAACTGGCCCGAGTCTGAACCTGAGTGGCCGGGGACTCCATGGAGCAGTCATGTGTGTTCTTGCCCCATACGCTTCCCATAACTGTTTTCCTACCTTCAAGATACTAACAAAGATGTCAGGAGCATTACTGTAAGAGTTTAAAAGGTGAAAGCCATCCCAGCAGGTAAAAAGCCTCCTTCTTGTTCCCTTCTCCCTCATCCTTCCCCACCCCAACTCCCTTCTCTGTTCTAAATGACAAATGAGAATGTGGGGTTTCTTGACAATTTCCAGAGCTGGACGCAGCCCAATTGCCATTATTCCCCCATCAGAAATGCATAGGAAGCTCACGGTCCTTCAAGTCGTCACAGGATGCTGGAAATATACAAATTGCTGCTAGGGTTTCCACCCACCAAGGCCTTTATTCTGTACCACTCTTTTTTTTTTTTTAATTGAGACACAGACTCGCTCTGTTGCCCAGGCTGGAGTGCAGGGGCATGATCTTGGCTCACTGTAACCTCTGCCTCCTGGATTCAAGCAATTCTCATGCCTCAGCCTCCTGAGTAGCTGGGATTACAGGCACCCACTACTACAACCTGGCTAATTTTGGTATCTTTAGTAGAGTCGGGGTTTTGCCATGCTGGCCAGGCTGGTCTCAAACTCCTGACCTCAAGTGATCCACCCAACTCAGTTGGCCTCCCAAAGTGCTGGGATTACAGGTGTGAGCCCCGCGCCTGGCCTATTCTGCGCCATTCTGTACTGACATATTAATAGTAACGAGTCCTATCTGATGAGCCCAGATCTGGGCTGTTAGTACATTTCACAGAGTATGTCATCAAATCGTCACAGTAATTCTGGGGGGCTGCTGGCTCTATCATTACCCTTGTTTTAGAGACCTAGATCTAAAAGGGTCATTGATTCACTCACTTACTCTAGGGTCAGGCTGCTTTGGTTATAGACAAACCAGCTGTGTGGTCTTGGATAAGGCCTGGGTAAAAGCTTCTGGGATAAACGCATGAAATGTACAAATGCACACGGACTGAGATATTGCAAATGCACTGTAAGAAACAGTTACGTTACATATTTGTTCAGCACCTGCCATATGTCAGGAACTAGGGATAACGATGAACACACGTGGTCATGGTCCTGACCCCCTGGAGATGACAGTCCAGTGGGAGAACACACATCAACAATGTAATCTCCCTAAAACAGGTTTTAACTTGAGGCTGCTTAGGAGATCTGGATAGAATTCACAGAAGTCTGTGCACTTAGATAGCAAAAAAGTCCACTTTTATTTTCACTAATCTCTAACTAAAATGTAACATTTCCTTACATTTCACATGTTGGCAAGTGTTACGGGACTTGTGTGATAGAAACCACAAAGCTATTCCTGTTAGATTACAGTGATTACCGATACAGGTGACTCCTGAACAACACAGGTTCGAACTGCATGAGTCCATTTACAAGTGGATTTCCACCCCGAGACAGGACAACAACTCCTCTTCTTTCTCCTCCTCTGCCTACTCAACATGAAAATGACAAGGATGAAGACCTTCATAATGATCCCCTCCCACTTAATGAACAGTAAATACATTTTCTCTTCCTTGTAATATTTTTAACAACATTTTTCTTTTCTCTAGCTTACTTTATTGTGAGAATATAGTATATCATACATATCACAGACAAAATGTGTGTCACTCGACTGTCTATGTTACTAGTAAGGCTTTGGTATTAACTTTTTGGAGAGTGGAAAGTTCTATCCGGATATTTGATTGTGCAGACACCCCAACCCCCATGTTGTTCAGGACTCAGTTGTATTTCAAAATGTCCTTGATGTTCATCATTATTTCAACATTATAATGGTTATTAGATCTGCTGCTGGATCTTGTCATTTAATGCCCTCATCAAGAAGTAGATAAATTAGTACATCACAATTTTAAAGATACTTTGAAAATATCAGAGGATAACCGGCTTCCTCTGTAATCTATTAGATTTTATTTTAAGCATCTAAAACCATTAATATGGGAAGAGGCTAAAGGGGTCCTTGGCACCAAAATAGTTAAACCCATCCAGCACTAAGGAATATATAATTGCATGCTTTTAAGGAAAACGTTATGGTAGTTCTGTAGAAAGGTTTAATAAGGAACCCTGACCTAAACCTGGGGAGCTGCTGAGCACAGTCTGAACTGAAATCTGAAGAATGAGTGGGTGTTTATAGAGGAAAGAGGAAAAAAGGAGGTTTGGGTGTGTCAGACAGGAAAAAAACTGTATGTACAAAGGCCCTGTGATGGGAAACCTGGGAAGGAAACTAGTGTGGCCGGGGAGCAGGGAATGAGGAAGACAGCGGTCCAAGGCCAGGTCTCAAAGCTAGGAAGCGCTGGAGCTGGGGTTCATCCCAGGGTGGATTTGGCTGCCGAGGCCAGAATTTGCTGGCTAGCCATCCACCTTCTTCTGAGGAGGAACCCCGGGGCAGAGCTGTCCTAAGTGCGAGGACAACTGCTTTCAAGTTTTAAATCCACGGTGTCTTCACTGATGCCACCTGTTACCCACGTATTTTCTTTTACACAATACAGTGACATCTCCTCCCTTTCCATGAACAAGCCCTGAATTACAATTCAGTTTGTCAGCAAACAAATGAGTATTAGATGCTCCGTGCTGCAATTACCATGGAAGAAAGCAAATTTGAAAACTGTTTCTTACCCTGTTGGCTGTCCCTGCTGTGCATGTAACAGAGCTACATGCTCAGAAAACAGTAATAGGCAGTATCTGGGAACGCAGAGGCAGAAATTCAATTCTCCAGTTCAAGCACTGGTTTTGACTTTCCCACATTACGCTACCTCCTTGGATTCTTTTTTCTACATGATATCCCTCTTCCTGAAAGCTAAAAACCATGGGAGGTGTCCACGTCCTACGCAGGAAAGAGCATTGTTCAGCTCAGCACTCAGGGAGGTGACAAAGTTCAGGATGATGCATATTCCTAGCCTCAGTTGGTAACAGCTGCCTGCATCTTGGACGCTGGGTGGAAGGCTGGATTCCATGTACCCTGGGGCCCTTCCCTCCCTTTCAACTTTATGATGCTGTGATTTCCTGCTAAGAGAGCGAAGTGGACCTATCCCACTTTAATTGAGCACAGCATCCTTCCCACGTGGTGCTTCTGAACTTCCCCTTCTCCCATGTCTTGCCCTAGTGAAGGACTCCAACTGAGGGTCTGAATCAGAGACCTGGCTGCAGAGCTCGGGTGGGTAAATGCCCAGTGTCCTTGCTTCATAGCGATGTTTTCCTCCTGTTTCCCACTGCGGAGATAATGTTGTAGTCCCCTTTACTCAAGAAACGGCTAGGTCACCTAAAATACAGCTCTAAATCTGCCCTTAGTAATGCAAGACTGGTGTGTAAATACCATCCAAGATCTAAGATGCCATGAGCTATCTTTATCACTGATCCCAACAGCCATGTCAAGAAACCAACCAGTGACCCACACAGATGGCTCAAGGCAGGATTTTATATAAAGAACTGATTCTAGGTTATTACGATGCAATTACTTAAGGTGCCCTCATTTGTTTTCCATCTGGGCCTTAAAATAATTTCTCTTGGAAACAGGTAATCTGCTCGGCTTGGTTCCTACTATGCATAAAAGTAGTGTCCTGGCTCATGCATGGCATTCACCTGTTAACTCTGGATCTCTGCCACTTCTCTGACCACTTGCTACTCTTATGTTGTCCGTTCTGGCTGAGTGTGGGTGAGGTGGTAGGATGAGCTCCAGTGTTTGGATTCTAGCCTCATTTACATCCCCAGATGTGGCATCTGAACCAACGGATCATTTGGTAAGGATGGTCCTATCTTGTATGGTTTCAGGGTCTCCCACACCTGGGTACTGCCCTCAGGCCAAGACTTGGTCAAAGGGACTCAAGAGAGTAACAGGGAGCCTGTCAGTTGCACGGAGAGACCAGACCATGAGCAGGCACTGCCCGATAGTGAGCCCAAGTGGAATCATCGGGTCAGCACATGGCAGGGACTGAGCCACACGAGTCTCTTGGCTGCCCCTGGCAAATGGGACCCTATGCTTTGCAGCTGGTGGGTGAAAACAAGTTTTAAACAGTCAGCACATACCTCACCGAGAAGGCCCCTCTCTTCTGAGAAGCCTTTCTTGGTGCCAGCCTGGAAGCAAAGGAATGCATAGCTCTGTGCATTTGATAATACCTGATAACATTTAGTCTCAGACATATAGGCAGCGCCTTCTCAGCACAGGCAGAGATTTGAAATGTGACAGCCAAGATACTCATTTCTGTCCAAGCCAGTGCTTTAGAATCACAAAACCAGTCAAGAGAGCTGGCCAGGAGTGAGGCCAGCAACCAAACCAACCACTGGCTGTGCCGAGAAGGAGTAAGAAAAGCCTGACTCAAGAGGATGCCACACGGGGCTCCCACTTCTGTGTCTTAACAGCTGTTCTTTGATTTTTCAGGCTGCAGGGCCAGGGAGGTAGAGACCGTTTCTTATGCCCTAAGAAAGTAAGGATTCTGTGCATACTCCTGGACAGGTACCTGAAAAAAACCAGCTTCAACCAACCCGTGTTTGTTTGAGGAATAATGAGTGGGGTGAACGGGGGAGATACATGGTTTGTCTCCCAGCTAGATACCTCCTGTGGCTCCAAGTAGAGGCACACCAACGTCATGTTTCACAGGCTGTGAATGCCAGTTAGTGAGAAAGGGGAAGTGTGCTGCTCTGGAAGGAAGGAAGCTGTTGGCCTTTATTAATTTCCAGACTGTTGTTCACAAGCACCACGGTGCCCACACAAATAAACCCGATGTCAGAGAGGATTTTTCTAGTGCACAAAGAAAAGCAGAAGCCAGAGGTGGGTTGCTAAGCTGGCCTTGAAGATCCAACTCTGCCTACCTGACTGGAGATGGAGAGGATGAAGTACTTAGGTCATATTTATAAAATGTGGAAATGATAGATGGCCCCTGGAGTCTGCTCCCAGTATCAGCTCAACCACTCCCAAGCCATAATGGCCAATTCTGCCTGGGAGTATCCTGACACTCCATTCTCTGCTTTTCGGCTGTTCCTTGAGGCAGACAGAAAAGCCCTCACTCACGTTTTGTTGAAACGTATGCTTTCATCCAAGGTGGCTTTTGGTCAGAGTAAAAGGTGGCTTCCCCAATCCCAGGAGCCTCTCTGATTTCAGGAAGTAGCACTGACATGAAATCCTACTTCAGATGCCTGGAAATGCTCCCCAGTAGAAGCACTCAGCCTGGGCTACATCGTACATGTCCCAACTGTGCCAATGCTTTTGGTAAGAATTTTTTATTCCTGGCCACCTGGTATGTATAATCCATCCATGCATTCCCTCCATCCTCCCATCCATCCCTGGATGCATGCATTTATCCACGCAGCCATCTATCCTCCCATCCATCCATGGATCCATTCGTCTGTCCGTCCATCTGTCCATCTGTCTTTCCAACCAACCAACCACCCATCCATCCATCCATCCATCCATCCATCCTCCCTCCCTCCCATCCATTTTGGATCCATGTATCCATCCATCCTCTTATCCATTCATGGATCCACATTTTCATTCATCCATCCACCCACCCACCCACCCACCCAATCTAATATTTACTGAGGAGTCAATAGTGATCATAGCGCCCTCTCTCCAATAAAAATAGAGAAAAGGAAAACAGTCTCACCCCTCATGGAGCTTATGGGGTAGTGGGAGAGCTAGCTATTAGGGGAAAAAATCACATATCACATAATTGGATGTAAAAATCCAACTGTAGTAAGTACTATAAGGGAAAGGTACTGACTGGTGCCTTGAAACAAGTGTCTGGGTCAAGGCAGTCAGGAAACTTCCTGGGGTAAGGGACTCTTGAGCTGAGTTATGAAGGCTGAGGACGGGTCAGTTAGGTTCAGAGGTGGCACAAGGGCCTTCCAGATAGAGGGAACAGCCTGCTGGGACTGCAGAATAGCTGCTGAACTGAAGTGTAGGATGCCAAGGGAAGGAAAGTACAAGATGAGGCTGAGGAGGGGGACAGGACGTGATGTGTGGATGACCTTAAGGAGTATACATTTCATTAGAAAGGTTTCAACAAGTGCAAACATCCTGGCTTCACACTTCTAACAGGAAGAGTGCATGGAACCCTTATTCTGAAATACGTTCTCCAATGATCATGTCACATATAACAGGTTATCTTGGGCATACAAAGAAGCTACTGCTGACCGACAGATAAGAAGACAGTTATTTGCAGAGTAATTGCCATGTCCAAGATCCCACACTATAAGTCTCATTTAAAAGGCCACTGGCTGAGGACAAGAGTGCGTGATTATTATCTCTATGTTATTATTATTTTTTGATACAGGGTCTCACTGTGTCACCCAGGCTGGAGTGCAGTGGGCATGATCATGGCTAACTACAGCCTCAACCTCCTAGGCTCAAGTGATCTTCCTGCCTCAGCCTCTTGAGAAGTTTAGGGACTACATGTATGTGCTTCCCTGCCCAGCTAATGAAAAAAGAATTTTTTTTTTATTTATAGAGATGGGGTCTCACTGTTGCCCATGCTGGTCAGGAACTGCTGGTCTCAAGTGATCCCCCTGCCTTGGCTTCCCAAAGTGTTGGGATTACAGGCATGAGCTACTGGGCTCTGCCTTATTATCTCTGTTTTAGAGGCAAAGAAATAGAAGCTTAGATAGTAACTTGAGCAAGGTCACAAAGGAGTGAATCATTCCTAGAATTGTAGTCTAGGTTTGCATGAATCCCAAGTCTATATTCTAACACTGCCTTATCCTGTCTTATTATTTCTTCATTCATTCACTTAGCATTGACTGTGCACCTGCTATGTACCAGGTACCGTGTTAGGCCCTCTTGATCCAAGGACCCACAATATCTTCTGCCTAAATGGCTCCACAGTGCAGATCAAGTGGATGCAGGACTCCCAGGACTGACCCTGTGACCAGGGCCTCAGTACCCTATGTTCTAAGCACCCAAGATCACCTCACAAAATAGATAAAAGCCAAGCAGATAAAGACTGAGCCCAATAATTACTTTTAGGAAGGTAAGAGCACCTGATTCCCACAAATACGTTTAGTTTTAAAGCTCCTTCATTCAGGGAAGGAGTAATAGACTGTGTTACTCAAGTCATCTCAGAACATCCAAAACACAGAGGCCACCGCTTGTGGATTCTTGTGGAAGATGGCGGTCCCTCAAACAATGGAAACATTACTGCATTTGGACATCAGAGGATCTTGGTTCATATCTGAGCTCTACTGCTTCCTGGCTGAGGGGCTCTGAATGATTCCCCTACCCTCTCTGAACGTTAGCCCCTTCACTTGTTAAAGGGAAACAATAAAAACTCCATTTCTCTCCTTGCTGACCCCATCCATCCCTCCATCCAAACTGTTAGTAAATTCCCAAATCCCTCCTCCAAAGTCCATCCCTAACTGATCACTTCCACCTTTACTATGATCATCCTCATCCAACCTGTGCTATTTCTATCAGTCTCTTGCAGGTCCTGTAGACGGCAATACAAGTCCTCTGCATGCGTTCTCCACACAACAGCCAGAGTGATGGGTTTACAGAGTGTTCTGATTATTCCAGAGCGCTGCTTAAAACCCTCCAGAGCCTTCCCATTGCTGTAAGATCTTAACTCCTAACAATCTTAACTCTTCCCCAAGAGAAGTCCCTGCCAGAGTTTCTGTTACCTACTTCTGCGGCTGCTTTTCTCTGATCTTGCTTCCCCTTTGTTTACCTCGCTCTAGGCTGGATCCCATCCCTCTGGGCCCTTGCAAATGACCTTCTTCTCCAGATCTCTGCAGGCTGGCTCCCTATCCTCACCTGCCTTATCCCAAGAAGGGCTCCTCCCGATTATCTCACCTCACTCTTCTGCTCTTAGCACAGGACTTAATTTGATTCCCTTTGGAACAACACTGAAGTCCATTAGCTGACTTGTCTATTTCTCCTTTCTAGAATGTAAACTCCATGATCAAGGACTATCCCTTGGTCACCTTTATTTCTAGTGCCTAGAACTTGTTTGTAGTAGATGCTCAATAAATATTCAATGAATGAAAAGTGAATCCTGGCAGAGGTTGTTCTGAGAATTAAACAAAACACCTACGAATACAAAATGCTAGCCGAGCATCTGGCACACAAAAACCTCTTCCTAGACTTTCTCTTTCATTTTTAAGAGATGTAGGCTCACTATGTTGCCCAGGCTGGCCTCAAACTCCTGGGCGCAAGCGATCCTCTCGCCTCTATCTCCCAAGAAGCTGGAACTACTGGCGGGTACCACAGTACCCGGCTCTCTTGCTAGCCTTTCTAACCACACAAGTATTTCAGGTACAACTCCTAGAGTCAATAAGCTTTTCAAAGCTATACAAAACTGTCTGACACATGAAAAAAAATTTACTAGCTACAACAATTGAAACAAAATATTTAATGTTACAATAAAAGTCTATAGAATATCAACATTATATCAACCAATCAAATGCAACTTAATCCTCCGCCAGGATTTGTTTTTCATTCATTGACTATTTATATTTACATAAACTTACAGTGATCATGAAATGTCTGAGCATTTAAAAACAACGTAGCAGGACCTTCAAAAGTATGAGAGTCTAGAATGTTCCAAGGGTCTTGAAACAGACCCCCCCCCCTTTTTTTTTGTCTTCTTTCTTAAACACACAAGGTTAAAAAAGAATGACACATCAGTTATTTTTGAAAGAAGGAGGTTAAAAACTCCTCACGAGGGCTGCATGAAAAATGTGTTTTTCTTAGCACTTTACCATGCTGAAAGTTTCTGCCGGTAACAAGATAACTTTTTGGAAGTTTCTGGGAGGGCAGCCGCCTACAAAGGCATTAAGTGTTCATCTGAGAGCTTCTTTTAATAAGATAAGTAATTCAAGCTCATTAATCTGGTGAGTAGAAATGATTAAAATGAAAATAGAACAACATTAATATTTTCTCCCCCAATAGCAGAAAACCATGATTTCAATGTCAAACTCCTTTTTAAAGCAATCATGGATTTATTTCTTTGTTTGCTAATTTGAATAGAAAATGTGACCCTCTTTCTCAATGTACTGATATTTAAATAGGCTAGTTACTCAGGCATTCTTGCACAGTGGCATATGTCCTTTAAAACTGCTTTTAATCAAAACAGGAAGCAAGGTTTAGAATTGAAAACATCGCTAAAAAAGAGATCCCTCCATCAGCAGAGGCAAAAAACATTCACCAAAAAAACAAAACACTTCACACTACCGTACAAATGACATTGGCTTAGGAGCCCAGAGGGCACACAGGCAGCCCGGTGTCCTCTCCATTTCCTTTGCTTTTATCACATTATACAGTGTCATTTTAATTAAGCCATCAAATCAAATTATCAGATCAAGTAGTTTTGATTCCACTGTGGTTTGAACAGGTTTGGTTAAATTAATAAACCATATGTTTCATGTTGTTGGAAGGAAAGTTATTTTTCTCTGTTCACTGTTCCAAAAGTCTTCACAATAGAGAGTATTCAGCACTTAATCAGCAAATGCTCTTCCCTGTGCCCGGGATGTGTTGCAGAATAACTGAAATGACAGCCCATTAAATCCTAAAGTCTGTCCAAGTTATTTACCGACAAAGGGCAGAGTGGCAAATCGGATGTCCCTTGAACAATCCACCAAGCCTAAATATTGTTTCCATTTACTGGAACTAAAGCTTTATGTTTTTTATGGATGACATCCATATGTAAGTCCTTCGGCAACAATACAATATTAAGATGACTTTTCCCCTATTCCTTTCTTGTCTTAAGTGGGGCCTTGCCTCTTGTGCTTGGCATTGAAAGGCTGGATTCTATATTCTTTATTCCAGGAGGTCCAATCATCCTGACAAAATACAGGTGCATGAACACAGGCCCCCGCCACTGGCTGCTCAAGTTCACGATCACAGCCAGGGGAACAGTGGAGGCAGGGAGCTATATTCGGTCAACTGAGGCTCTGGTTACCCCTCTGATGTGAAAGGTGACTGGATGTTAAAATGAATTGGTAAGCCGGGTGCGGTGGCTCAAGCCTGTAATCCCAGCACTTTGGGAGGCCGAGGCAGGTAGATCACGAGGTCAAGAGATCGAGACCATCCTGGTCAACATGATGAAACCCCGTCTCTACTAAAAATACAAAACATTAGCTGGGCACGGTGGCACATGCCTGTAATCCCAGCTACTCAGGAGACTGAGGCAGGAGAATTGCCTGAACCCAGGAGGCGGAGGTTGCGGTGAGCCGAGATCGCACCATTGCACTCCAGCCTGGGTAACAAGAGTGAAACGCCGTCTCAAAAAAAAAAAAAATGAATTGGTAAGTGGGTGGTCCCCATACTAATAAATCTCTAGTTGGTCCTAGTGTCTTTCAGTGGAATGGAAACACAGATCCAACAAATTCAAAGTCATGGCCACTACCACCTTGAAGACAGAAAATATTTTTCTTACGACAAGCCTATGATTTCCCTGTTTAGGTTTCTCCAACTTAGTTTAAGCTATTCCCTAGAGTGGGGCTCAGTAAACTACAGTCCCAAGGCCAAATCTGGACTGCCACGTTTTTTTATAAATAAAGTTTTACTGCAAGACATTTTCTACATTCATTTGCATATCATCTGCAGCTGCCTTCCTGCTATACTGGTAGAACTGAGTACACATGGCACCGGTATCCACAGGTTCTGCATGCATGGATTCAACCAACCACAGATCAAAAATATTTGAAAGGCAAAGAAAAGCCAATAAAAAACAGCAATATAAGAATAAAAAATAGTACAAATAAAAACCAGTAGAGTATAACAACTATTTACATGGCATTTACATTGTGTTAATATTATAAGTACTCTAGAAATGTTTTAAAGTATACTGGCCGATGTGTTTCGGTTATATACAAATAAAACACCTTTTTATTTAAGGGACTTGAGCATCCAAGGATATTGGTATCCGTAGGGGTCCTGGAACCAATGCCCCACAAATATCCAGGATGCAACAGAGACTATGTGGCCCACAAAACCAAAAACATTTACTATCTAGCCCTTAACCAAAAAAGTTATATGACTCCTGCCTTAGGTAATTAATTTATTTTTCCCTCTTCTGTGACAACAGCCTGATAAATGCATAAAACATGCTCACTTTACTGGGCATTGAAAGCTTCCAATAATGATCAGATAGTGCATACCAACCAGGCAGGCTTTGATCTTTTTGAATCACCTGAAGATTACAGGATACCACTCCTTCTCTTTTTATACCTTTTTTTGCAGAAGAGTAGAGGAAGGAAAAGGACTTGTTCTTTGCTTTGGCTCTTTCCTGCTTACATCTCTAAGGTCAATAATCTAAGCCGTCCAGGCTGTCTGATGATGTGTCAGCATCTTTTGGCCTATAAAGCTGCTGAATTACCTGAGTCTTCTTACGGAAAAAAAGGAGAAATATTTGGTCACGTGGGCTATGGTTCCATGACATGCACATTTAAAAACAAACAGGGAGATCATCAGTCATTAGGGAGATGGAAATCAGAATTACAAAGAGAAACAACCTCATCATATTCTCTAGGTTGGTGAAAATAGAAGAGATGCGCAGTAACAGCTGTTGGTGAGGATATGGAGAAACTGAAACCCTTATACACTGTTGATGTGAATGCAAACTGGTGCCACCACTTTGGAAAATAGGTAGTTCCTCAAAACTGTGAACAGAAAGTTACCATATGACCCAGCAATGCTACTCCTAGGTTCACATCTAAAAGACTTGAAAACATATTTACACAGAAACTTGGACATGGATATTCACAGAAGCATTATTCATAACAGCCAACAGGAGGAAAAAACTCAATGTCCATTAATTGATAAGTGGATAAACAAAATATGGCACCTCCACATATTATGTGCTCTATTACTTGGCCATAAAATAGAATTAAATTCAAATACATGACCCAATACAGATGAACCTTGAAAGTATTATGCTAAGTGAAAGAAGCCTGAGACAAAAGTCATAAATTATATGATCCATTTATATAAAATGTCCAGAATAACAAATCCATAGAGACAAAAAGTACATTAGTGGTTGCCTAGCCCTGGAGACAGGGAAGGACGGACCTGGCAGGAAAAGGGAAGGAGAATGGGAATGATTGCTATAGATGGAGTTTCTTTTTGGGGTGATGAAAATGTTCAAGAAATGGATGGCAGCGATGGTTGCATGATTTTGTGGCTACAGTAAATACCACTGATGGGGCCGGGTGTGGCAGCTCACGCCTGTAATCCCAGCGCTTTGGGAGACTGAATTGGGTGGATCATGAGCTCAGAGGTTTGAGACCAGCCTGGCCAACATGGCAAAACCCCGTCTCTACTAAAAATACAAAAATTAGCTGGGCGTGGTGGCGGGTGGCTCCAATCCCAGCTACTCGGGAGGCTGAGGCAGGAGAATCGCTTGAACCCGGGACGTAGGGGTTGCAGTGAGCTGAGATCATGCCATTGTACTCCAGCCTGGGAGACAAGAGCAAGACTGTGTCTCAAAAACAAAACAAAACAAACCACTGATGTGTACACTTTAAAAGAATGAATTTCATGGTATATGAATTAAATCTCAATAAAGCTGTTATTCAAAAAAATAGAGACACTATTCAGCAATAAAAAAAAAATGACCTACTGACACATGCCAAACATGGATAAATGTTAAAATTATTAACACCAAGTGAAAGACAAAACCAGACCTGAGGTTGCCTGGGGTTGAGGGCAGGAGAAATAACTGACTGCAAATGGGCAGGAAGGAACTTTCTGTGGTGCTGAAAATGTTCTAAAACCAGACTGCAGTGATGGCTGCGCAAGTATAAATTTACTAAAAATTATCAAATTATACTTTTACCATAGCTGTATATTATGGTCTGTAAATTAAGCCTTTAAAAAATGCTGTAAAAATAGGAAAATTTCCTAAACTGCTGGCAGAAGTAAAAAGTGGTACATACAATCACTGTGGGAAGCCATTTCGCAGTCACTAACCAAACCTGAAAATCCGGTTACTCGAATGCAGCCATTTTACTACTGGGTGTATACCCAATAGAGATATACCCATGTATTCATAGCAGATTCAAGAATTTTCATAATCTCTAAAACTTGAAAATATTCTACATATTCATGTATACTAAAACGGATAAATATATTCAGGTATAATCACGCAATGGAATTTAGCAACACGAAAGAACGAACTACTACAGGCAACAGGGAGGGTGCTTACAATCGCTGCAGAGCAAAAGAAGCAAGACACTAAGCAGGACATACTGAATGATGCTATCTCTATGAAATTTATTAAACAGGCAAAGTGCATTTTTCAAGTGGTTACCCTCAGGAACAGAGATCGACTAGGAATGGGGATGAAAAAAACATTTTAATATTCCCATGTCTTAAAGAGTCAGCAATGAGCGCTATGATAATTGAAACAAACCTAGTGGAATGAAGAATGAAATTGCCAGATTTAAGGACGGTTCCATGGTTGTGGTCAGATTCAGTGAAGGCCTGTTCAGTGGAAGATCTTGCCCACTTTGACAACGTAATACAATGGAGACCATTATCTTCCCTAGCTTTCTTGAATAAAGGCCATGCGTTTTCACTGTACAGCTGATATATCATATGCTCGGACCATTTTTCAGGAAAGAGCTTTGTATCTGTCACCATCTCAGCAGTTCTGAGCTACGAGATCTTACACTCGCTTGTGATATGAATTCCTCAACCCCACAATCCATGTAACTCTACATATAACTCTCACAAAATCCCTAGGAGACCTGCTTTCCTCAGGCGAGTTCTCTTGGAAGAAAGCTTTCTAGTTGGGTTATTTTCTTTATTCTTTTTAGCTAGGTTAAAAAAAAAATTAGCTCATGTGACGTTTTCCATGGCAGCCCAACCTAAGATATTTCACAGGTTTGGGAGCTTCTTAATTCTCCCATTGTTCCCAGAGAATGATGCCCTTGACAAACTATTGTCCCCAAATTACTTGAATTTCAAGCATTTCTCAAGGGAACCTGGCCTGACTCATTTCTCTTCACTAACCTCAAACAAAATCACACAGACAGGAAGGAAATGATCACATTCTTAAACTCCCTCTCCTCCTCTTTTAGCTCCTTTTCAGAAACGTGAGCCTAGAAAATGGGCTCATTCTTACCATCAATCAAAGTGCATGTCACTGCAGTTACTTGTGGAGCAGAATCTCATTCCCCCTGTTCCTACAAAATCCATATGCCAATAAACTGGTCCCTTTTGTTGGGGGTGAGGACATTCTTGAAAGAAAACCTCCCCACGTAAAGTACCTAACAATAGCCCAGTCTACTTCCAGTGTTGATACATGACACAAGCTCTCCCTTTATTACGCAAGCTCATAATTTTGAATAAGGAGAGCACTGGGTTGGGAAACATCCCTTTTCACACCAAAAGAAAATTCCTTCTTTTTCCTTTCTCCCTTCCAAGTAATAGGGCTTTGATAAGCCTTGCTCCTCTCAGCACTTCCGGAGCTCTGCGTCACAATTATGACAAATCCCAGAGCCTGAGAGGAGGGTGAGGGTAGAACCAGACATTATAGTTTCCTGGGAGAGAAATTAGTACTCATTTCACATGAGAAAGTAGAAATAGAAAAGACTGAGATGCCTGAAAATGATAAACTTATGTTTATCAGATACAAGGACTAAACTGTTAAATAATAGGTTTAAAAAAAAAACCAAGTTATTTCCAATAGGGGATGAGCCTGGAGTGGGAGGTCTTGCCTGGGGTGGATGGTAGTAAGACTGTAATATACTGGATATTGGGACCAATTCAAAGGTCCTGGTGATATGGACAGAGACAGGGCAATACTGAGTAGAAGAGGGCGGTTCCCTGGCAAAGGCTCCACCCTCAAGCCTGGAAACCCTTGGTCCTAAGTGAAAACAGACATTTCTGTCTTCGTGCCCCACAGTTGCCTTTTGGCCCTCCATGCCCCCCCATCCTGCATCCATATAAACCCCAGACCCCAGGCTCCAGAAGCAGATGAGGGGATTGAACAGAAGAGCAGAAGAACAGCAGAATGGCATAGCAGGGAGAAGAGAAGCAGCATCTGAATACCAAGAGGAATCTGACTAGGGACAATCAGAGAGGAGATCGGCCACTGAATGGGCAAAGTCCATCATCTTCCCACTCTATACCCCTTCCAATTCCCAATACATCCCACTGAGAGCCATCTCTACCACTCAGTAAAACCCCCACATTCATCCCTCAAGTCCATGTGCGACCTGATTCTTCCTGGACACCAGAAGGACCTAGGTACCAAGAGGTCATTGAGCTGGTTAACACTTAAGCTGTCCACAGACAACAGCAAGAAAGAGCCCACTGTAACACATGTCCTCTTGGGCTTCGGGAGTCGCAGACATACAACCCTAGTGCCAGAGCCCCAAGGCACTCGCCCTCGCTCCTGCGCGTGCCTGTCTCTGTGCTCCTCCTCCCATAAGGTATTTGAACAGGGAATGGTGATGGAACAGAGAACAGACCCAGCCACACTCCTATTACAGGTCCTTGGAAGGGAGAGTCAGGGAACTCTCCAGTTTCACTGATGTCTGAGCTCAGAGGTAAACTCCTGATCAACAGGGAAACATGTAAAAAGTAAGGCATTTTTCAGAAAGCTTTCTCTAGGCATTGCTAGTAGGTTTTGAAGTTACAAGGCAGAAATGCAGACAGAATGACCTATTATTGATCAAAAGGACAATTTCTATTATATCTGTTTAACAGAAGTTATTCCCACAACTGCTACTATTTTTCAGTCAGACAAGTTCCCTTTAGCAGAGAAGCATATACATTTAACACCAAGTTCCAATACCTAGCTGGCTTTGAATTTCTTTTAATTTAAAGTAATTTATGATAAGGAATCTTCCTCTAGGCGAGGCACTTAATCCAAATGTACCTTTAGAGGCTTCTGTCCCCAGTGGGTTTTCCAAGAAGTCTGTCATGTCGTGGTTCCAGGCGTCACGGACGGCGGACTTGGACACCACCCTGTCATGCAGCTCCTGCTGAGGTCGAAAGTTATTTCTCAGATACTCCACCGACTTGACATGGTCTTGCTGCTCCGTGGTGAAGATGGAATAAAAAGCCTCAAGCTGAACAGAGAACGAGAGAGGGAAGGAAAAAAAAACCACATCAATTAGAAAAGCTATTTGGTCCAAAGCGGGTGGGTGTGATAAGAGCAGGAAATGGTAGAATTGACCGATGCTGGGGCTGCTAAACCCAGCAGGACCCCAGGCTGCCTGCTGGAAACTGCCAACAGGCTGATCTGGCTGTGGTTTCTGTCCTGCCAACTAACCAGGAAAACAGTTCATTTGAGGGCTGCACTGTGCTCTGAGTTTGTGCCTCCCGTGACAGTCCCAGTCTTTCTTCAGTGCCCTGCTGGAAAGGCCTTTAGCGTTCTAGGAAGAAACACGGGGTCAGGGTGATACTGGTACATCCCAGAGCAAGACTGCCTGGGTATGAATTCTAGCTCCCTTGCCTACCCAATCTGTGATCTCAACACCCAATTTACCCTCAGCCACCATTTTTCCTCAATAAAATGGTGATAATCATAACTCTATTTACCCAAAAGGATTTGTGTCAACATTAAGTCCTGACAAAACATTTAATCCAAGTACAGTGCTTAGAACAGTTCCTAGCATATCATAAGAGCTTCATAAATATTAGGGATTTAATTCTTGGCATCTTCAGACATACTAGCGATCAAGTTTGGCAAAGTCACCACATCTCTATATGTGTGTCTTGCAAGTCAAACTGCCTAAGTTCAACATTTACCAGATGGGGAATCAGAGACAAACGATTCAAGTTTTTTGTAACTCAAGTTTCCACAACTGCAAAACATGAGTATTAAAATTTATGTCAATTGCTTAGTACACAGTTAGTACACAGTCCTCAATTAAGGTTAGCTACTATCATTATTGTTAATATTATTAAGAAACATCTCATACAAGACTGCTGATCTAACTTTTACGGAAAGTAAAGGGAAAAAATCAGGGTGTCCAAATCATATTTGTATTATCAAAAGGGATTCTTGGGCCAGGTGTGGTGACTCACGCATATAATCACAACACTTTGGGAGGCTGAGGTGGAAGATTGCTTGAACCCAGGAGTTCGAGACTAGCCCAGACAGCACAGTGAGACCCTGACTCTACAAAAAATACAAAAATTAGCTGGGCGTGGTGGCGTCTGTCTGTATTCACAGCTTCTTGGGAGGCCGAGATGAGACTGCTGCTTCAGGCTGGGAGTTACAGGCTGCAGTGAGCTTTGACTGCACCACTGCACTCCAGCCTGGGTGACAGAGTGAGACTCTGTCTCAAAAACAGAATAAAAAAAAAAAAGGGGGTTGTGTGTGTGTGTGTGTGTGTGTATGGCCCTCAACATTGTGATCATTAAAAAAGGTAATTCTGGCCGGGAATGGTGGCTCATTCCTGAAATCCCAGCCCTTTGGGCGGCCAAGGTGGGCAGATAACTTGAGGTCAGGAGTTCGAAACCAGCCTGGCCAACATGGTAAAACACTGTCTCTACTAAAAATACAAAAATTATCTAGGCATGATGACATACACCTGTAATTCCAGCTACTTGGGAGGCTGAGGCACAAGAATTGCTTGAACTTGGGAGGTGGAGGCTGCAGTGAGCAGAGATTGCGCCACTGCACTCCAGCCTAGGAGACAGAGTGACACTCTGCCTCAAAAAAAACCAACATTTTTTTTATAAAATAAAAAAGGTAATTCTATTATATATGAGGAATGGAACAGCGACTGAGTGACAGAGACTTGTTCTCAATGGGCCACAAAGTTATTCTTGTCACCAAAAAAAAAAAAAAATATGAACTGTAATTTGAAATATGCAGCCACCAAAAATACTAACAGGAGAAGAAAACAGAATGAAGAGAAAAGCTGAATGAACTGTTTCTGGCTCATCTGGATCCTCGGGTACCAAACAAGAGTGCTTTCTGCAGGAGAAATGGTGGACTGGTGCCAGAAAGATGCTTTCTGTGCATTGAGTGACTGTCTAAACTTTGGGGAACCAGGAGGCAATTAACATCAATGTGGAAAATAAAAAAGGAAAATCACTATCCGGGTTTCTGCAAATTCTAGGTGGTCATTCTGAAGCCTGGAACTAACCTCCACTGTTTCCCAAACAGCCTCAGAGAATGACACAGAAAAGGACCTGCTTCCAACCAGTGTGTCCTCTCTTTGCATGAGAAGGCGATGAATCGAGGTGATATTAGCCATGCAAAATCGTTAAAGTATACGGATTCACCTATCATTCCACCTCCCTCCAATTCCACGGCTTATGTAAAATGATGATTAACCATGGAACTTTTTCTGCCTTTTACACAGAACCAGGACAGATTCGAAAGCAGGCTAAAAGCCAAAGCAGCCTGTTTCTCTTGTGTTACTTCAATTCTCTGTGAGTTGCTTTACTTTCCATAACAACTCATAGGGTCTCCAGGTTGAATCTGCCTGCCTTTCCGTTCTTTCTGCTGTTCCTTCTTTATGTACAGCAAAGAGGGAAAAGCAAGTCATAACAGAAAAATTAGGAAAATTGGACTGATTACTTTGTCCAACTGTAAGCCACTCAAATGAAGACAACTAACAGATGTTGAAAAATCACCTCCACCTGCTGACATGAACTCACTTGATAGAACTACCAAAGTCAGAACTCAGTACATCAAATGGGAGAGCAGGTTTCTGGCTTTCTCAGGGAAAATAACTTCTTAAAATTATAAGAGAAGTATTAACAAAGACCCTCTGGAGACAGCCCAGAAAAAAACCAATCAAAATGATTAAAAAGATGGAAAATAAATTCTGTGAGGAAAGGTTAAAGGACATGGAATTGTTTAGCCTGAAGAAAAGGCAGGTAAGGAGTAATCTGATTAAAGCCCCTCATATGTGGAAGATGCTGACTAGCTCCTCTCAATGTCCAGAGAAGACCAAACAAAGGAAATTGGTTTAAATTAAAGCCTTAGAGACGTGAGTTGAATAGACAGGAGACATTCCTTAACTTTCAGGATGATTTTTTAAAGAAACGGATTGGGCTGCCATACATCGTGAATTAGACCGGAAATTTTCTGGAAGAGACAGCCATCTGTCCTGAAATAGTTTAAACTCTGAGATGCCAGAAAAGAATGGCCTGGCATACTGTCTAGGCAGTACGACTCTGAAGTTTGTTTATTCTCTAGAATGCTTGCTTCTTTCACCGCCAGCATTAAATTCTCCTAAAAAGTTTATTTCTGAAGCCTCAGGAAAGAAAAAGTCACATAACTGTAAAAAAGAGGCAGGTTCTGAATTTAACACAAAAATACTTTCACTTAAATTGCTCTTACAGCTTAATGACATGCTATGACTTAAAAGCATGGCAGCTTCCTTGCTATTAACTCAACTTGCCCCAAGATTTTGAAGAAAGGATGTGTTGGTTCTGAGAGTGCACTGATGACCTGAATGATATTATATTGTCAACTGGATCACGGCTGCGCTTGACAGTCACACAGAACAGGGAAAGGAGGACAAGCTCAGCACACTCATCAAATGTCCTTCTGTGCATTGGTGGCATTCACTAAAACCCTGTTTTTCTAAGTTAAATGAAAATCACCAGTGGCCTGTCGCTTTGGTAACTGGCATGCCTGGCCAGTGAGTTAAAAACCTCCATGAGCCTTGGATTGGTGAGAGGAGTCTACCTTTCTCAGTTTGGCAGGTGAGCAGTGATGAAATCTACGGATACATCATGATACAGCAACTTCAGTCTGTCCCTAGACCCCAACTCCTGCCTTGGACCTCCACTTCGTTTGATTCCAAAAGGTGCAATAAGACCATCATGAGAAAGTGTCCCTAGAGTTGTGTGACATGGAAGTAATGCTGGAGCCGCAGAACAAACCATGCAGACCAAGTTGTGTCTTTCCGGGCCTTTGACCAGTTCATATGTTCGGGGCTTAATCTGTTCTACTTTTCTAGATCTGGTTAACAGCTAAACAGTCATTCTTGAAAAATATGTATCAGATCATGTCACGCCTCTCTGTTCCATACTTTTTAACAGCCTCCCAGCCTCAATGATGGGGCCCTTATGATCTGGTCTGTGCCTAATTTTCCATATTCAAAACCCTTACCCCTGCTACCTGGGTTCAAAATCCTGTTTTTAAACCCTACTTGCTAAATGTGTGACTTTGGTCAAATTATTTAATCTTTCTGTACCTCAGTGTCTTTATTTGTACAATGGAGGTAACAGCATTACCTGCTTCCTGCGTTTTTTGTAACTATTCAATGAGTTGTTAAAGTATTTGGAATAATTCCTGGCACACAGCAGCTGCTCGGTAAGTGCTATCGCTACTGCCGTTATTATTTTATGAGGAATGTGGTAACGACAATTGTACTCTAAGCTTACAACAACTGTAAAACGCTGTATCAACCTTCCCCTCCTTATCCCCCTTACATTTATCCAACCTATTATGTGCCAGGTACTTCTTTAAGTACTTTACAGACATTATTTTGGTTTCTAACTTCTTCTTAGCTTAAAGTAATAACATTTAAGTAGCATTACAAGAACACTCTTATTATATCATGAACACTAGCAGCTAATATTTACCAGGTGCTTATTACATGCAAGCATTGTGCTGAGAGTGGTATGTGCTTTCACTTCATTTGCAGAAATCCCATAAGGCTGGTGGTATTATGATTAATAGCGGTATTAATCTTAGTGTTATTGACTAGTAAGAAAACTGGGATTAGAGACATTGAGTAACTTGCTCAAGATCACTGATATGGTTTGGATCTGTGTCCCCACCCAAATCTCATGTGGAATCATAATCCTCAATGCTGGAGGAGGGGCCTGGTGGGAGGCGACTGGATCATGGAGGTGGATTTCCCCCTTGCTGCTCCCGTGACAGTGAGTGAGTTCTCATGAGATCTGGCTGTTTAATGTGCAGCACCTCCCTTTCCCTTTCTTCTTCCTTCTCTAGCCATGTAAGGCATGCCTGGTTCCCCTTTGCCGTGATTGTAAGTTTCCTGAGGCTTTCCCAGTCATGCTTCCTGTATAACCAATTAAACCTCTTTTCTAATAAATTACCCAGTCTCAGGTAGTTCTTTATAGCAATGTGAAAATGAACTAAAGGAGGCACGGGAACCAAGAGGTGAAGTGAGGCTTAGAACAGCAGGTCTGTGCGACTCTTATTTTGTATGCTCTCTGCTACTTCATGCCACAGGCATAAGAGGCCTTAGCATCATTCACTGAAACAGTCACACTGCATGGAGAAATGGATGTGGTAACAGGAAAAGTCTTGAAACAATTCCCTTTAGCTAACCCCAAGGCCAGTCCGCACAGGACACCCTGCATCTGCGACATAAATCTATCTATCTGCACTCTTCGGCACTCTGAATAGGAACTGCCAATGGCCAACACAGCAAGAACTGAGAGGCATGAACAAGACAGCAGGTCCAAGGAGAAATGCTGTCCACCTCCCAAAGCCCTTACTTTTCTTTGCCTGATCCTTTGCCATGGCAAGGTAATAAACACACTTGGATTTATCTTGACTTTAACACAGCTAATGAAGTCTTTATCATTTAGTAAAAATAAATGAAAGTTTTTATTTCTATGGTACTAAATTGACTCTTAAACTTTTGAAGTGAATGTGTAAAACATTTCTTTCTTTTATCCCTTCTTGGGGATTTGTAATTGCAGTTTAACTGGTGCCGTTTCAAGAACAATTTTAACCTTGAATTGCAAATGTGTTGGCTGGAAGTGTATATAAATCATTTCAACTTAGTTTTTATTATAAAAGTATGATAGAGAATAATTAGTTTTTAATCTGTCAGTTCGAATCAAAGGCAAGTCGAAATCTCTTCATGCCATTCGTGTACAGCAAGAGCTCCTGTCCACAAGATCTGGGCAGGGCACCGTTGTGGATGAAAGGGAGAAATGAGGGAAAACCAAAAGTAATGTAAGTATGAGCCATTAAAAGGCTGGTATGCACAATACTTTAAGAGATGGGCATACGATGGCAATAAAACAAAACCAGAGTCCATTATTAGCACAGTAAGAACCCAAGGATACAAACTAGGAACTGGAAAATCTCACCTAAGACCATGGAGTTAGCTTCACCATACATCTGAAGGATGACAGGACAGGTCCTGTTTGTTGCCTCATTATTAAGCAAGACAATGATAATGGAATATTAAATTCCCAGTAGCCTGGAGCATCCAAAATTTTACTTACTGAACCACAGCTGCAAACATAAAATCTAAGGACAGCTAGCTAAATGCAGGGCCATGTCCCTTCTGTGGCTACAGTCCATTCTGCATGAAGGTGATTATAGAAAGGGCTTTATAGAAAGAAAAGGACTTAGCCATAATTAACAAAGAAAGCTATCTCTTTTGGATTAATGATGACATCTTCACCCCACCATTTAAAAACCTTCTTTATTCACATGCACTGCACGTCATGTGTTGAAATACAAACATTCTCAATTAAGTGACTCACCAGTTGTCATGGCCTTGAGATAAACCTTACAGCTGTGACAGCCAGTAGCCACATATGGCTGTTCCATTAGAAATACAGCTAGCCCTACATTTGCAGTGATAATATTTTGGATACACTGGATTCAATAAACTATACTATTAAAATTATTTTCACTTGTTTCTCTTCATATTTGTTAACATGATTACTAGAAGATTTTAAATGATGGGGCTTGTTTTACTTCAACCAGAGAGTCCTGCTTTAGAGACTTGGTGATCATTTAATACCTGCAACAACAAACAACAACCACGCCTGGTATCTCCCAGGCACTTCCTGCGACGCCAGGCACTAGTCTACGCATTTGACACATATTCCATCATTTAATCTTTATTGTGACTTCATGAGGTGGGTATTAACATCATCGTGTTACGGATGAGGAAACCGAGGCACCAAACAGTACTTGACTCATTTGGCCAAAGAATGAAGCCATAAATGGAATCCAGGCAGTTTGCCTCCAAAGCACATGCGCTTAACTTCAAAGAGCTGCTCTACTCTTTCTGACAGATACCTTTGGTTAAAAAGGGTCATGCAACTAAACCGTTTCTGTCCACTCCAGCTTACTGTCAGAAAAAAAAAAAAATCAAACATCTAAAGGTAAACAAAGTAGATGCAGTCAGACTTATTTATTGCCTTTTGATAGCACCCCCTACAAACACTTAAGTAAAATTCATGCTGGGAAGATCATAAGTAGTGGCTTATTTTAACCTTCAAGATGCTAACAGTCCTGGAAAGGAAGGGTTAGGTTAGTTGCCTATTGGCAAAGAACCATCATCTGAGAAGCACTATTCTACAATAAAACAAATCCTACTTCACTGGACTGAAAGACAGTTGTTTTCTATGACTGATCATGAACACGCTGCAGGCAACCATCTCCATGTTTTCTGCTCCTCTGACATCCCACACAAAGGCCAAGAGTGCTGCCATTTTGTTTGGGTGACACGGTCAAGGCAGGATTTTGGCTTGAGATTTTCAGGAGATGTTTAGAGGGGCCACTTAAGCCATGCTGACTACGTGGGGAATCCCAAGCCAATGTGGGGTTCCATTAGCAATGCTGTATTTTAATCTAGATTATCACGCAAGCCAGAGGTACAAGTGTGCTGGCTCGTAGGGCTGATCTGAATGTCCAGCTAAACTCACAAAAGGGAAAAAGAGAGGAAAGATGAGTGGTTGCCCATATGTACTCTGAAAGGCTTTAAAGAAATCCACATCAGACAAGCCAACACTTTGTGCTAACCATTATATTTTATGGTGAACATGCTCGAATTTTCATTGAGTGCAGGCACCCAGGTTGGATGACAGGGAAGAAAAGAGAGAATAATACAGAAGTAGAGGAATGAAGGACTAGGAATGTTTTTCTGTCAGAGGCAGACATGGAATTCCTGACTACTTGGCTTTTCCGAACTGGCGGTTCGCCTTTCTGAAATGAACATTCTGTGCTAACTTCAGAAAGAATGTTGGCAGGGTCAGGATGGGAAGGTCTGAAGCGATAATACTTGAATGGTGAATGCTTTCCTTTCCAAGGGCTGACACAGCTGTGACCTCCGCAAAGTCAGCCAGCAAGGATCCAGTTTGGCCACATGAATATGAGCTGTTTTCCTCCCTTGGGAGACAGAGAGGGACACATGAAGCGGTGTCTGATAAAAGTAAAGTATTATAAAATGGTTTGTAGCAAAGAACCTGGAAAGCAAATGTGATTAATTTCTTTTCTATTTCCCCGAAACACAATATCTACAGAGAAGTTATATATTGGAGGGCAAATAAACATCTTCCATTATTTCTTCTCTTTGAATGTATGGGTGGCAGAGAGTGGAATAGTGAACAGATATCAAAAAAAACCACTTTCTCAGAAACCCAGACAAAAATGGTGCTCAAAATGCTTCTAAAAGGCAAACACTTGGCAAAACATCCAAGCCCCGAACTCTGTTTTTTGTTTCAAATCTGGAGCTATAATGAAACCCAGCATATGTTAATGGTCCTTATTTCTCTCCAGCTAATCAACTTCAACTCTCTCCCTCTCCTTACATGGCATTCTATATAAAAAGTAGCCAAATCAGTATTTCTTAACTTCGTTATCTCAAACCTTTTTTTTCTCTCTCTTTTTTTTTTGAGACAGAGTCTCATCCTGTCATCCACACTGAAATGCAGTGGCGTGATCACAGTTCACTGCAGCTTTGACCTCCTAGACTCCAGTGATCCTTCTCTCTCAGCCTCTCATGTAGCTGGGACCACCAGACACGTGCCACCATGCCTTGCTAATTTAAAAAATTTTTTTTGTAGAGAGGGGGGTCTTGTCATGTTGCCCAAGCAGGTCTCGAACTTCTGGGCTCAAGGGTTCTTCCCACTTCATCCTAACAAAGTGCTGGGATAACAGGCCTGAGCCACTGAGCCCAGCCACAAACCTTTCAGGCTTTCAAGACAAAAGTATTTATTAATTAACAAAAAAAAAGATCTTGAAAAAAAATCCCTTTCCCCAACCCTGCATATATAAATATTTGTGTTGGAGTTTTATCTTTTTTTTTTTTTAATGAAACAATGTTGGCATCACTGTTAGGAAGAAAACTCATTTCTTATTTCATTATCTCCCTAAGGCTGGCAGATCCTGTTCTGAAACCAAATCACCAGTCCTTTCTTTATTGTCAGGGTCGGATTAAAAGGAAAAAAAAAAATCTCAAAGTAAAATGATTGCCAAAACAGCAGTGAGGCCAAATAAAATTGTTCAGCCTGGCCTTACATGACCTAACTTGGTTAGAGGGATAGTGTCTCTACTTCTTCTAGGGAACCTGCCCCATTTACCCACTGAGAGGTAACACTGGAAGTTGCAGGATGTTATCTGGCATCTCTGATGACTCACTCAGAGATGGACATGTGACCCAAGGCCAGCAAAATGGTTGCTTGGCTAATGTCTATTCAGACCCACCTACTGGAATGCTTGACATAAGACCCAGAAGCTCAACTGGTACCAGAACAATCAGACTGGGAGAAGTGGTCATTTCTATGAATGACATCGTAAGTACCTTCCAATTTGGACAGTCCTGATTAATGATTCAAATCCAGTGTCTTATAAAACCTACCCATTGTTCCTGGCTCTATTTTCTGGAATAATGCAAAAGGAATTTTACTCTTTCTGTAATTCAATCCACGCTGAATTTTCTACAACTAACACATCCCTTCTAAGAATCATCCCCAACCATCCATTCAAACCTCATGAGGTGATTTAAAGACCTCGCATTCCCCAGATGGTTCTCCTTCCTCTGACACTGCCTCAATCCCATCTCCAATTCACCAGTTCCTACCCACAGTTAACTGCTCAGCCTAAATCAAGATGTCCCATGAAATGTGCTCAGGCCACACTCACAAGGAGGCAGTACAGTTTAGTGGTCGGGAACATGGGTTTTGGAATCAGGCAAACCCACGTTTAGTTTTTGGCTGCATCATTCATTAGCCATGAATCTTTGGGTATGTTACCCCATCTCTCCACCCCACGATGTTCTATGTGAATACCCATCTCTCAATGTTGCGTTGCCACTGATTAAGTTGATATATGGAAAGCGCTGAGTAAAATGCGTAGCACACAGAAAGAACTCGATCAATAACGTGTTACTTCCTTCCTCTGTGTCCACAAATCTCTTTCTTTTCCGAACTGTGGGTAGGATTAGTGGGCAGGACATGATCTTTGGAATCAGACCATGGCATGGCTATCAGTTTTATGACCATGGGCAAGTTGCCTTCTGTGTGGCTTAATCTCCTCTATAAAACAGGGTCATGAACAGCACCTACCTCATAAGACTGTATCATGGGGGTACAAATAGCATCTAACTCATGAGAGTATCGTTCATGAAGATGAAATGGGTCAACATATATAAAGAGCTTAGAAGACTTTCTGGCACCAAAGGTCATCATCATCAAGGATAGCTATTATTGCCTCCTCAAGACTGAATACTTAAACAATACTCAGATTTCATGCCTGCAATTCTCCTTAGTGACTTAATTTCATTTGCAGCTAAGAAATCATGTTCTATAGCTTGCACTTCTTAGGTTCAAAAACGTGTTTGTTGGAAAGACTGAAGGAATCAATGACAAGCACAGGATCTAGAACAAATTCCTTACTCGTATATTCTAGTCATGCTGGATCATTAAGTCCATACAAAACAACGAAACACAGATGCCCCACTTGAGGCAAAATAGCTACCTGATGGTAAGAGATGGGGACGGGTCTCCGGAAGACTATCCACTCCACTATTTCGCTACACGGCGGGGTGGTCAAAGAACCTGTGTACCGATAATAGCTGCCCAGGGATGCAGGCAGGAGGTCCCGGAGGACGAAGGGATCCAGAAAGGTCTCCTTCTCTGTTTGGGGAGAAAGGGAAAAGAAAAGCACAATGATAAGTCACGCCATTCTGCGCCGCAGACGCAGTCAACATCCTCGGCATGCTGGTACCACATCACAAGCCTTATGTTTGTTTATATCCTGAGAAGCACTAGCATTTGGTGGTGGGAGAGCCTCAGTAAACAAAGCAGCATTTCCCAGGGTGTGCTCTGAGGACACCAGTACCACAGTGTATTTCAATAAAAAGCAGGTTCCACCATGAACACGGTTGGGGCACATTACAGTCCCTCCCCCTTCCCCCAGGAAATAGACAAAATACTCTAGCATAGCAAAATCTCTGAGACGTCTTGCAGAAAAGAAACAAGCTTGACTTTATTTATCCCGCCCCTTCCCAACCTTGTTTCATCATAGAACTCTTCTCTAAGATCTATGAACAGATAATCAGTGGAATGAACTTTGGGACACAATGAGAGAATCATTATGAAAAGAAACTGTAAGCCACCAGTAACATGCAATTCCAAAGCTGGCTAGATTTCATTACGGTTTCACTCAAGTCCTCTCCAAATCAATGTGAAGCCCAACCAAGGTGCAACTATAAACTGAAAAAGAATGGCCCCAGGAACCAGCATTCTTTTTTTAAAAAAATGGAGGTGTCTTCAGTTAAATAGAAGGAATGACATTTAAGTTAAGACCCAACAATGATAACATGATTCATTTATAAGGAAAGCAAGACACGGAATGGGTTAGTGTCTGCTCAAGGTCACATAGCTCCTAAGAAGCAAAGCCAGGATGTGAATCCACGTGTCTTGACACCAGAGACTACACACAGTTCTGACTCAGCTAAAGAAGGCACCAAGGTTAGCCAGGTGAAAATGGAATGGTGGGGGCAAAAAAGGTGAAGAAAAACATTGTAAACAGTAGAAACAGAATGAGCCAAGACCCTGGAGCAGGAAGGAACAGTGCCACAGAGAAGATGAGGGAACTGACTTATAATTCACCCAAGCAGGCCTAGTAGACTATCTAGCTTCTTTCATGAGTCAGAGAAGGTTGTAGTCTCTCCATATATCTCCAGAGATCTAGACTTGAATGTGTATCTGGGATTCTCTCCTCTTCCCTGTTAGAGATGTAACAAGACTACTGAAGTCCTTCTCATGGGGTGCCTTAGCTCCTTCAAGGCTTCCACCATGAGCCCCAGGACAGGGTTCCAGGTGACTTCATAGACACACCTGTGCCTACAGGAACACTCTTCCTAAGCCTCCTCCCTCCTCCCTCCTCTTCTCATCTTCATGCAGAACAACTAGTGCAGGCATTTGGGCAACTGTGTATCCCAGACTCTAGAAGTCTGTATAACTAGGGGATAAGGCAAAAAACTCCAACAGAAATGAACTATATTATAGTTGAAATTGCAATTTCCTTTTGGAAAAGATTTAGTTGAAGAAGACTTAACATTTATTTAACTTTACCTATATGCCAGGCACTATTCTGAGTATTTATATGTTGCAAACACTTAAACAGAACTTACTATATGCGCCAGGCCCTGTTCTAAGAGCTTTATAAAGATTAATTTATTTATTGCTTAAAATAAGTCCATGAAGTTAGTCCTGTTATTATCCCCAGTTTACAGAGCTGGGATACAAAAACAGCTAGCTCGGCTTAGAATCCAGGCTTTTATTCTTCACATCACTATGCTCGCTTAGTTCACAGCTCTGTGAAGTATGTGCTTTCTAATATTCATTTTACAGGTGTGGAAATCTAGGCACAGAGAGGTTAAATAACCAAGCTCAAGGTCACTAGTGAACAGCGAAGTAACGACAGTTACTCATGAGGCTCAGAAACCTTGGCTGATTCGCAGAGAGGTGTGCAGTTCATCTTTCTCTAAAAGAAAAATGTAGTATTAACCAATAAATGCAAAAGTCTTCAAATCATAGGGTTCCATAATCAAAATTACAAAAACAATTTCTGTTGTACAAAAGGCTAGAAATAACGGAACTGCCCCTCCGCCCACTGGCAACTCTGGGCTTTCATTTAAACCTGGTTACCAGCAGCCTAATGACAGGGGAAATCTCTGCAAGCATGGTTGGCGGGGACTGGTTTGGCTGGGAGAAGAAAATATTTTGGCCTTTGCTTGCTGCCTCTGAGCTTCTTGGGCTGTGCAAATAGTCAACCCAAAGCCCCAGGCGATAGAGGGTGTGCGTAGGGCTTGGCACCACCAACGGCAAAACTGCTACCTTCATGTCTCCCCCATGTTGTAGGTGAACTTGGGGTCACACCACAACACACCAACCTGCCTTAGGATCAAGGCTTCCAGGCCAAATGGCTTTTGAATCAGAAGAGTTTTCCTCTCGGGGCCCAATCCAATATTAAGGTTGCAGGTAAGCATGCTGTATGCTGACAGGAAGTGACAAGACAACCCCAGCAAATCCCCAGCAGCCAAGCCCCCATCTACACATACTCCAGGAAGACGCCATGGCTTTAAAGAGCATAAAAAGATAAAGCAAAAGCACCCACCCCACCCACAGGAGATTACATTTCAAAGGGGAACGCTGATTGGGCAGGGTCAGGGATCTCATGTAAGTTCTCAGCTGGGCTCATGGATTGAGCAGGCATGATGGAAACTGCGTGTGACCCCTGCTACAAACTCAGAAGGACTTCTCTATTCTTGACCAACACCAGGGCTTCAGAGGCAAGTTTGGTTTTCACTGATTAGCATGTGCAGTCAGATCTGTGGCGAGGTGGGTAGGCCAGGTACAAGGGACAGAGGTGGAGGACCTGGCTTCACTGCTAATTCATTCTACCACGATCTCTGCCACTGAATCTTAGGACTCCGTGATCCGGAATGGCCTTAGTTCAGTGGCTTATTTCAGTGGCTATGGGGGCCAAAGAATGGTCTCTTCAAACAAAATCTTACCCAAGAGCCTTGCAACTCAAATAGCTAAGTCAGCCCAGTGGCTGAAGCTAAGCAGGGGACCCAGGGACACTTTGAAAACCATCGATTTAGTCCAATTCTTTAACTTTAGGGCTGGGTAAACAGAAGAACAGGGTGAAGTAACAGACCCAAGGTCAAAAACACTTGAAGAATACAGAGACTCACATGGGACTCTTCAGGGAATCTGGAATAGTATTCCCGCACAGCAGGAAACACCTTTCAGTGCTGAAAACTGAGATCCACTGCCCTTGTCAGCGCCCCCAGCACTTGTGCATTCCTTCAAGGGTTGCTGAGGGGAGTAGATTTTCAGCCTGCTCGCGTTCAAATCCCAACTCTGCTATCTGTGAGCTGTGTGAGCTTAGGCAAGTTATGAAACCTTCCCAGGCTATAGTAGTGGAGATTATAAATAAGGCAATGCAAGAAAGGGGATCAGAAGGAGCTCAGTACACAGTACACATCTCATACATGATAGACATTATTCTTACTCTAATTGTTATTACTATTATTATTCCTCTAAGCTACCAGTGTTTTGTCATGTATTTTCTTTAATGTTTTGTGCATGTCTTTTTTTTTTTTAACTGGATTACTGCTTGTGTCCTTAAAGGCATACCATGTTAGATATATTGTCCATCAGCATGAGCAGTCTAGGTTACAGCTTTCTTTGCCAAAATTCTAGCAAAAATTGAGCTTTGAACTAACTGACATTTGATGGCTGTGTGATCTTAGGCAAAGGCCTTAACCTCTCTGAGCTACTTCCATCATCTGTAAAATGGGAATAATGAGAATATTTGCTCTCAGGGTTGCTGTGACACTTAAGCAAGTTAACAGACATAAGGGGCTTAGTACAATTCCTGGCCCATATAAGCCCAGATTTATCAAGGCAAGCATGTGTCTGGGCACAAGCCCAGCTGAGGTACGGCCTGGCTCACTCTGGGTTTTAAGCTAGGAATGAGCAATCGTTTTCCGTAAAGTACCAGATAGTACAGATTTTAGGTTTTGCAGGCCAAGAGGTGAATTTGAAGACGTTATGTAGGTACTTAAATAACAAGTACACTTCTACAACCTTATTAACTGAATTTGAAATGCTATTAATAACAGAACAATTTTCAAAATATATGCCTACTTAATGAGAATAATGTGATTCTTTTTGGGGGGAATAACATTTCACTTAATTAGAGATTGAATGTAAAAACCATGCTTAGCTCAGGGGCCATACAAAATAGACAGTGGAATGAATTTGGCCTTTGGTCACATCTTGTCTGCCCCTATTTAATTTAATTTAATTTTTTTTTTTTTTTTTTTTTTTTTTTTTTTTTTTTTTTAGACAGAGTCTTGCTCTGTTGCCCAGCTGGAGTGTAGTGGCAAAATCTCCGCCCACTGCAACCGCTGCCTCCTGGGCTCCAGCAATTCTCCTGCCTCAGCCTCCCGAGTAGATGGGATTACAGATGCACGCCACCATGCCCGGCTAATTTTTTGTATTTTTAGTAGAGGCAGGGTTTCACCATGCTGGCCAAGCTGGTCTCAAACTCCTGACCTCGTGATCCGCCCGCCTCAGCCTCCCAAAGTGCTGGGAGCATGAGCCACCACACCCAGCCTGCCTGCTCCTATCTTAACATAAGCGTTGTGAGTGGGAGGTGGAAAAGGAATCCCAAGTATTAGAAGGTTACCTTGATTGCCACAGCAAGACTTGTGGGGTTGGGGTAATTATGCTGTATGTTCAGGTGCCCCCATTATTAACTGGCAACGCATCACAGAATTCACATGAAGAATACATTATAAAATTAACTCTTGACTTGTTTCTTCCCCCGTCTCAGTTCAAGCTGAACATCAGTTTGCAGCGATCTTTCTGAAAATTTCATTGCCTGCTGCTCAGTACCACAGACAGTGCTCTGCTGATAATGGGATGCTCACAATGCTTAATTACAAATTAGAAACAATTTTAGAAATGGTAGTCCTTTATTTCTAGTACTACCCATGAGGCCTGCGTAGGTCAGAGGAGCTGAACTGGCCAGACTCAAGACTGGTAGTTCCTAAGCACAGCCACTGGGAAGAAGAAATAATGCACTTTTCAGTTGAAAACTTAAACTCTTCCATTTATAAAATCTTTTTGTTTTCTTTTTGTAAATTAGAAATAGAGTCTCACTCTGTTGACCAGGCTGGGGTGCGGTGGCACGGCAGCCTGGAACTCCTGGGCTCAAGCAATCCTCCCCACTTAGCTTCATGAGTGGCTAGAACTACAGGCATGTACCACCATGCCTGAGTAATTAAAAAAAAAAAAAATCAGTAGACATAAGGTCTTGCTGTTTCCCAAGCTGGTCTCAAACTTCTGGCCTCAAGCGATACTCCTGCCTCAGCCTCCCAAACTGCCAAAATGACAGCTGTAAGCCCGTGTGCCTGGCTGATAAAATCTTAATAAATGTAGATATTATAAAATGGGGAGAAGTGCTAGAGCTAGGTCTCCTGGATATGAATCCTAACTAGTCTACTTGAAGGTTTGACCTGGAAAGAGTTACTTCACCTCTGTGTAACTGTTTTCACATCTGTAAAATGGGATGATAACACTGACATTATGAGAAGGTTCTGAGTGTGAATTAAATGAGTTAACATCAGGTAAGGGCTTAACAGAGTGCTTGCCACAGAGCTTGTTAAATAAATCTTGCTACAAAAGAGCAGTGTGACTCCATGCCCATCCTGATCAGTGCATTCTGCCTTCAACTTTTATCATAATTAGTCATTTTAATTCAAAACATTCCTGTCCCAGCCACTTACTAGTTGAGAAAAATATTTGAAATACTATTTATACCACCATTCATTCCATTATATCATAATAAGCAGGTACTGTGCCTTACTAGATAAAAGAATTGAAAAGAAATGAATCTTGTCTTCCACTTTCAAGGATCCTGGGTGCTGTATGCAGACAATATTATATTTTAATAATTAATTGTTCATCAAAGAAAAAGATGACGAACAGGGATGCTAAATTCAAAGTTATTCAAATTGCAAAGATGAATAATGTATGACTTTTATATTAAATACACACTGTATTAAGTAGCCTACGTTTCACCCAACTCTTTCTTTCATTTTTAAGCATTTTGAATGACAATATGAATAATCAGTTAGGGGAGGTTTATTTAGAAAAAGAAATACCTTATTTGAATGCAAACGGTTTATATCTGAAGATGATTAAATTTTTCTTATCAATTAGGAAATTTTGTATGAGGGCTTTAAAGTCATGGTCAACCATTAAACCCAGCACAGCCCGGTTATCCCTGCAGTTTCCTTTCAACATTAAATTATATCTGGCTGGTTCTGTTCAATTTCTTATTTCTGATAGCAGTGCCAGGAGGCAATTTTTAATTAAAGAAAATTTGAAAGATTCAAACATGCATAATTGGATTAAAAATGTGATCATTAAAACATTAGATGATAATCAGCTGATTGATTGCATTTCTCGGTGTGTTAATAACCTAGTATTTTCAATGCTTTGGTTATATAGGAAAAAAAGAAAGCTCTTTATAAAACATGATGAACAATCAATGTATAGAAGAGACCTGTGCAATGGTCAGAAATTGCAGAAGTACACTGAACACACACACACACACACACACACACACACACACACACACACACACA
>NW_022436963.1:13371037-13451971 GCF_009761245.1 Sapajus apella | reverse complement strand
CACACACACACACACACACACACACACACACACACACACACACACACCAGTAGACAATGTATTACATCGGAAGATTGTAAGGTATTTGGACAGGATGTGGTAATTTCTAGGGGACGAAAACCTGAAGCATTACCCAAACAAAGGATCAATTAATTTTAGGAAAGTGTATGAAAGCCCAAGCTTCCGTTTTTAGCCCAATGATTATTTGGTTTCTTTAGGGTTTCCACAACTTTTTTTTAGAGGAAAAACAATGAACATTTCCTTAAATGCCTAAGATCAATGGGGCAGGACTAGCCTCTGCATGGTGTTCTACAAGGAGGAAAGGAAGGAATGGATAGTGGAAAGAATTGGGCATTAAGTCATTATAAATGAAGCATGATTTATGACAGTGCCAGTCAAACTTCAATGTGCATGCAAATCATCTGGGAAGCTTATTAATACGCAGATTCTGATCCAGTAGGTCTGGGGTGAGAGCTGACATTCTGCATCTTTATTTGAGACGAAGTCTTGCTCTTATCCCCTAGGCTTGAGTGCAATGGCACGATCTCAGCTCACTGCAACCTCTGCCTACCAGGTTCAAGCCATTCTCCTACCTCAGCCTCCCAAGGAGCAGGGATTACAGGTGCCCACTACGCTCAGCTAATTTTTGTATCTTTTTTTTTTTTGAGACGGAGTTTCACTCATGTTAACCAGGCTGGAGTGCAATGGCGTGATCTCGGCTCACCGCAACCTCCGCCTCCTGGGTTCAGGCAATTCTCCTGCCTCAGCCTCCTGAATAGCTGGGATTACAGGCACGCACCACCATGCCCAGCTAATTTTTTGTATTTTTAGTAGAGACGGGGTTTCACCATGTTGATCAGGATGGTCTCGATCTCTTGACCTCGTGATCCACCCGCCTCAGCCTCCCAAACTGCTGGGATTACAGGTGTGAGCCACCATGCCCAGCTGAGATTCTGCATTTTTAATAAAACAGATGCTGCTGGTCTCAGGACCATACCTGACTAGTCAGTTTCTACAAGGACTGTATCAAAGGGTTCCTATATCCTCTGCAGCCTCATTCACTTTTACTTTCTGATTTTTAGTTATAGCCCTACTGGCTTCCTTGCCGTTCCATGAACACAATGCCCCAGGGCCTTTGCACTGGCTCTTCACTCCGTCTGCAACATTTCTTCATTACTCCATTCATGGCTGGTTTCAGACCAAATATTCTGCAGCTGCTAGCAATTTAGTCATTTGGAATCGCCATTTCTCAACAAGGTCTACCCTGACCACTGTTTTGCAAATAGCAATTTCAAGGGCAGGATCACTGAGAAGGAAACATTTGATTAAAAGCCTGAAGGCAGTGAGGAAGTGAGCCACGTGGCTACATGGAGAGAAGAGCATTCCAGGAAGGCAGAAAAGCCAGTGCAAAGGGACTCCGCCTGGTTTACAGGGAAACGGTTGGAGTGAAGTGAGCAGGAGGGAAAACAAAAGGAAAGATCAACAGTCCAAAACTTGCCAGGTTTGAGGGGGGATAATCAGCTGTTGGGTAAGTACCACTGGTAATTCAGCTAAGAACTGTGAAGAGGTGACACAACTGAGTAAAAATTAGACATGAAGTCAGGAGCTCTGCGTTAAGCTACTGAATGCAGTGTAACCTGGGAGCAATCTTAGGTGTGACAGTGGGTGACAGTAGGGCCTGTCAAACGCAGGGGCGAGAAATGGCAAGTTGGAAGGAAAGAAAGAGACTGAGGGTGAGAAACCAGAAGGTGCCAGGGAGGCGAGAAAGTATTAGATTAGAACTAAGATGGACGGGCGCAGAGGCTCACGTCTGTATTCTCAGCACCTTGGGAGGCCGAGGTGGATGGGTCACCTGAGGTTAGGAGTTTGAGACCAGCCTGACCAACATGGTGAAACCCCATCTAAAGATACAACAATTAGCCAGGCATGGTGGTGTGCACCTGTAGTCCCAGCTAGACGGGAGGCTGAGGCAGGAGAATTGCTTGAACCCGGAAGGCAGAGGTTGCAGTGAGCTGAGATAGCACCTGGGCAACAGAGTGAGACTCTGCACCACCACCACCCCCACAAAAAAGATCATATCAGAGGCCTCTCCAGGAGCCCAGAAGAAGTTAAGTTTATCATCCAAATACAAGCAAAAATACTTGCTCTCTGTAGCGGGGTGCTGATTATCAAAGCATGTCATCTTTCTGTCATCAATAAGGAGGATGAAATGGGAATGACAGGGCATGGGAATGGGGCTGTCCTGTTTGCAAAGTAGGGCCATCCACAAGGCTTCATAGTAAATGATTTTAAGGAACAGACACAAGGCTGAAGTTATGACTGAGTGATGGGGAAATCACTCAAGAGCCACAAAGAACTGCAGAGTTCAACGAGGTCTCAAAGACATTAGCTTTTCATCTTGTACATGAGAGGAAAACAAGGTTTGGAAGGAAAGGGACTGGACCACAGTCACACTATGACATAAGAAGGGCACCCGGCTCTCCTCGTGCCCATCTTTCTACCACCCTCATTCTGGATCCCTGGGTTCTGGGGTCCTCATCTGCAGGAAATCGCACTGAAGACCAGACAACTCTTTTAGCTTTTTATTTTTATTTTTTGCAGAGACAAGGTATCTCTCTGTCCCCAGGCTGGAATGCAGTGGCATGACCTCAGCTCACTGCCACCTCTGCCTTCTGGCTTCAAGTGATTCTCCTGCCTCAGCTTCCTGAGTAGCTGGGACTACAGGTGTACCACCATGCCTGACTGATGTTTTGTATTTTTAGTAGAGACAGAGTTTCGCCATGTTGCCTAGGATGGTCTCAATCTGCCTGTCTCGACCTCCCAAAGTGCTAGGAATATAGGCGTGGGCCCCCAAGCGCAGCCTCTTTTAGCTTTTTAAATGTAAACCAAACCCTCACACTGCCCAGCTTAAAATCTCCCAGTGGCCTCTTGCTTCATTTAGAATAAAATCCAAGCTCTTTACTGTGGCCATGAGGCACTACATGACCTGTCCAACTCTGCAGCCTGTCTGTCCCTCTCTGTTCTTCCCTGACCTGCCTTCTGACCTTGCTGTTCCATCTGCCTGGAATGCTTTCTCCTCACCACCCTCCATAGAGATGGTTCCTTTTCATCCTTCAGATCTGAGCTCAAATGTCACCGCCTTAGCCCCCCATTCCAGTAGGTTTCCTCTGTCATTAACTATCTGTATCACACCTTCATCTCCTTTCCAGCATTCATTTGCTTACGGTCTCCCCCAACTGCCTGATTATTCCACAAGAGCAAAGACCTTGCCTGCACCTATATCCAGCAGCTAAAACACTTCCCCAGAACACAGTAGGTTCCTAATAATTATGTGAAAAGAGAATGAAGAAACAAACAAGCATGGTAGCACTTGCTATATTTTAAATAACTGTAAGTCCTAGTAACGTTTTCCTCATCTCTGAATCATCATCAGTCATAAGATGCATCATTATTCCAATAGCACTAATAAAGGAAATATGTTGCTAATTAAACAATGATTTGATATTGTTTGAATGATTTGATTTTGATATTGATATGAAGTCAAAGATGCATTCCAATTTTAGAGTTGTTAAAATATGAAGACATGAGTTGCAGAATTGATTAACTAAGATACTGACATTGGGCCGGGTGCGGTGGCTCAAGCCTGTAATCCCAGCGCTGTGGGAGGCCGAGGCGGGTGGATCACGAGGTCAAGAGATCGAGACCATCCTGGTCAACATGGTGAAACCCCATCTCTACTAAAAGTACAAAAAATTAGCTGGGCATGGTGGCGCGTGCCTGTAATCCCAGCGACTCAGGAGGCTGGGGCAGGAGAATTGCCTGAACCCAGGAGGCGGAGGTTGCGGTGAGCCGAGATCGCGCCATTGCACTCCAGCCTGGGTAACAAGAGCGAAACTCCGTCTCAAAAAAAAAAAAAAAGATACTGACATTATTCAGCAGGACTCACAGCAAAGGGCCCCGTCAGCTTTCTGAATCTAGCAGAAGTCTGGTCCAGGGATTGTTGTTTTACATGACCACAGTAAAGGAAGAGCATAGGGCCAGAAAGCAGTGGCATTGACTCTCCTCTGTTTACACTGACTGAGTTCTCTAGCCTCAGTTTACCCTTCATTGACCTGCACCCCAAGACTGCATTCTACACTGTGGGATGTGCTTCCGTTCACCTCCCCTTCCCAGTTCACATTTATTGTTCAGAAATCAGGTGCCAGGCCCTACTGTGGTCTTTCTCTAAGTGAAGCTTTAAAACCCTGTGAAGTAGCAATCAACAGCTTAGTGAAGCCTGAAGAACTTACCCAAGGTCATGGGTTGTGCAGACCTGGGTCTCAGTCTGTGGACTTGGTTAATATGGTCTCTTTGCCAGGCTGTAGGCTCTGTTACAGCAAGACCATGCCTCCTGACCTTATCTCCAGCGCCCAGCACATCACTTTATAAAGTAGGTCCTTTATACATGGCGAAAAGAAATTGACCAAACTAAGTCACTATGTATCTTTAAGTCAAAAGTGGGCAAACTATGGCACATGAGTCAAATCTGGTCTAGTGCCTATTTTTGTAAATGAAGTTCTGTTGGTACACAGCTGTGCTCATTTGTCTATGCATGGTCTCTGGCTGCTTTCAGACCACCACTGCAGAGCTGAGTAGTTACAATGGAGAATATATGGGTGGCAAAACTTAAAATATTTGTTATCACTCCCCTTACTGAGAAATTTTGCCAAGCTCTACACTCTTCTATAAGGGCAGGGTATTTTTAAAAAATAGCAATAGGCAATACATGTGAGCACGAATAGGGCCAGCTCCACGCAGTGGTGGAGGTGTGGAATTTACTTTTGCCTGTGAAACACCCAACAGCAGGCAGAGGAATAAATGCATGCCTCACGGCCTTCCCTACAGGTGCAGTGCAGAGAAATTCCCAGAGGCCCACACTATGACATGAATAACTAGTGTTGTGGGGTCTGAACCAGGTGGCCTGGGAGGGAGACAGCCCACCTTATTAATCAGACCCCTGTATTCAAGCACCCGAGAAGAGCAATTGAAGGCCATGAAACAGCCACCCCACATGGTTCAAAGACATCTAGCCTCCTCCAACTTTATTAGTGGTTTCAGCTGACCAAGGGTGGTATTTTGATTTAAGGGTTGATATTTAAATGAAATGTATGTTGACATTAATATTTCCAAAGAGAAATCACATAAAGATTGCAGTCTTGTCAACAATTAAGGAAATGAACATGACATTTAAATTATACAGCATCATATAGTGACAAAAACCCAATATTATCACTGAACAGTTTCATTGATTGCCTTTCTCCCCTACATGGTTCTGGTGGCCGTAACTGACATGATGTGTACATTGGTTTAGTTTCCTTTTGATGCTCAGTCAATGAGCTAATTCACAAAGGAAAACCAAGATATACAAGAGGGAAGTACTTTTGACAATAATCAGAAAGTTAGTCAATGCTGGGACTCAGAAGCTGGCCCAGCACAGCAGTAAGGAAATGTGATTCAGAGCCCAATACAACTGGGTTCAAATCACTGTTCCACTGTATGGCTGGGATACAGTCACTAATCTCTCTAAAACTTCACTTTACCTATTTATAAAATGTGATTAAGAATTGTTTTTTTTTTTTTGAGACGGAGTTTCGCTCTTGTTACCCAGGCTGGAGTGCAATGGCGCGATCTCGGCTCACCGCAGCTTCTGCCTCCTGGGTTCAGGCAATTCTCCTGCCTCAGCCTCCTGAGTAGTTGGGATTACAGGCACGTGCCACCATGCCCAGCTGATTTTTGTATTTTTAGTAGAGACGGGGTTTCATCATGTTGACCAGGATGGTCTCGATCTCTTGACCTCGTGATCCACCCGCCTCGGCCTCCCAAAGTGCTGGGATTACAGGCGTGAGCCACCGCGCCCGGCCAGAATTCTTACCTCACTGTGTTGCTGCTGGGATTCAGTAAGATTGTATTTACAGAACATCTAGGTAGGGTTGCGTACACAGACAGAGGTTAACAGCTGCAGAAGCAAAGAGGCTGCTGCCTTTTCCTTCCACCCACTTCCTGGTTTTTTGTCCACTACTCTTTCCTCTGATGTCAAAAGACACTGGCTACCCAAATCATCTTCGTCACCATCATCGTCATCACCATCTTATTTTACTTCTGTGTGGCCCAACTAAGCTGAGCAACATGCGTTCTATTTTACTAGCCGGGTAGTGATGGTGGCAGAACCCAAAACTTTGCAGTCATTTCCTGTCATCACCTGGTTTCCATATCCAAGTCCACAAGTAACAACAATAATGACGATGGGCTGGCTGGGAGGTGGTGGCAGTGGTGACAGCTATCACTGAGTGCTTACCATATACCAGGCACAGTTATGTACAGTGGATTCTCAGACTAAACCTGCAAGGTTGGTATTAGTATTACCTCACGATGTAGTTGAGAAAACTTAGTCACAAAGAGGGGAAGTGATTTGCTCAGGCTGTAGGACTAGCCAACTGCAGAACTGGATTTGAAACCCACTATGCAATAGTGTCTGCCTCTCTTACACCAAGGTGGCATACGTAGAGCATGTGAGCAGGGTAAGAAAATCACCCACGGTAGTCCCAAGTGCTTTCGCAGGCCCTTTTGCAGTAGACAAATGGAAGTATCTTTTTAAATGCTCTCTCTGCTCTTTGCATCCCACTGAAACAAGCAGGAAAAGAGCATTTCTCTGGATTCCCATTATCATGTTCAAATGATAAAATACTGACAAATAAGGCAGGCTGAATGAGAACTGGCCTCAAATTCAAACCCGACCTAAAAGGAATCACTTTTGAAGTCTTTTTACGTCGCAACAGTATTGTTAACAATACTATTAGTGATAAAATAGAAGTTGCTCAGCATCCCATTTCCTGGCTAAGAAAAGAAGTGGAAATAGCTCACATCTACGGTGGTGGTTTTGAGGCAATGAAATCCAGGAAACGGTGGAAATGGCTTAAGTGTGCCTGTTTCTAGAAGATTTTGAGATCAAACGTGTTCAGATAAGCATCAGCCCTTCCTGGATCCTTAATAGACATGAGCCAATTAGCCAAGATCAGAGTGCTACATATTTATAGCACATTTCAGGAAAGTTCCATGTAATTAAATGCTGGAAACACAAACTTCAAACGGGAAACTTTGTCGCATGTTAAGATGTTCAAAATTATCAGTGAGCTACAGATAAGATAGCATTGGTTTTCCTGTTCAAAAGGGAGAAAATAATTTGAAGGATTTCTTTCTTTAAGTTAAACATTAAAACAGAACCCTCATTAATTCAGTTGAAACGTGATGATCTAGGCAAAATGAAAACTGAAATCTATCTCTGTAAAGTCTAGCAAATGGTAAGTAATGACCTGAGTGGGTATTTACATTGTCCCAACATAAACAAATTACTGGGTGAAGGCAACACTATTAGCTGAGTGACTACAATAGCTATGGTTTAGATGAGGTAGGACTGACAAACTTTTTTTTTTTTGTTTTTTGATCCTCTGTCACCCAGGATGAAGTGCAGTGGTGCGATCTCAGCTCACTGCAACCTCTGCCTCCCGGGTTCAAGCAATTATCCTGCTTCAGCCTCCTGAGTAGCTGGGGTTACAGGCGCCTGGCACCACACCTGGCTAATTTTTGTATTTTTAGTAGATACAGGGTTTCACCATGTTGGTCAAGCTGGTCTCGAACTCCGAAACTATGAGCCGCCCACCTCGGCCTCCCAAAGTGCTGGGATTACAGGTGTGAGCCACTGCGCCGGGCTGAGAAACTTTTTCTTTAAAGGGCCAGAGGTTAAATACAGAAGGCGGAGCAGGCTAGTATCTCTGTCCAGACTACTCAAGTCTGTCACTGTTGTGCAAAAGGGGCCATAAATGAGATGTAAACAAATGAGTGCAGCTGTGTTCCAAAGAAACTGTATTTACAAAAAACAAGCAGTGGGCTGGATGTGGTCCATGGATTATAGTTTGCTGACCACTGATTTAGAACACACACCGGGCACGCCTTCTTCTCCGTGTTTTCCCTGTCTTAATGCATTTAGTGATAATACTCAAGAGACAGGCGCTTTCATTATCCTCATTTTACAAGGCAGAAACTCAGGGACAGAGAGGTTTAGTAATTTGTTCTGGGGTCACATAGCTCCCAAACTGGGGAGCCAGAATTCAAATCCAGGCCAGCCTGAACTCTGAAGTATTTCTCTATAAACCTTGTTCAGTTGTGTTTCTAAGAGTTCTACTTCAAATGAAAAATAACAAAATTCCATTTCTTTAGAAGTATTCCATAATGCAGACTTTTTATAAAACTCATTCCAAAGGTCCAACATGAGATTACTCTGCACACAGGTAACATTCGTCTTTTTTCAGCACCAAGAAAGTCAAGGGCAAAAAAGTAAAAAAATTTAAAAAAAGATTCTTTGTGAGATTAAAATTTTTCCAAGGACCAGGGAACTTGTTCATTTTGCTGTCAGCACCTTAGGCAGTCAGCTGATGGAAGGATGGGTGGACTCTATCAGGGAGCGTGCAGTTCACATGCACAAAACAGCCAAGAACCCTCACAGCAACTCAGCTCTGCTCCATTTTCTTGCTGCTGGATTATAATGACGTTTCTGCCTCAAGATTCACTTTTCCCAAAAATCCCTTGTTCTAGAATTTGTCCTCTTCTTCCAAAGTCCACAAAGAAATTTTCAGAAACTTTAGCCATTTGGCCTCAGATGGTTTATTTCAAGATCTTGGACCACAGGGATAGTCACAGTAGTTTAGAGTGACAGTCCTGTTCAATATGTCTTTACTTGCTTTTTCAATAAAACCCGTATGATGAGTTTCAATCAAGACGGAAAATGGTAGGTGGGGATCCTGGCAGAGACCTGAGAGGGAGAGGACCTGGGAGTCACGAGAGCCAGTGTGAAGTCAGGAAGACCTTGATTAGACTCTGGGCTGGGTCAGTTCTCATGATGTGACCCCAGAGCAAGTTGCCCAGTCTCTGACTGCTTTGCTCGCCTTTCTATACGATAGGGACCGTGGTGGTTGTATCTCAGAGGGTTTCTGGAGTATGTAGTGATGCCTGCGGGGCTAATTAGACAGAGCAAGCATGCCCAGCACAGCAGCAGTGAGACGCCCTTTGTGTTTAAACTTGTCACTTGACACCCCATTCCCTTTGTTTCTGATTTCCTTTTTCTAATCTCCACAAGGAGGTATTTGCTTTCAGAGTCACCTCTTAATGATACAATTCCAAGGCAGGCACAGTTCTTTCACTGGCCTGCAATCAATTTGTGAAGAGAACAAACAGCCTGTCTGAGGCAGTTATGGTAAAAAGTTTTCTAAGAAGTGCTGTCACTCCCCTTTGCTTGTTGTGTGGCCACTTGGAACTTGATGTGGCCCAAAGGAAAGCAATGTCTGAATCTCTGACTTTCTAATGTGAATCATTGTCTTCTTTGATTGTGAAATATAACACCCATGCAGAAAGGTGTGCAAAATTAATGGACTGTTAAAAAATGATTCTGAAGTAAGCCATGGTGTGTGGGTGTGTGACTAACACTCAGAACAGGAGAAGACCTTGCCTCCCCTTATCCGGCCAACCCCATGTCACTTTCTTATCCACCCCCAAGAAGTCATCACCATCCTCATTTTGAAATAATCACTTTGCTTTAAGTTTTACCACCTACATATGCACTCCTAAGCAATGTAGGTTAGGTTTTCTCATTTTTTGAACTTTATCTCTGGGAATGCACATTATTTTCTTCAGAATCTTGCTTCCCTTGCTTAAACTTTACCAATCTTGGATGTACCCATATTGTTGAGTGGGCCATTCCTTTCCATCATGGTGAAATGTTCTCTTCTATGACAATATCACGTTGTCTTTATCCAGCCTGCTAATGATGGGCACCTGAGGCATTTCTAGGTTTGCATAATTAGAAAAAAAAAAAATCATCACAAACATTCTTGTCCATGTCTTTCTTTCTTTCTCTCTCTCTCTTTCTTTCTTTCCTTTTTTGAGACAGAGTCTTGCTCTGTCACCCAGGCTGGAGTGCAGTGATGCAATCTCGACTCACTGCAGCCTTGACTTCCTGGGTTCAAGTGATTCTCACTCCTCAGTCTCCAAAATAGCTAGGATTATAGGCACGCACCACCACAAACAGCTAACTTTTTTTTTAATTTTTATTTTTACTAGAGACAGGGTTTCGCCTTGTTAGCCAGGCTAGTCTCAAACTCCTGACCTGAAGCGATCCACTCACCTCAGCCTCCCACAGTGTTGGGATTATAGGCGTGAACCACTGTGGCCAGCCAAGTGTATTCTTTTTTTTTTTTTTTTAAGACAGGGTCTTGCTCTGTCACCCAGACTGGAGTGCAGTGGCACAATCCCGGCTCACTGAGCCTCTGCTTCCTGGGCTCAAGCGTCCTCCCACCTCAGCCCCCAGAGTAACTGGGGCTACTGGTAAGTGCCACCATGCCTGACTAATTTTATCTACTTTCTGTAGAGACGGGGTTTCATCATGTTTCTGAGGCTGGTCTCAAATTTCTAGGCTCAAAAGATCTGCCTGCCTCGGCCTGGCAAAGTGCTGGGATCACAGGTGTGAGCCACTGCACCTAGCCTAAACATTGCTTGGTACACATATATGAGTTTCTCTAAGGGACATACATAGAAACAGGATAGATTCATTTTACTAGATACTGCCAAACTAGTTTCTAAAGAGTGATCATACTAGTTAATCTCTTACCAACAACATGAGAGTTCTGGCATTCATATCCTTGTCAACACTTGAAACTGTCAGGATTTTTAGTATTTGACTATTTGGTACGTGCTAATTTTTTTAAGCTTTGTGGATGCAATATATTTGGGAAATTGAAGTGTAATATATATGGGCTACTCTTTAAACAGTCAAACGCATAATTCTAAGGGGATGGCATGGCAAATTTTTACATTACACCTGCGCAATCATCCTCTAGATCAAGATATATTAATATTTTTAACATCCAAGAAAATTTCCTCAGGTTCCTTTTCATTTGATATATTCCCCCACCCCACTATTCTTTTTTTTTTTTTTTTTGAGATTGAGTTTCACTCTGTTGCCCAAGCTGGAGTACAGTGATGCAATCTTGGCTCATTGCAACCTCTGCCTTCTGGGTTCAAGTGATTCTCCTGCCTCACCCTCCTGAGTAGCTAGGACTACAGGCACATACCACCATCCCCAGCTAATTTATTTTTAGTAGAGATGGGGTTTCACCATATTGGTTAGGCTGGTCTTGAACTCCTGACCTCAAATGATCTGCCTGCCTCCCACAGTGCTGGGATTACAGGCATGAGGCACCACGCCCAACCCCTATTATTATGCCCCACTATTCTGAATTTCAACACCATGAATTCATTGTGTGACCAGGCCTGTTCTCACACTTTACATATACGGAATCATGCACTATGCAGTATTTTGCTTTTGTGTAAATCCATGGTTCATTATTTTTAAGTGCTGTATAATATTCCATTGTATCAATATTCTACAACTTCTATATATATCTGTGTTCCCATTGATGGACGTTAAGGCTCTTTCCAGTTTGTGGCTATTATGAGTACGGCTCATATGCAAAAGTCTTTTGTCAATATTTCTGGTGGGGATATATCTAAGTGTGGCATTCTGGCTCAGAGGGTGGGGTGCATGTGTAACGTCAGCAGAAACAGGCACACGGTTTTCTGACGGGGCTGAGCCTAATGCATCCCCAGCAGGGGAAGAGTGCAGGCAGCAGCCATACCCTGGGGCTGGCTTCCTCTTAAATAGTGAATGTGTGGCTGGTGATGCCCAGCAATTGTGTAAGATGAAGCCTGCACGCTATTCTAGAAGGAATTCAGAGGACCAGTCTGGGGATGCGGCTAAGTTACTCCTTACCATAAAAACCTCGGTCCCAGCAGGTAGAATATGGAAGGATGAACAGATGTGGAGTTTCTCAGATACCTTTCACCGCTCTCTGGAAGTGCTTGGCAGGGCAGTCAATGCGTATTTGCAAATTCACTGTATTTCTTCCCTTTTTGCTACAGGCTTGTGTGGCTGTAACTGTTCTAGGACTTTGTCCATAGATTTGGTGAGGAGATAATGAGTATTCCAGGACAGGGACAAAAAGGTGGGGGAGACCCCAAAGGTGAGCCCAGTGAACAAACCAGTCACATGAGAAAGCTGTTCTTCAAGGGAAGGTTTCATCTTGTCATAGCCACAACTGCCAGCGCTGTGTTTTGACAAGAAAAGCTTGCAAGAGCCTCATTTTGTGACATTAACCGGAGTGTTTGTCCTTTCACTGACAGCTTCCTTGGAAGAGCCAGGGAAGGGAAGACAGAGAGAAAGAGAGAGACAGCATCTATCTAAGCCGTCTTGCTCTGACCAGCAGAAGATTTTGTTGTATCTGTGGCAATTTCGTTTTTTTTTTTTTTGGTTGGGGGTAAGTCTCCCTCTGTGGCCCAGGCTGGAGTGCAGTGGTGCGATCTCGGCTCACTGCAACCTTCACCTCCCGGGTTCAAAGGATCCTCCTGCCTTGACCTTCCAAGTAGCTGGGAGTACAAGCGCCTACCACCACGCCTGGCTGATTTTTGTAGTTTTGGTAGACACATGGTGTCACCATGTTGGCCAGGCTGGTCTGGAATTCCTGATCTCAGGTGATCCACCCACCTGAGCCTCCCAAAATACTGGGATTACAGGTGTGAGCCACCGTACCCAGCTGTCTGGGGCAATTTCTGACCATCTCCCTCATATTTCCTCTGAAAGAAAAAGGGCCGGGCGCGGTGGCTCAAGCCTGTAATCCCAGCACTTTGGGAGGCCGAGGCGGGTGGATCACGAGGTCAAGAGATCGAGACCATCCTGGTCAACATGGTGAAACCCCGTCTCTACTGAAAATACAAAAAATCAGCTGGGCATGGTGGTGCGTGCCTATAATCCCAGGTACTCAGGAGGCTGAGGCAGGAGAATTGCCTGAACCCAGGAGACGGAGGTTGCGGTGAGCTGAGATCGCGCCATTGCACTCCAGCCTGGGTAACAAGAGCGAAACTCCGTCTCAAAAAAAGAAAGAAAAAGAAGCCTCCTCCTCCTCCCTCACTAAGATGGTCCATTCGCCAAGAGAGGAAAGTGACAGTGAGGAAGGGGTGGGAAAAGAGGACAAACAAGGCTTAGACACCAAGCAATCACCACAGGCAAGTTTCCTATCAGGACTACAAAAGTGGTCTGTTTTAGACAACTGACACAAGAGGATGGCGTTTGGAGGCCTTTTGACCCTATATGTGTGTATACACAAACAGCCTGCTGGATTTTCCTGGGGTGCATACTATTAAAAGGAAGAGAAATTATGTATTCCAACAACATGAAAACAGATACCTTTTAACTGACAGAGGACTTAACGCACATAACACTAGATACCAGCCAAAAGCACGAGAAACGATGTAATGCACATACGTTTCTTTCTTTCTTTTTTTTTTTTTTTTTTTTTGAGACAGAGTTTTGCTCTTGTTGCCCAGGCTGGAGTGTAATGGCGCGATCTCAGCTGACTGCAACCTCCACCTCCTGGGTTCAAGCTATTCTCCTGCCTCAGCCTCCCAAGTAGCTGGTATTACAGGCGTACAACCATGTCTGGCTAATTTTTATATTTTTAGTAGAGATGGGGTTTCACCATGTTGGCCAGGCTGGTCTTGAACTCCTGAACTCAGTTGATCTACCTGCCTTGGCCTCCCAAAGTGCTGAGATTATAGGCGTGAGCCACCGTGCCTGACCCACACACATCTCTTAACATGGACCAGTTAGGTAAAACTGTTGGTGCAAATAGATTGGTGCAAAATGAACTGCAGTTTTTGCATTGTTGAAATTTGCAACAATGATATTGGAATACATTCTTCAATAAATACGGTTATTTATACATCATTTTAATGCCCACTTCTCTGTTTTTTTGCTAATGACTTAGTACTAGCTGTTTATTTTATATTTATTTTAGACTATGGAAATGATATTAGACAAAAAACAAATTTGAGCAATTTTCTTATTCGAGTTCAAAATGGGTCATAAAGCAGAGGAGATAATTCACTTAATTAACAATGCATTTGGCCCGGGAACTGCTAATGAACGTACAGTGCAGTAGTGGTTCATGAAGTTCTGCAAAAGAGATGAGAGCCTTGAAAACGAGAAGCATTAAGTTGAAAACAACCAGTTGAGAGCAATCATGGAAGCTGGTCCTCTTACAACTATACAAGAAGTTGCCGAAGAACTCAACATCAACCATTCTACAGTAGTTCAGCATTTGAAGCAAACTGTAACAGTAAGAAAGCTCAGTAAGTGGGTGCCTCGTGAGTTGCACAAAATTTTTAAAAAATTGTTGTTTTGGGCTGGGTGCTGTAGCTCACGCCTGTAATCCCAGCACTTTAGGAGGCCGAGGTGGGCAGATCACAAGGTCAAGAAATCAAGACCATCCTGGCCAACATGGTGAAACCCCGTCTCTACTAAAATACAAAAAAAAAAAAAAAAAAAAAGAAAAAACAAAAAGTTGGGCATGGTGGCGCACGCCTGTGGTCTCAGCTACTTGGGAGACTGAGGCAGGAAAATTGCTTGCACCCAGGAGGCAGAGTTTGCAGTGAGCCGAGATCGCACCACTGCACTTCAGCCTGGCACCTGGTGACAGAGCAAAACTGTCTCAAAAATAAAAATAAAAATAAATTGTTGTTTTGAAGCGTTGTCTTCTCTTATTCTACGCCGCAACGATGAATCATTTCTCAATCAGACTGTGACTAAGAGTGGATTTCACATGACAACTGGTGATGACCAGCTCAGTGCTTGGACTGAGAAGCTTCAAAGGACTTCTGAAAGCCAAACTTGCGCCAGAAAAAGATCACGGTCACTGTTTGGTGGTCTGCCGCTGGTCTGATCCGCTACCGCTTTCTGAATCCCGGTGAAACCATTACAACTGAATAGTATGCTTAGCACATTGACGAGATGCACCAAAAACTGCAACACCTGAAGCCAGCATTGGTCAACAAAAAGATCCCAAAAGTCTTCTCCACCACCACACCTGACCACACATTGCACAACCTAAGGCTTCAAAACTTGAACGAATTGGGCTGTGAAGTTTTGTCTCCCTCGCTATATTCACCTGACCTCTTGCCTCTCACTTAGTGAGAATGACCTCTCACTTAGAAGGAAACACTACATTTTTACATCAATTCACAAACAGATTTTTTTTTTTAAATGGACTTTAAACACATCAGAACTAGACCAGCTTCTTAGGAATCAGTATTCTTATCAGAAATGGCCACTGGCAACTGCTGGTTCTTATATACAGAAAGTGCTGCTAATGACTGAGCCAATACAGTGAATGGGATTTACAATTTTCCCCCATCTTTCCTTGCCAATGGATGTTGATAATTGGTCACGTAAAAAATGTAATTAGATACATTTTAGTGCTTCCATGTATCACTCCATGAGTAGATAGATGGGATAGATGAGACTAGAATCAGTGGCAAATCACCTCACTCCATTCTATTTATATATCCTCATTGCTCTTGAGTTTGTAAAAACTGCAATTTGCCTAGAAAAATGAACACATAAGACACAGCACTTTATGTGGTCAAGAGGTTTCTAGGGTGTTTCTCCCTAGAAAAGCATTAGAGAGGCAATGTTACCATATTAGTCCATTTTCGTGTTGCTGATGAAGACGTATCAGAGACTGGACAGTTTATAAAAGAAGGCGGTTTAAGGGACTCACGGTTCTATGTGACTGAGGAGGCCTCACAATCATGGTGAAAGGTAAAGGGCATGTTTTACTTGGCGGCAGACAAGAGAAGGGAGCTTGTGCAGGGAAACTCTCCCTCTTAAAACTATCAGATCTTGTGAGACCTATTTACTATCACAAGAACAGCCCCCATAATTCAATTACCTCTCACTGGGTCTGTCCCACAACACATGGGAATTCAAGATGACATTAGGTGAGGACATAGAGAAACCATATCAGTCACCATCTCTAAGCCTCAAAGATACCACACCCTCTGTTACCAAAGGACACCTTCACCTATACTGGTCCTGCTTGCACCCCTATTCTGCCTGGACAATCTCTATGCACTCTTTAGGTCTTAATGTTCACTTTGTCTGAGACACCTCCAATCACCAAAGTTTGAGTTAAGTCTGCTGCTTCCCACATTTTTTTTTTTAAATGAAAGGTCTCACATATTTATTACTGAACCAGCCAACCAACACCTTCATAACAGATCCAGAGAGGAAACTCTGTTCAAAATTCTCCAGATAGTGGTGACATTTTCAGTTTGATCTGGTAACATCATTGTGGCCTTCAAACAGCATAAATATGTGTGCCATCTCATGTATAATTTCTTAAAGGCCCAGCTTGGTTCTTCTCCAATGTCTCCTTTTAGAGACATTGTAGAGTTGTACCTGCTTTATTACCAGTTTTCATCCGAATCCACTGGGGAATGGGACGATTTTGCTTTTGTTTCTTGGCCAGGAACTGCTTAATCCTGAAAGTCTCGTGAGAAGACAGGGCGAGAAATGGAGTAAAGCACACACCACTATGGCAAAGAAAGGAAGAGAGGGCGCTTCCCACATTTTAACATCATTACATACTTAATTGTACAGCTCTCCCAAGCATATGCAAATGTGGTAAGGGTAGGTCCATGTCTCAATGCCCAGCTTCATGATATACTGAGATTAGGCACTCAATAACTATGGAAAGAATGAGCCAGGACTGCTCTTAAGAATCTCTGAGCACTATGGGAGTGTGACTAGAAAGATGCCTCTGGAAGGAAGATGTGAAGCTCTGTGGCAGTCTTAAGTATGCACCCCTGAGATCCCCCTTCCAGAGACAAGCTGCTGTGAGGAGCTTGTTGAGCTGACAGCCTGCAGCAGCTGCAACTCCAGGATCTGCCCAGTGTCTAGAACCAGGCTACACTTGCTGGGAGGCTCCAGTCAACGACAACACATGGTGGGGAACAAGGGCTGGGCCATTCCTCCCAACATAGGACTCCTTTCAGGGGCAGTCCTTGCTCTGGGCTTTCTGATAGCTTGGCAGAGACTTCCTTGGAGTTGCCTTCAGCCAATTCTTCTGGCTTACCACTCTCCTTTCAGAGGTGTCAGACCTGCACCATGTGTGGCGCAGACGTTCTCCCCATCAATCCCTGGTCTTTCTCCATTTGATTCTTCCAAGGCAGTCCCTCCCTGCCAAAAATCTCTCTTGCACGTCAAATTCTACCCTGGTGTCTGCTTAACTGAGGACCCTAGTGACCAATTGCTAAATACCGTTGGCTGATATGATCAGTTTACTCCGTCACATTTCTGCTGAAGAAACATATAAGATGCTTCTTGTTTAAAAAAAATTAATGAGAAATTAAAATTATAATATGACTCCCAGAGCTGAAGAAATAAAAGCCATTTCTGAGCTGCAACAGAAATCTATATTGATTTTTCTCTTTACATGTCTCTATCATTGTTCCCAAGCCAGAGACTGTGAAGGACATGATTATTTATGTTCCTTCAAATTAATAGATCATTCAAATCCCTTATAGGACTTTCAACTGAAATGCTTCTAACGCCAATAATTTTTTTTTTTTTTTTTTTGAGACAGGGCCTCACTCTGTCACCCAGGCCAGAGTGCAGTGGCATGATCACAGCTCACTACAGTCTCGACCTCCTGGGCTCAGGTGGCCCTCCAACCTCAGCTTCATGAGTAGCTGGGACTACAGGCATATACCATCATGCCTGGCTCATTTTCGTATTTTTTTTCTTTTTTTGGTAGAGATAGGGTTTTGCCATGTTGCCCACACTGGTCTTGAACACCTAAGCTCAAGTGATTCACTCACCTCAGCCTTCCAAAGTGCTGGAATTACAGGCATGAGGCACTGTACCTTGCCTCCAACAAAGATTTTTTCTTTTTCTTTTTTTAAAAACTATTTTCCTTTCTCTTCCCGATCAAAGCAAAACCCACGTGGACTTTAGTTCCTCCTTCCCCTCATCTCATTTTATGTTTTGAAATTTGCACTTATTTATTTGTATGTTTACTTGATTCAGTCATTTGGCTGAGATTTACTGAGCACCTACGATTTGCCGGATACAGCGTGCCACACCAACATGGTTTTCTGCCCTCAGGAAACTGATATTCAAGTAGCTGATAAATGAGCAAATACACAAGCGCAGTTATTTCAGATACATTCAAGTGCTTTGAAGAAAGAAACCTGGGATGGTGTAACAGAGATTGATGGGAGTGGGGTGGGAGGAATATTTTGATAGGATACTTATGAAACAACTTTCTAAGGATGCAAGATATGAGCTGAGACCTGAAGGCATAAGAGGCAGACACCCTTGGCACAAGCAAAGGAACAACTCTCCCGACAGAGGAAACAGCAAATGCACAAGCTGGGTGGGGCTGCATACCGGGCAGGCCGGCGGGAGAGGAAGACACACTTCCCGTCTCGGTCCATGAGAGCTGGCCTGTGTCTTTCTTAATCAGTGTTCCAAATCTGGGTTTGCACGGCGTGGGCATGCAATATATGTCTGCTGAATAAATAAGTGAACTTCCTTTGTAGGTCAGCGTAGTTTGCAAATCTTGTCTGACTTCCCAGTTAGAGAGCAGAATTGAAACCACACCCTGGGCATCTTTGCAACCCTCCCAGAGCCAGATACAATTTTTTCATATGTAACAGCCTCTGCTGTGGTCTGAAAGTTTGTGTCCCCTAACCAAATTCCTATGTTGAAATCCTAATCTCCAAGTTTATGACATGAGGTGGCGTCTTTGGGAGGTAAGAGCCCTTAAGAATGGAATCAGTGCTTTTCCAGAAACTAAGGATTGGGAAGAAGCAATGGAAATATTTTAAAATGAAAACCTCTACGTGGCGTTTTCAGTAACCCTGTTTTTCTACTTTCAGTAGGTTTATTATTGTTACCTGCTGCATGACTGTCCAATTTTGCGAACGGAACAATTAATCCAAAATCCTACTTGCTCTAACTGGCCCCTGCCAACTGGTTTTCATTTCACTGAAAGAGAGGTGGAAGGGAAGTGGAAGGTGTTTGTTAAGCTCTACAGAGTTGGCTAATGTCTAAAGACAATCCTCCCCAAAAAGTGTGAAGACGTTTTATCACGCTGTGGAGACGAAGGGAAGATTTATTATGGTTACTAATGCTATTTCTGTCAATGTCTCTGGAATTCTAATTAGATTATTAAAACTTTGCAAATCATTACAGCTAGACTGCACACCTCACTGCGACAAGGGTACTTTTGAAATTAGAGGATCTTGATGTCACAGGTAATGATGCAGTGCTGATAATAAAGTTGCAGGGAAATTCTTCCAATAAAAACCAGTTGGGAAAGACAGAACCCATTTATCTTACTTTCTCTCCTGGTTTTATGCCTGAAGATAAGAGGTCTGCAGCACAGAACAGCAGCCTGGCCTTTTCCATTCTAGTAGCTGCATGACGCTTGCTCACATGCTGCAAAGTTTAATAACTTGTCTGGCTACTTAAAATGCTTCCCCAGATCTGAGACGCAAACCCAACATTTATAGGTTAAAAGACAACTGAAAGAAGAATATTTTTGGGAGAGATATGAAACAAATGGCAAGTTCAACACATAAGAATAGTACATCTTAGTGTGTTCTGATTTATAACATATGCATTCAAACTGGTACCTGAAGAGAAACAAATTGCTTACTGTTAACCCAGACCCATTTGCAGGTAATAAATGGGTGGCTCTTTACCCATCAAATAATGGCTCTAATGCCCTTCAACATCAGGGGATGAGGAATAGGTGTCACCCTCTGTCCTCTGCAAGATAACCTGATTTCTTTAGGTAGAGATCTGAGCCCTTCACAACCCAGCAAAAGGAAGTGCATGTGGCATACTTACCATGATGTACGACGCCCTTCAACCCATGGATAATAGGATCCAGTGCAGAATTGTCCCTCGGACTGACCTACATGTAAAGGAAACATGATTGGTTAAATTCATTCTGGCGTCAGGCACAACAGTCTCAGTTTAATCTTCTAAAGAGAAGGGGAAGAATAGATGTTATCTAGCAAGGTGCTTAGGTCTCACATACACCACGGCTCTCACCAAATGCAGGAGATTTATGACATCATAAAATCAAGTGAGGAAGTCTAAATCAAAAGAAAGAAAATTCTCAGAATACATTATAACAGTAGAGAAATACTATAGTCCTAGAAAATCTTAAAAAGCAACTGCAAGATTCTCTTCTTGCCCTGTTTTATTAAAAGTGGGCCCAATCGGCTAAAAAGCCATTGAAAGTCATAAGAGAGCAAGCTATCATTGACTGAATATTTCAATATCTTCTGGTGATTGTGTTTTTCCTTCCTTTATAGAAAATGACTCTGTTTCCTGCCAGCCTATTCCCCTTTGTAAGGATCTCTGTTCCCTGTGAAAAATCACATATTCTAGGGGGCATTTCTAACAGCTATGCAATGCAAAAGAGGAGGGGAGGGATGCTTGAAGAGACAGTGTTTCCCACCTTCATTTCCTCCTGGGGTTTTTAATCCCCCCAAAAGTGGAGCCTCTTCAGTCTTCCTCCCATAACTTTCTGATACTACTCAGCAGAACTCATTCTTGCTCATTGTAGAAGATTAAAATTCTAGCAGCATATTACAATTTTGGCATTCAAGTACTTTCTTTTACACATATAGAGATACTTACAAATGAAATGAAATGACATCTTGAATTTGTTTCAAAATAAACCAAGAGTGAACAGCAGGGGGAGTGAGTGGGGTACACACTGACTCAAGTCACAGGATCAGCTTGAATCAATCATTTATGACCTTGGGTGATGGGTATAGGATGGGTCATTATACAATTTTCATTACTTTTATGTATATTTAAGTTTTTCCAAAATAAAAAGTTTTTCAAAAATCTAATATCTATGGCCAGCACAGCTCCTGCTTCCCCTGACATTCCCCAAGGATAGTATTTATATCTAATCCACTCGTCACATAATGAAGTTGAGATATTGATGAACCTTTCACTGTGCAGCACAATCCAATTTGATGCTTTCAAGTTAATTCAGAAGAATCAAGAGCCACCCCTAGAATGAATTTTACAATGACTAAAAATTTTCCACATTCCTTTCTACCTTACAAATTTTCCCTGTTGGATTGCTGTTCCTAGTGTGTCCTCTGTGAAAATAAACCACACTCCACACATTTCTGTCTCTCCTAAGCCTCAGCATCTCCAGGTGAGAGCAGTAGTTCTCAAATGGGGGAGATATTGCCCCACTGAGGGGACATGTGACCATGTTGGGAGACATTTTTGGTTGTCACATAGCAGTGGGAGAAGGATGAAAAGAGAAGGGGCTACTGACATCGAGACAGAGGCCAGGGCTGCTGCTAAATGTTCTGTAATGCTCAGAATAGCTCTCTACAACATCTTATCTGGCCTAAGATGTCCACGGCGCAGAGCTTGAGGGTGAGAAGCCCTTGTTAGATGCTCTATGAGTTAACAGTGATTACGGCTTAATGTCTAGAGCCTAAATTCAGAATACAAGTGCTATTAAAAACAGGATTATGTTTATAGACTAATAAAATGATGTGGAATTTGCTACTACATTGCAAACACTAGAGATAAAAAAAAAAAAAAAAAAAAAAAGGAAAGAAAAATCAGTGACTAGGAACTCAGTGTATCAGGTCATAAAGGTAGAATCTTGGGAGTTGGCATAAGTGTGCCTGCAAATTGCCTGAGAAGAAGCTCAAGCCAGGGACTGAAGCATGAAACATTCTTGAAAGGTAACCATGCACAGAATACACCAAATCAAAATTGCATCTGAAGAAACATGGTATTTGTACCATAGCAAGTAACTGATCAAAATTTTAAAACCTGGTCAAAAATGGAATCATAGGTTAGGAATGCAAAGAAGAGAACCTAACCAGTAAATGGGGCCAACTTTCAAGAGCCCAGAATAGAAGAATAAAATAAGGATCTCAGAGAATGCTTCCACATCAAATTGAAGCTATAGACAAAAAGATGGTCCCAGTCTGGTAGAGATGCCAGCTTACCTACCTGTAGTTAGTTACTCTAGTATCTGTGAGGATGACAAAATGGTCACACATTCCTTCTATCCCTGTTACATGCACCTTCACAACTTGACTTTGCCCTCCTCCATGAAAAGTGTGTCTCAATTGAAACTGGTTTGTCCAAGTGTCTTGCTTTAGCTAATGAAAAATTAGTGAATCTGATGCAGACACAAGTTCATAAAATATTTGGATTCTTTGGAATCCAAAAATCAAGAGAAGAATCCCAAGTTAGCCTATTAAAGGATGAGAGATTACAAGGAGTAGACATAGGTAGTCCTAGCTAACATTCTTCTAGAATCACCATCCTACCAACTACCAGACCCAGATGAGTGAGTCCATTTGAGACCATCCAGCCTCAATGGAACCATCTGCAGTCTACAGAGATGAGCTGAACTGGCCATACCCAAAAAACTGATCAGCCAACGACTGACCTATAACATGAATTGTTTTAACTAATCGGAATCATTTGGTACAGAACAAAATTTAGCCATTAGAGTTTCTATGACTGTACGCAAATATAAAGAATGGGAAACAGGCTATGATACCAATATCTTTTTTAAACCAATATACCTTGCTATGGTTTGTCTTAAAGCTTTTCTAGTAAAATTCCACATTACAAGAGACAGCATTTGCTGGCCACTTAATCAACTCATGTGCTCCTCCAAAACAGTGTTATCCCTTCTGTACCATGGCAACATTTCTCAGATACTCTGATTTGGATCCTGAATTAGAGGGAATATTTTGTAGTCAGGGGGACCACTATGGTTTGAATACATTCCCCACATTTCATGTGTTGGGAACCGAATTCCCAATCAACAGTGTGGAGAAGTGGGCCTTTTAAGAGGTGGCTAGGTCATGCGGGCTCTGGTTCTGCTGTCATGAATAGATTATCAACATTATTGCTGGGGGAATTTGTTATAAAAGTGAGTTTGGCCCCCTTGCAGCCCCCTCTTGCTCGCTCACGTTCCCTCTCTTGTTCATGTGATATGCTCTGCCAGGGTTATGACGCAGCAAGAAGGCCTTGCCAGATGTCACAGCCATTCTCTTGGACTTCCCCGCCCCCAGAACCATTCGTCAAATAAATTTCTGTTCATTATCAATTAACCAGTGTGGCATTCTGTGACAGCAGCACAAAGAAGACGAGGACAGGAACTTTTTAAATGCATTTAGTCTTATCTGATAATATGAAGGCTCAAAGAAAGTGTTTCTAACCTTCCATGACTGACACACACTGATAACATTTGTAGGCTATGCAAAAGGAAAACAACCAGTCAGCCTAGTCCAGGATCAATTTTTGGTCATTTCTGATTACAGCTTCTCTGTGTCTGATACTCAGACCTCACACCTCATCTGGGCTCAAGAACCTGACCCCAGATTCTAAACCACTGCATAAATGAGAAGCCTTCCACAACATCCATTCAGCTCTCATAGCCTTCATTGGTGGTTAATATGGTGGGGGCTGACAAGATGAATGAGGAGAAAAGGAGAGAAAATGAAGATAATTGGCTGGTCAGAGTAACTTACTAATAATACTGAGCTCATTCTCTGGTCTATGTCTTGGTTTCAAAACTCAGGGTGGGGAATTCAAAGAGCATGCTAATAAGTGGATTTGTTCCAGTAAGGCATAACCCTAACTGAAATAATCCCTTTCACTCACTGTTTCAATCAATTTGCCACTTAAAAGAAAGTTCATGGGTATAAGCTAAGCAATTCTGGCAGCTTTTAAATACGACAACAGTGAAGAGGGCTATATTAGCGACCTGTGTTTACATTTTATTCTCCATCTAGGATGGAGGAGGCCAATGGATGGGGAAAATACGGAATTCTGAGTCAGGTATGGATGCTTTGAGCTTCAGTGTCCTTGTCTGTGAAATGGGGATACAGTTTCATAATGTTGTTATGAGGATTAAACGTTTAACGCTTAGAGAACAATGCTGAGTACAAATGCCACATCCAATAAAGGACAAATAACACTGGGCAACAAGTTGACCTAAACACTCAAATTCAAATGAATGACAAACAAATGCAATTTATCCCTGAGTTTGTCAGCGTGCTTGGCTCTGAAAGTAATACCTCCCTGAGTTCAAATTTCAAAAGATCCAAATGTATGTTTTATTTGACACCCACTCAATTTTATAATATGCTTTCCTTTTAAAGCCACATGAGGACTGCTCCTGGCTCTTGAAATTTGCTTCCTTCCACTTTAAGATCAAAGGAGTTATGCAGTAATACTGAGAAGGCAGCAATTGCACAAATGAGCTTAAAATGGACTAGAAGGAACAGACACCCCCATTTCCCTGCAGAGTTTGTGCTCTCATTGCAAAACTTAGCTCCTGGCACTTCCACTTCAGAGCAGCTTTCGTGGCATTAGTCATCTTCAAAAGGATGGCACGTAAACTCGACAGAGGGCTCTGAATTAAAGCTTTTCAGTTGTCTTTAGATACAGCCAAAGTATATAGAGACACTGACAATACAGAAAACCCTGAAACGTAGGTTTGGACTAAAGGCCAGATTCATATAAATGCTCATGAAATCTAAACTTTGTAACATGTTATTTTCAATTAATAGCCCACCATAAAGATCTAGGCAATTATCAAGTTAGTAGCCAAGCTATCAACAATCTCTAGAGATGTATTTATCTGGATGCTTTACAGGAAGGCCTGCGTTGATTCTTGCTTGAAGTGAAATAAAAAGGAAGCAGAGAGACCCCATCAGACGGCACGTGCCTGCGTTCAGATATGTGCTGCCATTTACTTCTCCTGTCCCCCATACCATTTGGCCCTTCACATAGATCCTAATAATTTTCAATCTATCAAGTCCTGGCCATCTGCTAAATAGGATGGCCAAGACAACCTAGTTGCCTTGAATCCGACACCACCAGCTACTCCTTTAGTCCCATAAACAACACATCCAACCGATAACCTCTTGTAGGAAAAAAGGATTTATGCACACTGAGGGTGAATGGCTGTACCATTCACCATGGCTGCAGAGGAAGTGACAAACAGCAGGACCAGAGACTCCACAGAGCCTTCCTGAATTGCAGAGATGAGGACTCACCCACCCCAGCAGTTAGCAGGTAACTGTGTATTCAGAAGCTAACTTACTGTATTAGGACAAGGGCAAGCACTTCTCAGCAGGTCTGATTTCACATCTGAATCTCCTTTCCTTCTGTGGCTCTTCCCTAAAGAGCCATGTGGCAAGGATGCTGTAACTTCATTGATTCTGACTTCAACATCCTAGTGACCACTAGCCAGATTTTGGTTCACATTGCTGTCACAAAGCATTTATAACCTGGCTGTGTTGCATCCCTGCATTTTAGTTAGCCAGTTAGCCCTTACCCAGAAAGAGATTGCTGCCTGGCTTCCTTTATTAACAAGGTAAACACTTGGCAATAATTTAGGGAATGTGGCCATGTTCAAGAAGACAATTTTAGCATGAAACCACTAACCACTGAGCTATATTGAAAACACCTTTCTTCTCCTGACTTTTCTTTTCGGTCTTCACAAATATTACTTTCCTTCTTGTACAACCAGTGGTCTTAGTTTCTGATACAGAAATGTATTTTTTTCCCTTTTGACATTCCGACATCATTTTCTAGTGTCTCCTAACTATCACTGCTGCAATGGGATATTACAAAAAGCAGAATCAGAGGTGTTGGCACATGTGGCATCCCAAACTACCATAAAATAAAGTCGGAGAGGAACACAGAGACACAATTCAGAGTGACGCATGGCAAAGGAAAAAGGAGCGCTGCAAACCCGTAGGACTTTTCATGAAATTCGGCTAGAGATGAGTGACCAAGTGTGGATTCCTGGTCTAGAGAATCGCTTTAAATGCAACTATTAAATTCCAGGATCATACATTAAGCCTAATCTAACAGATGTGCAAAATGCCACTGAGGCTTCTCAGAGGAGAAGTGCTGCTGTCCGAGGCGAAAGGTATGGCCCTGTATCATCATCTATTTTCCAGTATTTGACAGGGACAGACTCCTGGGACTGGTTTCCATTGGCAGATGAGAAAACTCCTAATTCCTCAGCCATGGGAAGGGATTAATATGAAAAGGAAACACAATTATAAATGCTAATAGGATTCACCCTCCCCCTTCAAATGCAGCTTGAGCACTGACACGGCTTACTTACTGTTAATTCATAATATTAATGGAAACCAGTTAATTCACAGGTTATTCATCTCCAGAGAATTGAGATTCATGGTCAGAGAAGGCAGCTCGAGGAAATGAATTTTGTGCTTTTGATCTACTTAAACTGACCATTCTCTGGCCCCCTGCCCCTGTCTCCCCAACCCACCAGAGTATTTACCATCTCATTGTCAGACTTGGCTTGGAGGAGTTCTTTACTGGAAAAACCAATCCCTGCAGGGCAACAGCAAGGCTGGTAGAAAATCCATATAAAATGGCAGATCTTGCCAGGAACAGTCTCACAGATTGTCAGTATAGGCGATTTCTCATTTTCATGAGGATCAAAGTGTCCTGGGCTGGGCATACAATTCAATTTCCTCTGGCTTTAGACTCACCCAACATGCCATTTCAAAGCCAGAGCAGAAGAGAGGAAGGAAGTGGGACGGCTGGGGCGCCTGGCAAATGGTACTCCCATAGGGGCCACAGGGTGATTTCTGTCCTTCTGTCTTTTAATGCATTGTGTTTCAGAACCAAGAAGGTGTTGGGAAAGCCTTTACAGCATTTCAAGCTGGAGTCCCAGAGCCTGTCTATCCCACCCCCACCAATCTTCTCAAAGTTCAGGCTGCTCCTGAACTGGAGAGAAGCAAAAGAGAAATTTCAACCTCACAAAGCATGACCTAGAGTCTTCTCCAGCTACAATGCAAGCTATTTCACACAGATATTGTTATGACCTTTGAATGAAAAAAAAAAAAAAAAAAAAGATGAGATCTGGGGAAGCCTGGGGCAAGAGAAGCTTATTTCAGGCTCAGTGACTTTCCTGCAAGCTTCTCCCAATTCTGTGTGGCAGTGCTGGACAACTTTGACTTTCCCTTGTTAATAATCTCGCCATGCACTGAAAAGCACCGATATCAAAGGCTTAGTGGAGAAGGGAGAGCTGACTATTTTCACATGTAGCAAGTGACCTCAACCAAAACACACTAGATGTGAACTCTCACCCTTGTTTTTTCATTCCCTGGAAGCAACAACCTTCTCAGGGCACTCCGTTTACAAAAGACTCGAAATCCAGAAAACAGTGAGCGGGGATGGCTTTAAATCCCCATCATGTATGCAGCATGAAAAATATAAGAGACAAGGCACATTGGATCAAAGAGATTGCCAGATTGAGCCTTCTGTTGAAAAAAAAAATCCCTCCATAGGAGTAGCTAAGATGATCATTTTGCATTATGAGGAAGGGGGGGGGGGAGACCATGTAAATATCATGTAGGTATTATATGTAAAATGTTTAAATGACCTTAAATACCCTTTTACAGTTATATAAGTAGGTGATGGGGGGAAATGCTATGGGCCCTCAGCCCAAATGACAAGCACCAGCTCCTTAAGCTCATTGATTCAACCAGTATGTACTGAGTGTCTACTGCAGGCTGTGATGGGCTCACTCTAAGATGATCCTCCAAAGACCCCTGACTCCAGGCATTCAGGCCCTTATGTCATCACCTCCCCTGGAGGGTGGGCTAGATCTAGTGGCTTAGTTTTATTCAGTAGAATAAGGCAAAAGCAATGTTGCAAAAGATTCTGGCCATGCACAGTGGCTCATGCCTGTAATCCCAGGACTTTGGGAGGCTGAGGTGGGAGGATCATTTAAGGACAGGGGTTTGAGACCAGCCTGGGCAACATAACATCTCTAGAAAAAATATTTTAAAGATTATCTAGTGCTTGGTGGTGCACACACGTAGTCCCAGCTACTCAGGAGGCTGAGGCTGGAGGAGAATTTGAGCCCAGGAGTTAGTGGTTACAGTGAGCTACGATAATGCCACAAGGAACTAACTGTGGCCTTTGGCCAACAGCTAAGGAGATGCTAAGCTCCTCAGTCAAATAGCCCTTGAGGAACTGGGTTCTGCCAAGAATCTAAGTAAAATTAGAAGGGAATCATTTCCCAATTGAACTTTCAGATGAGACCATAGTCCCAGTTGACACCTTGATTGTGGCCTTGTGAGAAACCTTGAATCTGAAGATACACAGAAACTGTGAGATGATAAATGTGTATTGTTTTAAGTTGCTGAGTTCGTAGTCATTTGTTGTAAGCAGTAGACAATCATATGCCAAGAACTGGGCAGTGGAATAAAATATGTCATTGAACAAATCACACGGCTCTGTTCTCAGAGAGCTGATGGTCTAGTTCTAGCTCCTAGAGAGGGGGTTGGGGTCCCTGGCTTCTGTAAGGAACCCACACATCACCATTTTCCTTATACTGCTCCATCAGCTATCAAAAGGTGGTTCCCCTCCTTCTAGATGAGTTATTGCCCCTCATGGACCTCAGCTGCTGTGTCACATCACCGTTTCTAGAGTTTGAAAAGAAGCGATTTGTTTAGAATCCAAGTTCCAACCAAGAAAACTTGGCAAAAATAATGAGCAAACCCCAACGGGAGCAAATAAACATCGCTAATCAATTCTGGGATATAAAGTTTTCAGTAGCTTTTATGTTTAAACAAACATAAAAAACCAATTAATTGCAGCACTGAACCTAAGTGAAAGGTGCCCCCAAACAAGGTGCAGGGCGTAAGGTAGCGGCATACGTAGCTGTTGTTTCATATCCACAGCAGTCAAGTTAAGTACAAACTAACCGCAATACTTTTTTTTAAGAGGGGGTATTTTTACTCTGTGCTTCCTTTGCAGCACTGAATGACGACTCCCCTAATGTAGTCTCTGAAGATTGATTAAGTATCAGTTCACTCCCCTAAGCAACACCTCGCAGGCCATCCTCTACTCCAAACCACGGGCTCATGCAAGGGGTTTCCTGCCTGATACCCTAAGAGAAACTTAAGCTCCTTGTTGTCATCCTCTATGAAATAAACCTGCTAACTCATCCAAACATTGTACTTCATTCACAGACAAACCAGTGAAAGTTGCTTTTAGGGGGCTATTGTTAAAGCTGCCTGAGCATCTGATTTAAAGGCCTCAGTTAAGCTATGTTTTCTTCAGGGTGGGGGGTGACAGATAGCTTATTTAAGTGGACAAACATCTTAAAATCCACAGATTAGGGAAATTCCTTTCTAGTAAGTGGCAGTCTAAACAAAATCCAGCCCCATCGCGAAGAGGACATAGATTAATGCTAACTGAAGAGTTCAGTTTTATATTTAAAATGCACCTGAGCTCAACAGAGGATAAAATTAAATTGCAATGAGGAAAGACAAAATCTTTCCCAGCAGGCCTTGATGGATAGAATGTGCCATTCGTAGCAGAACAAAATGGAAAACCAGAAAGTTTGTTCCCTACAATCACTGCCTCACTGGGCCAACTCTCTCTCCTCTGAGAAAATAATATGATTTCTTCATAGAGCATGTAGTCTACTTATTTAAGCAACTGTGCTCAGGATCTTTCAATTCTTCCAGCAGTTCGGTTGGAAAAAAATGGTCCCAGTAGGGAAGAGGGAGGTGTAGGTAACATTTAGCCAGGAAGAGGCTGATCTTGTGAAAACTGCTGTTGACAGTAACCTGGGAATAAGTAACTCCATAGAAAACGCCCAGATGGATCCCCTGTAGGTGAACACAATGAGCTCATTTTAAACTGCAAGTTGGGTACATAAGACTAGTGCAGTGGTTAAGTGCAGGGCTTCTGAAATCAGGATGCTATACCCTGATTCAAAACCCAGCGTTTCTGCTTAGCAGCTGTTTGGTCATGGGGAAGTGAATTACAATCTACTTGTGCCTCGATTTACTCATATGTAATGTTGAGATCACCCCCCCAAAAAACCTCACAGTGTTGTTAAGAAGATTAAATGAGTATTTAGCACAGTTCCTGACACATCCAAGATCCTTAAAAACTGTAGCTATAAGCCATTCTTTTCCCCAAAGAGGCAGGCATGCCCTGCCGATACCCGACCAGGAATACACAAAGTTCCAAACAGACCCCTACTTCTGGTTACAGACAGACCAATCATTTTGGGGTCCTGAACTAAATTCAGTCAATCATAATCCTCTACCCCATCCCAGTCTTTCATCTTCTAATCTTTCTTTGGGGACAGCGTCTGGCTCTGTCACCCAGGCTGGAGTTCAGTGGTGCGATCTCGGCTCACTACAACCTCTGCCTCTGGGTTCAAGCGATTTTCCTGCTTCAGCCTCTCCAGTAGCTGGGATTACAGGTGTGTGCCATCATGCCTGGCTAATTTTTGTATTTTTAGTAGAGACAGGGTTCACCATGTTGGCCAACCTGGTCTCAAACAACCTCAAGTGATCCACCTGTCTCGGCCTCTCAAAGCACTGCGATTACAGGCGTCAGCCACTTCACCTGGCCTTGAATCTTTTAATATAATTTTGACATTTTTCCACCCAGCAGACTAAATCCCCAAACCTAGGAATTATTTTGATTCCACCCCTTTCTTGACCAACTCACTCCCTTTCTTGCTGCCCAGAAAGTCTGGAAGATTCTACCTTCTAAACACATCTTGAATCTGACCACCGCTTCTCTGCAGTTCCTCTGGCCTAACCATATCCTGGATCAACACCATCTTGAACCTAAACCACTCCCAGCAGCCTGACCTAACTGGTTTGCCTGCTTTCTCTGCTGTACCCTCCAATCCTTTCTCTGCCTAATAGACCAGGAGGTATTTTACCCTGGCTACCACTGGAATCATCTTTAATCAGCTTTAAATAAACAAACAAAACAAAAAACTAAAAACAAAAGTAGACGACAACAAGGACAAAACACTATTCTGATTGACCTGAGGGTGTGGCCCGGGCATCTGGATGTCGAAACGCTCCATGGATGACTCTGATGTGCAGGCAGGGATGAGAACCACTGAGTCAGAATGAGCTTTTAAAAATAAATCCAATCATAACCCATGCCAGTGTGAAAGCTCTCCCAGATCTGGGCCCAGCCGAGCTCTGGATTCTTCCAGGATTTCCATGGTTCCCTACAGGACCCCTGGGCTTCCTTCCTCTTCTTAAAATATGCTGAGCATTTCACTGTTGCCAGGCCTTTGCCCCCACTGTTCCCACTGACAAGGCTGCTCATTCCTCAGCTCTTTGCAGGGCAGGCGCTCAGTCATCCAAGCTCAGCTCAATGTGGCTTCTACAGGAAGCCTTCCTGGCCCATTCCAGGTGTTTGCTAACTCAGGACTCTGGTTAGTTTCTTCCTGACACTAGTCTCAGTGTGTCAGTTCCTGAAGCTCAGGGTGCAGCCTAGCTGGTTGGCTCAGCTGAAGAAATCCAGTCTGTAGAGTCCTCAAAGTGCAAGTAGGTCAGAAATCCTCACACCCTCTGGGCATCACAGGGATGCTACCTGTAACACATCCTCTCTCCTAGCACTTCCTATGCTCCATTGTAATTACCTGTGTAGACATCTGCTCCCTTGAATGGACTGAAGCTCCCTGAGGGCAGGGCTTGCACTTTATTTAGTTTGTTTCATATTTCACCCAGCTCCATTTAGTGCCAGCACAGAGCTGGTGCTGACAAGATGCCTGCTTCCTAGAGGAATAGCAGGTAGCTATTAAAAAGGTGAAGCAGGAGAAAGACGTCAAGGGGACGAAGCTAAAAGAAGACTTTAACGAGGGTATCTATAGAGTTCAAAGACTTCTGGGATTTATGCCCAAAAAATGTGATCCACATCTTAGCTGTGTGACCTGAGGTTAAGTGACTTTAATCAGCCTAGGCCAGTAGACAATGACGCGCACCTCCTGGGTGGCTCTGCAGGGGAAAAATGAAAAGATGCATGTGACACAGGCATTATTTTTCACTGTATACAGACCAGGGGATTATCATATTGTGATGGGATTTGTTTTTATTTTCTTTTCATCTGTGACTGAAAAGTGGTATGGAATTAGGAGGGAAAGGCAAAAGCAAAAAAGATAAAACTTTAAAAATAATAGTCATCATTATTAATGAGGACTGCTAAAGCATGTTTCTAGCCTTTTTCCTTTTTCTAGATCAGAATTTGCTCCTATCACTTCTCGGCCTTTTGGCTAAGATCAAGTGCAGGATTTTCTCCTAACTGGTTAAACACAAGGTCTTCCAAATCAGGGTGCCTTGGTTCAAATTACACTTCTATCACGGATGAGGTGTGACAAGAGCCAGCAAACTGTGACCACCAAGGCTAATCCCACCCACAGGCTGCTTCTGTAAATAAACTTTTATTGGAACACAGCCAGGTCTACTCATTTACATATTACTAGTGGCTGTTTTTGTGCTACAAAACCAGAATCAAGCAGTTGGAACAGAGATCTCATGGCCTGCAAAGTCAAAAATATTGCAATCTGGCCCTTTATAGAAAAAGTTTGCCAATTCCAGTTTTACACAAACAAATTACTTAACTGTCCTAAGCCTCAGATTCCTCAGTCTGGGAAATGGAGATATTAACAAGACTTCCCTCTTAGGGCTGAGAGAGGCCAATGAGATAATCCACATAAAATACTTCACACAATGCCAGGCACATGGGAAGAATTCAATGATGCAATTACTGAACAGTAAACATTACTGTTAAAATTATCAGTGCTAAACTCCATCCATCCACCTATTCATTCATTCACCCACTAATTCATACATTCAACAAATATTTACTAAGCACCTAATAAGGGCCAACAATTATACTAGGATGCATTGTACTGCACATATATCTATTATACAAACAAAAAGCACAGACAAAAGAAATTCTCCTGCCAATCAGGTGCTCAAACTCTGTGAATTGTGTAACTGTGGTATCAGCAGACACAGTATTAATACTATGTCAACTAGACTATGAGTTTTGTTTTGTTTGAAGATATACTGCAATAGGAAACCCAATGCCTCTTCCACAGTAAGCCTTCAAAATATCTTTGTGGAATGACTGAGAGATTGATAGTTGTTACCAACCAGTGAGGCTTCTAATGATTGTGTAGGAACTGTACAAGTTTTATGGCATGGTAAATGAACCATACCTGTGAATATCACACGAAAATCTCCAAAAATCTAGAAACAGCTTTTCACAAGTGTTGTGTTAATCAGATCCTGGTATCCCTGCAAATGTAATCAAAAGACTAAGCATGCTCTGAGAAATGTGAGAGTTATTTTAGAATGCTAAATATGCAAAGTTCGACACTTATATAGGGCACAGTGCAATAATTCTGTTGGTGGAACAACATACAGGATTAAAGCAGTTTGTGAGTTAACTGGGAAAAGTCCCCTTTAAATTCTCAAACTTTATTCTTACAATTTCAGATGAAACCTTTTTAAAATGTATTGTATGCTTCGTTGCCTCCTTAAACATAATTTAAGCCTCTGTAAATGACTAAAGATGGTCCTTCTGAATAATAATTGGGTGACCAGGTTCTAATAAAGTGTAAGTCTCAGGGTAATATTCCCATGCAAGTGTCATAGAACGTAGGGAGACACAGAACCCTGGAGAGCACTCTAGTGAAAGGGAGGATGTGTGTTTTAGTACACGGATATGGTGACATATGAATTGGTGCCTGTGAACTTTTAAAATTATTTTAAAATGATTGTCTGTGCATTAGCTCCTCAAGGCTGTTAGGTAACTGACCCTCTTGTAAGCTGGGTGACTTATAAGAAGTCACATTAGGAAACAACTCTACAATGCAGAGGTCCTTAGTTTAAAATGGTCTTCCCATTAGACATTGAGGTCTCAGATGAAATGCGTGTTGTGATTTGCTTGTTATCTTATTTTTTCATTGAGGTACAACATAAACCAGTAAGCTACACAAATGTTAAGTACATAGTTAGATGAATTTTCACATCTGAATACACCCATGCAACCTCAGCCAGATGAAGACAAAAAATTTCCAGGACTCTAGAAGGCTTCCGTAAGACCTTGCAGCTGACAGCCCCATATTCCATACACATGAATGGAAACACACACCAGAATCTTGTCTCACCTTCTCACTCATCATTGTATCTGTGAGATTCACCCACGTTTGTCCAAGTAGTAGCAGTCATTTTTATTGCTGTAGAGAATGCTATTATGTGATAATATCACAACTGATTCATCCAATGATTTGCTGTGTTCATGGTAAATTATTTCTCTTTCTGTTGCATAAAGCATCACCAACTTGATGCAGTTTATGGAAAGGAGATTTTTAGCCAATGAAGCACATCAGGGTAGGGTACAACATTTCAGGAAAGGAGGCAGCACAGCAATCATGCTGAATTTTAACTTTTCCCAAAGCGTACCAAAAGGCCTACCTGCTGATGGATTCTCACTCTGTCCTATGACAACGGGAGTCAGCAGAACCTCATAGGCAAGTGCAAGGAGTTTGAGAGTTGGGCAGACAGGCTCTGGCCACCTGGCTGACTTTGAGCAAGTAACTTCACCTTCTTGAGACTCAATTCCCCCAACTCTGAAATCAACACAACACTGACAATAACCTCCTTCCAGCTGCCATGAGAGTTGCTACAATAATCCATGTATCAAATAAACACCCCAAAATACTGGTTATTACTATAATGGAAAAAGTTGCTTTCAATACACTGAAACTGACCGGCAAATTAAAAACATCATAGTAAACTTATTTTTTGAATAACCCTTTGCAATTGTATTCTTTCCCACTATGAGAATGTGCCTTGGGGCCAGGAGTGATGGCCGACACCTGTAATCCTAGCACTTTGGGAGGCCAAGGCAGGTGGATCCCTTGAGCCCAGGAGTTCAAGACCTGCCTGGGCAAAATGGCAAACCTGTCTCTGCAAAAAATACAAAAGTTAGTGCCACTGTACTCCAGTCTGGGTGACAGGGTGAGACCCTGTCTCCAAAAAAAAAAAGTGCCTTGGATCAATTAATATGGTGCCCGGTGCAGTTACACTCTAGAATCTAAGTTGAAATTCTGAGATAATAAAAAGAAATTGATAATACTGACTTCAAGCAGATATATAAGTGACATATTAATTCTCTTTGGGTTTGGGTTTGGCTGTGAGTAAAGAGCAAACATGAGTTTCAGTCTTTCCTTCATTATCAATCACTTTTCACAGAGTGGTCACCTACCTGATTATATTCCCAACCCCTTGAAAACCTCTTGATATATGCTACCAAACAAAATTTTAGTTGAGAGTCTGCACCCAAGATAAACATTCTTTAAATCACCCAAGGGAAAGGGATTTTTTCATGTGTGATTTCTAGTCATCTGCATTAATGTTGAGCAGATAAACCAATTGGAAGGTTATCTATGAATTGTAGATACTCTGTACACCACCTTCCATGAAACCTGAGGGAGATTAAAATTCTGTCTGGTTGGTAGTCAGGTCAGTCGGGTATGGATCAAGAGGTAGGAAGATAAGAGATGAGAAAAATGTGATGATGCCCCGAAAATCTCTATTTATCTGATATCCTGAAAATGCAAAAGCTTTAACTGTGCCTCTGTACAATTGAAACCTTCAGTTGAATCCCAGTTTAGCAAAACTATGTCAATAAATACTAGTCCAAGAATGTAAATTACCATATTTTTTTGAGGCTTTAAAAAATAGTTATTAATATTTTTATGGCTGGGCGTGGTGGCTCATGCCTATAATCCCAGCACATTGTGAGGCTGAGATGGGAGGACTGCTTGAAGCCAAGAGTTCAAGATCAGCCTGGGCAACATAGTGAGACCCCATCTCTACAAAAACATTACAAATTAGTAGGGCAAGGTGGCATGTACCCGTGGTTCTAGCTGCTCAGGACGCTGAGATGGGAGGATTGCCTCAGCTCAGGAGTTTGAGGCTGCAGGGACTTATGATTGCACTAATGGACTCCAGCTTGAGAGACAAAGCAAGATCCTTTCTCAAATAAATAAATAAACACATTAAAAAAATTATCTTAGTATGTTTAGAGGTTAACATTCCTCATTCTTCCTCTTACTGACTCTGTTACAAAACTCAAAACTGTTGAAGTATATGAAGTGCTGTGGCTACTACATGTAGGAAAGAGGAAGAATGAGATATCACAACAGCACAAGAAACTTGTGAGTTAAAATAATGACTCCCAAACAAACATACAAAAAAATGCACTGTGTTAATGAACATATGGTCAGCTGATTACTGGTGCACTTGGTTAAGGAGATTAAATGAACCACAGCCTTTCAAAATTAAAACTGAGTATAGTTGTTGACCTAGGAAATCTTCTTTTTTTTTTTTTTTGAAACAAAGTCTCACTTTGTCGTCCAGGCTGGAGTGCAGTGGTGGGATCTCTGCTCACCGCAACCTCCTCCTCCCAAGTTCAAGTGATTCTCCTGCCTCAGCCTCCCAGGTAGCTGGGATTACAGGCACATACCACCACATCCAGCTAATTCTTGTATTTTTAGTAGAGATGGGGTTTTTACCATGTTGGCCAGGCTTGTCTCGAACTCCTGACCTTAGATGATCTGCTCGCCTCGGCCTCCCAAAGTGCTGAGATTATGGGTGTGAGGCACTGCCCACAGTCGGAAATCCATTTCCAAGACTTAAAAAAAATAATGTGGATAAGTGGATATGGGCATAACTGTCTGAATACAACGTCAGTGTTGTTCATCAGAGGATGAAAATCTGAAGCTACTCTAATAAATCCATGAAAAGCTACCTAGTTAAATTATGGCATCACCATTTATTGTCACACTATGAAGTAGTTAAAGAGAATAAGGAAAATCTCTATCTACTAACATCAAGACACGATTATTACATATTACTAGGATCAAAACCACTTTATAGTAGTTTCATTGTATTTAGGTAACATATTTATAAGTGTTTTTAAAACTTCTGACAGCAGGAAGGCAAACCTTAGTGGTTCCCTCCAGAGAGTAGGATCCCCTTTTCCTTAGCAGATCCTTATGTTGCTTGACATTTGTATGAGCGCGATTATTTTTAGAATCAGAAAAAGTGATCTGCATTTTGAAAACACATTGTATTCAAACGTTGATATGCTGCTTATGTCAATTTTGATATATTTATATATAATTTTGCATATTTGTATATCAAATTTGGTATGTGTATTTTATGATTTGGATTTGTACATATATCAAATTTGGCACATTTGTATCAGCTATATAAATGACTAAATGATAAATAAATATTTATATATGCCTGTATCACAGCAAGCATTTCAGCAAAGAGCAACCCAGGGTGAGTGGCAGGAGCTAGGGTCGTGTTGACCGGTTTCCAGCTGGCTGCTGTGTTTCTGACACAGTGTCAGATGCTGTCAAACCAGAGCTGGACTCCTCTGTGGCGGGTAATAGGAACAGGCCACATTACCACACAGTTAATCTTTAATCTGCTTCTCCTCCCATGAGGAGCTGGATGAGGTCAGGAGATGCCAATATGGAATTTCTCAGCAAACTTCTGAGAGCCTGGCCTCATCCTGACCTGGGTAGGAGCACAAGAAGATGTTGCACTAAACCTAAGAAGCTCGTTTCCCAGATAGTTCCAAAGTTAAATCAACTCTCAGACACGAATCATTATTTTTTTACCCAAGAATTGTGATGTATCCGATTCTCTATAATTAATAGGATCTGAGGTGACATGGTCTGCTCTGAAAGGTGAAAGAGGCCTAAAGACATATACCCCAAAGTGACTCCAAAGAAACAGTTACAGAAGAAGAGTCAAGCATGGACATCTGACGCCAAATCGGAGAAGTCACCTTGGGTATGAGTTGCTGTTTTTCTTTCCCATTCCATCAGGACCGCTACTCACAGACACGAACGCACATACACATCTTAGCGACATGGTCATATTTCCAGGTGTTACCCTGATATCAGTTGTGATCTCTTTCATTTCACCAAGAGAACCTCTGAAACCTCAGTACAAATGACTGCAGTCACTGCCTCTAATGCCCAGGTAGGACTCGCAAAGGTCTACCTTCAACGCTAGGGGCAATCCGTTCCTCAAATCATAACAACAGTTAGTATCAACCGGGAGCTTAGAAGGAACCATTCACTATACTAGTGTTTTATTTTCATTATTTCTGTTTACCTACAGCAACCCTAAGAGTTAGAGCAAATAATCATTCTCATATAAGAGCTCTGCCAGTTAAGCCTTTAAGAGAACAAATGTTTGCCTAAATGCATAGCTAGAAAGTGGTAGTGACTGGCAGGGTGGGGTGGCTAACGCCTGTAATCCCAGCACTTTGGGAGGCTGAGGGCAGTGGCTCACTTGAGGTCGGGAGTTCAAGACCAGCCTAGCCAACATAGTGAAACACTGTCTCTACTTAAAAATACAAAAATTAGCTGGGCGTGGTGGTGTGCACCTGTAATCCCAACTACTCGGGAGGCTGAGGCAGGAGAATCGCTTGAACCCAGGAGACAGAGATTGCAGTCAGTGAGCCAAGATCATACTACTGCACTCTAGCCTGGGCAACAGAGTGAAACTCCATCTTAAAAAAAAAAAAAAAAGAAAGAAAAACAAAAGAAAGTGGTAGTGACTGGGCTTAAGCCTGGGGCCATGGTGTTTCTGGTATAACCCAAGCCACTGCCTACTCATCATAATTCCTATACCTCATATGCACGGTTTCCTTTTAGGCCTCATGACCATTTATTTAATCCTTCAAATCCTTAAGAGTGGCAGGAAACACCAAAACAAATTTTTTTTAATTCCTACTGATTCGCACAGACACACACGTAGATGAGGGCTCTGAAGACAGGCATGAAAAAACAACATCCTCAATTTGCGTAGGGAAAACCATGTTTCTGTGGGACAACTGACATTTAAAGGAAAAAAGGATCCAGAGTGAGAATGATATTTCAGCAATACCGTGTTAGAAAATGGACCAGGCGTGGTGGCTCATGCCTGCAATCCCAGCACTTAGGGAGGCCAAGGCCAGAGGATCACTGAGGCCAGGAGTTTAAGATCAGCCTGGACAATATAGCGAGACCCTGTCCCTACTAAAATTTTGAAAATAAGTCAAGCATGGTGACGCATGCCTCTAGTCCCAGCTACTTGGAGGCTAAGATGGAAGAATTCCTTGAGCCTGGGAGGTTCCAGGCTGCAGTGAGCTATGATGGTGATACTGCACTCCAGCCTGGGTGACAGAGAAAGACCTTGTCTCTAAAACGAAATGAAAATGGCAGGGTCCTTTTACTTCCGTATTTATCAGAGAGCCTTTATGTTAATGCACACTGCCTCTAAGAGGAAGCTATGCTAGACTAGACAGCACTTTCCAGGACTTGCAGGAGGTTGAGCATCTCCCGGTGCTCCTCATAGGATGTTCTGGGAAAGGCTGGCCTTGCAGATTCCAGAGTATCACCCTCAGCAGCAGCTTCCGAGTTCCACAGGCACTGCCTGTTGATTTGCCTTAACTTCTCTAGAAGAACCGCACAGAGAAGGGGACACAGTTCCACTCTAGGAACTCACTAGAACAATTCTGGAATAATAACGTCTTCAATATTATTCCATATAGTGTGCATGTAGGAAGAGAAACCACACTCCCTGCATCTGGCCAAGAATCTTGGCTGTGTAAAGGTTCCAAAGCTAGAATCACTTCCCACAGAGCCCTTCCATCTCTAAACCAATGACATTCCGCACACTCTCCTGCTTCATCCCACACAGCTCGCTTCCAGTAATTCATACAGCAGAAGAGATGCCTGCCTCCTAAAGCCCCAAAGCATGAATTCAGACACCATTTCAAAGATCTAGTATCAGAAACTATTTATTTTCACTGATTACAGAGAAGCTACCAACTTACAGCCCTCGCAATTTCTACCAGCAAGTATTGTGTATGCAGAGAAAATGGAAAACAATGGAAAAGACAAATGAACATGCGTGCTCTTAGAAATGTGAGCGGATTGCACAGAACAGAATACTGGTGTTCTGCAACATGACTTAGCCTAGAAATATGAAGCAATACAAATGCTAATGGGACCGTATGCGGCCTTGCAAACTCTACTGCATTGTTGCTTCACTTTTCACACACACAGGTCCCGTCTCTCTGACAAACTTGAAAGGTAGAGCATGAATATCATTCCTTTTTTTTTTTTTTTAAAGCATCCACTCCAATGCCAAATAAATAAATCTCTGCTGAGTGGATAAATGCCTTCATATTACAGAAGCATAAGAGGACGTTTACTTACTTTACACTCAATACAGTCATGCTGAAGAAAATATTCAGCACCTGATTACAGAATGTCTGATGTAATCAGACTGAAATCAAATCAGTTATTGAGCATGCTGAACAAAATAGCTGTTAACAGGTCACAAGTTGGTAGTTTGGTGGCAATTCTTTTTTAGGTGGCTTCTCTCTTAGCCCATCTCTTTCAAATAGGATCCTTCAGGGAACAGAAACCATGTCAGTAATTTGAGCAGGGAACATTTCATATATAAAGAATTGCTAACAAGTAAAAGGGGAAGGAGGTCTCTAAGGAGTAAAGGGAAAGCGACTGTAAAAAAGAAAGAAAAAAAGCTTTAATTTCTAGAATAGAGAGAGAGACAGTGAACAAGAAAGCAACTAAGAACTCAGAAGAAGACCCTCCCGACAAGGCTGACACTTAGTCCTTGAGAGGGCATGAATGTCACAGGAACATGCAACTTGGGGCAAAAACTACTGCTAGAGGGCGTGCTGGTGATGGTTTATAGGAATGGCCCGCTAGGTGATGAAGCAACTCTGGAGTGAGAGCTGACCAGAGTATACGCAGCAGAGTGGCTCACTGGGTTGTGGAAAAATTTATCAGAAAGTATAGGTGAGAAGGAGCAGCCCAGAAAGACACCTGCTGGAGGGTGTGGGCCGCAGCTGTTTAAAGAGCTGCTGAGATGAGTGGCACTGGCTGGGCCTCCCTCCTGCTGATCAGCTGCCTATAGGGCCCTTAAGCAGCACAGAGAGCAGGAGGGGAAGCCCCACCTCCGACTTTCCCTCTGCAGCGCCCCCAGCATTTTCTACAGACACCCCCCACTGCTGCGCCAGCTATAAAAGGAGGAACTTCAGGGTTCTGGACCAGGATCGCAAAGCTGGGCAGGAAAAGATAAATTTGTAACTGAGAAGTAATAAAGGACTAACTGGCATACATTTCATTAGAGAGTCTGAGTGAGAGGGCAGAGATTTCCATGGATTTATCCTCTGCAGATACTAAACATTCTATAAGGCATTGATTAAAAGCTTTTCCTCTCCATAAAAGAAGAATGGGAATTTAGGAAGTAGTTAGTACAATGGCTAGCACAAGTAGGTGCTCAATAAATACGTAATGAATGAACGGATGAATTTAAAAAATGAGTTTTTACTGTTTTACCTTTGACCATGACTCTGGTTAGTTTTCCAGTTTGAGAAAAGAATATCAGCATTCAAACACCAAAATATGTATTTGGTACATTTTCTCTGTTACAAGATCAATTAAGAAACTTTCACTATAATATGTACCATATATTATTCAAAACTCAATTCACATGGAAACAAAATCTCCAGAAGAGGTCTTAATCCATTTTATACACTGGTATTTATACCAGAAATAAACAAGTCTTCAAGTTAGCAGGTTATTGCCTGGGACTCAGAAACATTTGTTTGAGTTATAAAAAGCTATCTTCTTTGTGTTATCTGTTATAACAGTATTTCATGTGCCTTTATTATGCTGTAGGCATATCAATGTGTCTTTAACAGCCCAGAAGCTTCCTTTTAATGAAAGCTTGGGGACACAAAAATCTCAAATTAGGAGGTGACTAATCATATTACAGAAGCATGCTTCATGGTAGGAGTGATTTACCATACAGATCACTGCAACAGTTGGCTCCCATGATGTAACTATGAATCTGATCCTATTGACAAGATTTGGATGGAAACATAGTTCTTAGCAGGCATGCCAACTATAAAAAGTGAGATATAACCAACCATATGACTGTCATTTCTATTTCTGTAACTGCTTCACAATTCTCTTTAATTGGAACACCTCTAATTTACAGGTGAGAGAGATCCGGGTTCAAAATAGGAAATCAAGTTCTTGATGCTGAGAGTAGTCTGACACTGATATTGCCAGAGAAGGTAATCCAGAAAAGCAGTTATCATCGTCCCCTTCAGTAAGGTTCCTGTATTAATACCAATCACTATATTCTTCCTGTGGACACCATGTGATTCCTTAGAAAGGAGACTGGATATGTTATATACCCAAAGATAGTGCTACGGAAACAGATACAATTAAAATACTTTTAGGTATGTTATACACCCAAAGATATTCAGTGCTACAGAAACAGATACAATTAAAATACTTTTAGGTATGTGACTTCCATCAGAGGAAGCCAGGCCAGATGAAACATACCAGCGTCTGTTTCTATACCTAGATGAGTGTACAGTTTCATCAAATATACCAAGAGGCCTTGGTGAAACCCCCCTCTACAAAAAATACAAAAGTTAGCAAGCTGTGGGGGCACACACCTATAGTCTCAGCTACTGGGGAGGCTGGGGTGGGAGGATTGCTAGAGCCTCGGGGAGGTCAAGGCTGTGGTGAACCGTGATTGCACCACTGGACCCCAGCCTGGCCAACAGAGTGAGATCCCGCCTCAAAAAAAGAAAAGAAAAAGGTCTTTAAAAGTATGCAGGTGACCAAAAAAATCAGGACTAGGACTCTTAAACAATTTTCTATTAATGCGTCAGAACAGACAACATTTAGCTGTTGGATATCTGACGGAGATCCCCCACTCTGATCTCACTTTCCTGAATTATAACTTTCAGCAATGCCCTGCTTAGTGTATGGTGTCTGCTGAGACATTCCACTAATGTGCTACCCAGCTGTGATGTTAAAGTCCAGTAACATAAAGAAAAATCACTCACCATGAATTGGTAACGCCCTCCCCGACCTTCTCTAGGTTCTGTCTCTGTTTCCATGATGGCAAAACTATAGATTTAGAAAATCTGCCCAAAACTTTCTTTTCAGTTTTGCTATAGATAATATAGTTTTATCTGGGAAGTACACATATGATTAGTAAGGTTACCATGAAAATAAAACTTAGTAACTTCATTTTAGATGGTGACTATAAAGCTCAGTTACTGTGATACAGTCTTTATATTTATAAGAAAGTTAGAAATATCCCTAAATGTGTTAATGTTTCTACAAAAATAATTCTACCGGACATCCTTAAGCATAGATTGCATCTGTCACATTCATGGCTATTCCCTGGGCACATGGTATAATGTTCATTAAACATTTATTAAGTGAATGATTTAATGACATTGAGAAAATACCAAGACACCCAAGTTGATAGATGAACGTAGGCAACAGGTTACTGGATAACTGACTAGCTCCTGATTCCCAAATTACACATCAAAGGCTTCATGTTATCTCTAAAAACGTTAGAATCTGTGATTTGTAGAACCTCCACTGCCCAAACTGAATAATACCAAATTCACCTATATTGTGGCACTACTCTATGTTCCCTTAAGCTAATTTCTTATGCACTCGGAGGCAACTCCATCAGCCTCTCCTCCAGAAAGTCTTCAGGAAACCTTCTATTCTTAAACGCCTGTCCAGGCAAGTAAACTAATGCTTATGTGAAGAAAAGTAAAAATGAAAATGAGGTTGTCTATGCTGTGTCTATGCCAGGAGATCTTCACTCTTCTGTTGACACTATGGCTTTCCAGTTGTTGATTTTAGTTGTTGGTATTAGAAATTCATTTGCAGCAACATAATTAATACCAATCTTGAATTTTCTCAAGTTTTATTTGCTAGAAAAGAAATCATGTCGAAGTCTAACAAAACTATGGCAGTAATTAACTCAAATCACACACCAGAACATTAATATAGCTATTTGGCTACTGCTGCTAATACAGATGCCCTGGAAATACAATGAATTTTCCCCCTGACAATGACTAAAACATGTTATTTGTCTTGGTGTAGCACCATCCATAAATATCTGTGAACGATTTTTTCATTCCCCCAACATCACGCTATAGCAATGAAGTTCCCAGATCCATTAATAAAAAATACAGCAATTCGCCATTCCAAAATGACCACATTTCTTTAACTGAGGTGTTTCTCCCCTGAACTATATTGCTTAAGTAATGATGATTTCTTTATTGTATTATTAACTGCAAGAAATGAGGAAAGATAAATAGGCAAACTAAAAATAAAAATGTATCCTATTACCTAGATATAAACAATGTTATTGTTTTGATTACTAGACTTCTATTCTTTTTTCAATGCAACAGTCCTAGAACAATGCATCCCAGCATAATGCAAGGTTTAAAAAATCTGCAAAGCTCTGAAGTTTTTACATATAACGTATGACCTTGCAGATCAATTCCATCTTTCGTTCCCACTCACAGAAATGTACATGGGAAGACCTTTTCTCAATGAAATGTGTAAGTGAGTTCCGTTCCTCATCAAAAGCAAGCCTAATGAAGAAGCAGAGGGTTAAGCTCAAGTTCACTATTTAAAAGGTTCCTAATTGGCATAAAACACAAATATTAGTCTACATTTCTCCATTGGGCACTGAAATTGCTATGAAATAGCCTACTAGTGCCTGTTGCATACAAGGTACTTCATCATGATTTACTGAGTGAATGACTGAATGAACAAATAAATAAAGCAAAGATAATTAACCAGAGAAAGACAATTTCCAGATAACAAGGCAAAGGGCTGAAACCCCTTTATGTCAGACTTCTCAGTATTAGGTAGAATTGTACTGATTTTCAGTGATTAAATAAGTATTCTGGAATTTCTAAAGCTGTAGGATTTCATGCCCAAATCTCCTATTTGGCTGACAAAACAAAGCAAAAGAAGACAATACCCACAAATCATGGAAGGAGAACCGGATGCAAGGCCAGCAGGGCTATATGCAATCATTTCACCATGACCCTGTGCCTGAGTCCATGAGTTGTATAAAACAGTACCATAACAGTGTCCTTCTGCCATTGGCAATTAAAACAAAACAAAATAAAAAATCTCTACAAGGTTCCAAATCAGTATTGCCATAAAATGCATTTTGTGTTTTGGCAGGAGGTAAAGCAAGCAGAGCTCCCTCCCACATAGCAGCAAGCTTAGGCTCCATAAAGTAACAAAAATATACCTGAGACTCTAGACCCTGAGCTAACAACACTGGTGAATCAGAGAGATGGCACAGTGTTGACTGCGCTTTTATTTCATTTATAATTTTATTGCAACAGGATTCTGCACCTGATGGTGAGAGTACCAAGTGAGAGGTTGAAATGATGAGCAACTCTTGGTAAAATGCAGGTTGCTTTAAGGTTTGGGTCTACCCACAAAATTGTATCAAAACTCTATAAGCTGTTGAGACCACGATTCAAATCCGCAGCTGGTGGGGTTTCTAGGCTGCCCACTTCCTCTGCCTCGTCTCTGGATGCTGCCTCAGCCTGTGTGCCTAGATTCTCTAGTGACAGGTGTCATCAAAATGCAGACACAGATACTCTGCCACCTGGCCTGGGCTGGCCGCTTTTATTTACCATCTGTCCCAAAATGACATCAGAATGAAAAGAGGATCTATCTGTAGGAGAAGGCATCATTGGCTTGAAATTTCGTCATGGGAACCAAGGAGATGGACCAAGCTAGAAGGTAATTGTGTATTCCTTTCTAGGGCTGGCCTCTCTAGGCACACCTCAGATTATGGAAACAGGAAAAAGGTTTGAAAATCATGACACCGGAATCCCAGGCACTTGAGATGGATAATTCTTATTTTGCCGTTAGTGTATTCTTATAGAAGAATTCTAGTTAGACATGTAGGAAGAGAAGGCAAAACCCTGCTTAGCACTGAAACTGATGGGGAACTACTGAGACTTCAGCATTTCATTAAGACCTTCAGTATCTCATTAAAACCTTCATTTAAGGGACTTTGTTCCTAGAACAATGCAAAAGACAGGCTTCCACAGGCCACCAGTCCAAGCATGTCACAGAAAGATCACAGTCTCGAGGTTGAATGATCCAATAGCTGGAAACACAAAATAAAAGACACCTGATGAGGAACAGCTGAGGGTTAGGAAAAAAATGTCTCTTTAAAAAAAGTGATTTGGTCAGTCTAAAAATCTTCGTTTATAGAAAGAAAACAAGAAAAGCAAAGATGCCATAAAAGATGACCTGGTAGGATACAACAAAAAGACTTGTGATTTAACTCAGGATTTTTAGTACCCGTGGGGGAAAAAAATGACACTAAGTAATCTAGAGGAACAAGCTAAGAAATGCCTTTTCAAAACTTCTTAACAATACTAAATCTTCAATTTAGACGACAGCATGAATGCAAGAGAAATTACTGGTAGGTGCCCTGTAATATGAGCAACTTTTATATTTCAGCACAATATCCTTCTTTTTCCTAACCAATGCTCCTGATATGCGGAACAAAGCTTACAAGTCAGAAGAACAATTATTCCTGTGTTGTAGGCACTGACCTCTCAGACCTCTACAGGGGTCACCGCTAGAGAGTAGTCATGATTTATTCTGCAGGAAAAACAAAACAAAACAGATTTCCTAGCAACCAGTATTATAGAAATTCCCACTCAAAATGGACACCACTCTATTCATTTTCATTTTTCAAAGAAAGGTGTCCAGGCTGTCACAGTGGCTCACACCTGCAATCCCAGCACTTTGAGGTGGATCGCACCACTGTACTCCAGCCTGGGTGGCAGAGTGAGACTCGGTTTCAAAAAAAAGAAAAAGAAAAAAAAAAGAATGGTGTCCAAACACTTGTTTTAAGTATCCACACTGCACTAAGCTCTAGACCAGGCACTAAGGATGCAAAACATGGGTAAAATACAAGACCCCCTCAGAAAGCTCACATGTGAGAAAACAGCGAGCCTCTATCCTGCTACAAAAAAATTACTAAAGAATATGATAATAATAGGGGAAGATATGAGCAAATACATTTTAAATGGGAAAGAAAAGAAGGAATGCCGATCAAAGTAGGGGGAAGAAGTCCATTCTTACTGATAATTTAAGAAAAGGCTGGGCGCGGTGGCTCATGCCTGTAATCCCAGCACTTTGGGAGGTCGAGGCGGGCAGATTACAAGGTCAAGAGATCAAGACCAACCTGGCCAACATGGCAAAACCCCGCCTCTACTAAAAATACAAAAATTAGCTGGGCGTGGTGGCACATGCCTGTAGTCCCAGCTACTCGGGAGGCTGAGGCAGAATTGCTTGAACCCGGGAGGCGGAGGTTACAGTGAGCCAAGATTGTGCCACTGCACTCCAGCCTGGTGCCTGGCGACAGAGTGAGATTCTGTCTCAAAAAAAAAGAGAAAAGTGATACCATTTCTCTGGCTTGTATCAGGTGAGATTCTGAAAGATAAAAATGCCTGCTGGTGTGTACCCCAAAATGAGCAGAGTTACATACTTGATAGAGTGCAAATTGGTACAATGGTTTTGGAAAACTTTGGAAATAAGTGTCAAGAGTTTTTAAATAGTTCGTTGTTTTTGGTCTATATGTTTCCGTTCCCAGGAAGTGGCTCACAGGAGAAGAAATCAATCATCAGGGTTAGGTTTGGGCCAAACTAAAACATCTGGATTTTATTCACAGGCCGCTGGAGGCCACTGCCAAGTTCTACATGAGGGTAATGATGGAAGAAAAGTGCTCCTAGTTAGCATCAAGGGAGCATGCAGGATGGCCTGGAAGGCTGAGAGTCTGAAGTCAAAGTGAACATTTCAGATGCTTTTATACTATAAAAGTATAGGGTAAGAAGTGAAGTGTTTATGAAAGGCTTGAAGCTCAAAGCCATTATTACACATATCAAAACTGATTAAGAATATTATTGTGGGTCAGGCGCAGCGGCTCACACTTGTAATCCCAGCACTTTGGGAGGTTGAGGCGGGCAGATCATGAGGTCAGAAGTTCGTGACCAATCTGGCTAACATAGTGAAACCCTGTCTCAACTAAAAATACAAAAAATTAGCCCAGTGTGGTGGTATGCACCTGTAATCCCAGCTACTCAGGAGGCTGAGACAAGAGAATTACTTGAACTCAGGAAGCGAAGGTTGCAGTAAGCAGAGATGGTACCTTGGCGTTCCAGCCTGGGAATCAGTGTGAGACTCCAACTCATAAATAAATTAATAAATAAATAATATTATCGTAAAGTTAGTGAAGTTGAAACAAACAGTTATTCTTTGGCATGGTGCAGGTCCTGGATGCACATTATGTGATGGCCTGTTGAAATTTTCCACATCTCAGGTGTTTGTTTTGGTTTTTACAGACTAAAGTTCTATGTTACTTTCCTTAAAATTATCCTATCAAACTAAATTTGCTACAACTCATGATGCAATAGAATTTCTGAGATAGTAGTTAAGTGACTGCTTTATTTTTTTAATGATAATAGTTCAACATAAACAAAAGTAGAAAGAATAAGTCTAATGAACTCCCACATAGCCATCACTCAGTTTCATGAACAGTTTTCTTCAGTCTACATCCTGACACTCCTCCAGTTATGCAAAAGCAAATCCTTAATCTTATTTTTCTTTTTTTTTGGACGGAGTCTTGCTCTGTCACTAGGCTGGAGTGCAGTGGCGTGATCTCAGCTCACTGCAACCTCCGCCTCCCAGGTTCAAGCGATTCTCCTGCCTCAGCCTCCTGAGTAGCTGGGACTACAGGTGTGCACTACCATGCCCACCTAATTTTTGTATTTTTAGTAGAGACGGGGTTTCAACACGCTGGCCAGGATGGTCTCGATCTCTTGACCTTGTGATCCGCCTGCCTCGGCCTCCCAAAGCGCTGGGATTAAAGACGTGGGCCACTGTGCCCGACCAACCATTTTTAAGTCACAAATATTTTCATATATATTTCTAGAAGAAAGAGATTCTTCAGATGTCTTTTAACACACTCTTTGAGCATTTGGCCTGAGCATGGATGCCACTTTATCATTGCAAATTATACTTTATAGAATATTAAATATAAAAGAAGATTTATCAGAGAGGTAGAAAAAGAACAAAAAAGACTGGTTCTGCTTCTCACCAGCAAAAGACTAAAACAAAATAAAACAAGAAGCTGTATATGAAACAGCCTATAAACAACCCATCTGTCCACAGCTCAGTGGAAACAGTGCACCATTTAAAAATGCTTCCTGTTATTTATTCCATAAAGTCTTTACTAGTATTTCTTCCATGCCTAAAATGCCCAAGCATTTAGCCAAACAACTAAAAAATTATGATAGAAACTGAGAGATCCAGAATTCAAATCATACATTCCTGTGTGCCTCTAGTTTTTGTTTTGTTTTTTTTTTGGCTTATGATTGTAAAGTAGAAAAACACCCAGGCAAATCTGGCACATGTCCAGATGCAATCTCTAACTGAAGGGAGGCCAAATCCATGGTGAAGAAAGCCCGCTCTCTGTGGTCAGACTGCACAGAAACTGAAAGACATGGAATGACAGCGTAGGGGTGGTTTTTTCACTCGGCAATGAGGAAATTCCAGGAGGTGCAAAGATGGCTCCTGTTTGTTTACTTAAAATTGCATTATGATGTAATAACTAAAGTGTGGATGATCTTTATAAGATACAGAAAAGACTAGAACAGGAGTAAGTCACCCAAATGCCCACCACTCAGGTCACCAGTGCTGAGAATTGGGTCACAGACCCTTCCAAATTTTTCATACACACAAACATATTTTGTGTCATGATTTGTGGACCTTATTTGGGCAAAACAGCAGTCGTGGCTGAGTTCAGGTGTTCAAATTCCTGCTCCTCCACTTATTAGGTATATGACTTCCTAGCTAGATTTCAGTTTCCTCATCTAAAAATGACATTATTAAAAGATTTATCACTTAAGTACTATGACTACCTACCTCAAAGATACTTGACATGTACATTAAATGTTTTGACGAGTGCCTTGTAATAAGAGCCATATACATGTTTGCTATTCTTAATTGCAGTGTTTGCTTACAGTGTTAACATTTTATCAATAAGAGTATTAATTAACAACACGGCTCATGTAATTAAAAGTCTCTATAAAACATAACTTTTCTTTTTTTTTTTTCCATCCACCTTTCCGTGTAAGGACATAAAGCATAATTTTTAATGGGTGTATAATTCCAACTTTGGGATGGACTTAATTTATTTAATAATCTCCAAAATGTTGGGCATTTGTGGTTTTTCCCCCAACAATTTTCACTATCATAATAGTGGGATCAACACTTTCGTGCCCACAACTTTTCTAATATTTGAATTATTTTCTTAGGATTAATTTTCAGGCGTAAAATACCATTTTGAAAGACTAGGAAGTAGTGATGGTTAATAAAGAATCAAAAAATGAAATAGGCCTTGATTACAACAGAAGCAGCAGTGAAGCAGAAATAAATTGTTATAAGAATCTTCAACCACGGGACCTCTGAATTTTAGTGCTTTTTACTCGGGTTCTCAAATTCAGGCAATTCTTCCTTAAACCATCAAATCCCAGAAAAACTGGGACAAAAAAGCCCCAGTTTTAGCATCAGTGGTGAAAATTCCTAAACATGGGAATTTCAAGAGCAAATAAGAAATGCAGCTATATGTGTAGGCAAGTGGGCATCAGGGACACGTCCTGTGTCAAACAACTCTACACTCTAAATCATAACAAAAATGCATCATCTCACAATGTGTCTGTCTAGTGACACTAAGGTATGCCTTTTGTTTCTAAGACATCGTGCACTTCACACTCTTATCTCTGGAGTCGGAACGTTTTCTGCGGCCACAACCCTTCAGGGTTATGGGTTCCATTCAGCTCTACCATCTGCTAATAAGGGACTAAGAGTATGAAATGTTGGAAGACAGCAGACTCTGCTCTGAGAGAAAATATAAACATACTTAGCACGTCTTCTAGAATATTCACAGAACCTGTCCACTCATAACACCTAAAAAAAAGGCCAAGTACTACAGAAAAAACAGGTTTCCTGCAAGGCAGTACGGAATACAGGAATAAAGGCTGCAGGGTCTGGGTGTTAGCTCCAGCTACGTGACCCTGGGCAAGTTACTTCAGCTCTGATCTTTTCTCCCAAGTTTATTAATTTTTTTTAATGGCCAGAAAAAAATCTGAAGCCAAGGTGGAGAGTGGGATACAATTCACGAGGCCTTACTTGCCTAAAATTATCCCCCAGTATCCACAGGAGATTGGTTCCAGGAACCCCACAGATACCTAAATCTACAGATGTTCAAGCCCCTTCTATAAACGGTGTAGAATTTCCATATAGCCTATACTCATCTTCTTGCTTACTTTAACTCATCTCTAGATTACCTGTAATACCTAAATACAATGTCAATGATATGCAAACAGTTGTATTATTTTTTCATTTGTATGATTTCTTATTGTTGTATTTTTAAAAATTTCTTCAAATATTTTCATTTCCTGGGCTGAATTCATAAATCTAGAACTCACGGATATGGAGGGCTTGTACTTGTCTTAAGGATCAAATAATATAATACAGGTAAAGGCACTTGATAAATTGTCAAGCCCTATAGAAGAATAAATTAATATTAAACCATTTTTTTCTAATTCTTTTATCAGTCATACAATCATTCAAAAGCTTAGTTTAGTATCCATAATGAAGATAACCTCAAACTAGAAATGTTAAATCTCGGTGATAGCAGCTATTCAAACCTGGGAAAGCATGATGGCAATAGTTATTAGTCTAAGATTCTTTTCGCTTTACTAACTGAAGTTAATTTCTTAGCATTATATTGTACATTTAAAAACATTTCACTGAAAGTGCTTTTGAGAATCTCAGATGCCTCCTCTTCTAAAAAGTGCTTCACGAGATAATACTTGGCCATGCTTGTCGTCCCACTAAAATATTCCTAGAAACAAATAATATACTTTGTGTACCTTATAAAATAATAGAAAAGAGAAAGGGGACTGGAGAAGAAAAATCAACACCATGTCTCTTTATTAAAAATGCACACTGCTCCATTTTATAAGTACGCTAGATATAGATGGTACAAAAGACTGAGTGAGGTTTATTTCATATACAAGATATCATCTAGAAATCTGTTTTTTGAACAAATTCCTATTATGCTACGGCATTTTCTAACTTGGGGAAGGGTGAATGAGGAGTCCTCTCCTGCCCCCCAAATTATGCCCCCCACCACGAAACATATTCATATTATCTGTCACATGAGCATGTTGAAAATGCACCATTACTTATGAGTGTTAGTTTATTTTACATGAAAATGTCAGACCGCAGTCCTTTAGAGAACACTCAGTACTGTTGTGGGGGTTATTTAGGTTTTCATTTGCTGGAACAGCCACAGGTCTGGAGTAATATCGCCTTTGGCAGAACATCCTGAACTGCATTTAATAGGAGTTATATTCTCACTTCTCAGCTGGAAGATTACATGAGCAAGATCCGAAGGAACTGAAAAGGTTGTCCTTTACCAAGCCTATCTTATACCGGTAAAACCTAAGTGGAACAAGGCAATCGGTTCCAAAGAGACTGAGTTTGCCCTTTGCTTAAGCTCGTGGTAACAGTAATGGCTGGCTGGGGGCGTCTCTGTGTTTCTGACAGCAGGTTACTAATGTTGTCAACTTAAGCCTGCTCAGCCCATAATTTCACTTTTAAGATGGGCAGCGTTTTGCTTCGTGTTTCTAAGATAGGCTAGTAAACTGTGTACATTTAAAAATCCTTCTGTACTACAAATGAAACCTAAATGGAAGGTCTTTGGAACCGGAAATTGTAATCCAGTATAAAATGTGATTGGCATTAAAGCCGAATGCAGCTAGGGACCATCCACCTTAATTGTTCTTTTATTTGGATAATTATAATCAGGTTTCAGCCTGGTCATCAATCTGTCCTGAAACTCTGAGAGTGGAGAGATAATATGATGCTGTATGAATGCCGACTGTCATTTTTATATATTAGACATCTATGGACTATTTGCGGAAATACACTAATGAAATCCCCCAAGAATAAACCCAATCTATGGGTTTATAGGTTTTACAATATGGCTTCAAAATGAACATTTACAAGGGGAAAGCAGTCAGTTGTATTTGCAGAGATAATACATGACAAAACATACACATGAGCTGATCATCATAATCATGCCCTTGTCCAGCTCTCCAGACAGAACCAGAAGAAAGCAGAAAGCCTATTCATTACGCTCACATAACACACATAAAACAAGAAATAAAGACAACAGGATAAAATACCAAATGAGAAAAGCAGCAAAAAGTGAGCTCAGAAAAATTGCCAGTATTCAAACACAATAAGAATGTTTCTATAAACCTGATTGTGAGCAGCATTTCTAAAGCCCCTTCTGACCTGCTTTCATCCTCCAGAGTGCTATTTTCATTAGTCACCAAGTTGCTTCAAATGCATGCTCCCAGAGCCGGAAACTAATTTCCTTTCTCCTACACACGAACACAAAATCCTTACAATCTTGGTAATAGAAAGATATCATTTTTCCCGAGGTCCTGGCTCCTACCATCTCTTCTCTTTTTGACCAAGGGGTGCCCATGTGTCCTCCCCTGCTTCTCTCTAGCTCAGCTGTGCTCCTCACCTGCTCAAAATGCCAACCAAGTTAGTCCCTTGCTCTGCCAGTTTTTCATTGGCTTCCCAAGAAACGTCCAGAGCTGATGGCCTTCCAGGCTCTTTGCTGTCTAGCTTGAGCCCTGGGGAGGCTTTCTCTCTGGTCCTTGAGCATTACTCATGCTATTCCTAGCAGCTGAGAATCTCCTCTGCTCAGCCTATAATTCCTACCCAAGTTAACGTCAGCTGAATCCGGTCTTCTCCCAGAGAGCCTTTCTTGACCCCCCCAAACCTGGGTCTGATCCTCATCACATGGTCTCAAAGAAATCAATGTCCCTTTCTTTCACTAGACTTCACACATGTTGAATCATATATCCACTGGCACATTTACATGGTAAACATCTATTCCCAAAACAGACTGTGATGTCCACAAAGACCAAGACTACACAGGTATGTTCTAATCAGGGCAGGCTCAGTGCCTAGCAGAGTGTCTGGCATACAGTTGGCTACAAGAAATATCTGATAAATGAATACGGACGGAGGCTAGATTATACTACATATGTGTAAGCTAGATGGGCCGAGCCAGTAATACTCTACTTTTACTGAGAATGCAGGATGGTACATGATCTCCTATACTGGCGTAATGTCTAACTGCTGTATTTGTATCCCAGGGAACCTTGTAAGTTCCCAGCAAGCCTGCATCCATACCAAGTCACAAAAATCTCCTTGTAGACATCCTTCCTTTGCCTCACTGAAAGCCACACAGGGGATATAGCTTTGACATTCTCTGTAAGTGATAGCATCACTGCCTAAAAGGGTTCCCTCTGACACCAAGAATGTCTGCTTAACAACTGGTGATGGTACGCCATACCCTCGCTTCGCTTTATGATCCAAGAATTTTTAAATGAAGCTTTTATAACAAGGATGTAATGGAAGGCATGGTACTTTGTTGGGTCTATCTGGGCTGATTTTACATGTTTGCCCGACAGAAAACCCCGTGTGACATTTCATCATTTATAAAGCCAGAGAGGAGATTATGATGTTGGTGCTCTGGAAGATAAAGGCACAGAAGGTAGATTACCATTCTGCACGGCACAGTCGGCCTGTGGATACAACTGCTCCTTTGCGGCAGGTCACAGCCTTCCTGATGTGGGAATGTCTGCAAGTGCCTATTGGCAGAACACAGCCAGGCATGAGCAGAACTGCTTCTGGGCTTCCAAAAAGGTCCAGTAGCAGCTGAAGGGTCCATCAGCCTCCCGAGCCTCCCCAGTCTCATAAGACGAGCATCTTTCCTGGCCCAGTGCAGAAATAAATTCTCGGCACAGGCCCTGGATAGCCTCAGTGGGGATGCTGGACTGGAAGAGGCCTGGCTCTGATACTGAGCAATTCAGCAGGTGCTGCCAGTGCCTGGAACATCCTAGCACAGAATATCCAACATCTTTTACTGAAGCAATGGGAACAGGGGAGCTGCATGGCAATAACTGTCAAAACCCAATTTGTACGGGCTCAAAGTGAGCTTCCATAGATAGTCAACTAAATGCTTGGAGGCAGATAGTGGGAAGCACAAAGCTCTCACAACCACAGCACCGTCCGAATTTCAGGAGAGAGCAACCTGCAGGAGAAGTGCTTCCAAAGTATAAGATCTCCCCTGAAAAAAGACTTTCCCTCAAAGTCCTAATTGCCTTAGGTCCTAAATACTCTCACCAGGGCACCTGCACCAAGGGATGATCAGAAACATACCGGAGTGGCTGACCCTACGCTACACCCACACTCCTTGGATGAAAAAGGGGAATAGGGAGTTTATAGGAGGGTAGGAGGCAGCCTAACGTTGAGGTTGAGAAGAGGCAAAGAGCCTCCAGAGTAAGAAAGACAGGCTTTCAAATCCTACCATTTTCTGGTTGAGTGGCTTTGGGCAAATCATTGAATATCTCTGTTCCTTGGTTTCATTTGTCAATTGGGGATAGAAGTTCCTACTTTACAGGTTTGAGGTATCAAAGCAGATAATGGATGTGAGAACTGGCACACAAAAACAACATTTTCTTCCTGAATATTAGCGGTAATATGAAAAGCAGGAGGAAAAGGAAGAGAGAAGGTAAGGACTTGCCCTTCCTGTCTCACCAGAGGTGGGAATTTGCAGCAAAACTGATTTATTCCAAAGTGCTTGGGAAAAAGCTGTCTCTCTCCCTCCAACTCTCTACCCCCAGGTACCTCTCTCCAACGTACGGATAGGTCCCTCTCAGGAAAAGCAAGGCAGGGCCACTCACAGGAAAAGCAAGCTCAGCCCTTTCCTCTAGTGCTATCTTCCCAGGCACCAGCCAGAGGGGATGATCTTACTTCCAGCCTCTAGTACATGCAGGTCCAGGGGCCAATCCTGCTGCTAATCCCTTATACTTAAATTGATGGGCCAGACGAGCCTTGCTCCATGTTCCATGTACTCATCTCCAAGGGAAGGAGCATGAAGACGCATACTGTCCTCTGGTGTCAGTCATATCCTCCAGTCCACCTCATCATGAGCAAATCTCATAACCTGGGTTTCTTTTGGCTCTAACGAGGTGGGACAAATGGTCATGCTCCCCTCCACCTGTGAGCTTACTACTACTTTTTATAATAAACCAAGGTGGGGGAACCAACAGACAAGAGCATTTCTGATCACTTGGCTTCCTGCTGTTCACTATGAAATGAGAAGAGAATTCAAGGTGGTCTGCTGGGACTCTGAGAAGTGGAGGGTGGGAGGATCATGAATCTCAGGAGTTAAGAATATGCTCTTTAAGAAAACTTGAGTCCCCAGAGTACGGCCTAAATGAGTCATCAACTGACTAAGCAGTGGGCTGGCACAACAGGATCTGGGGTGGAGGGCAATTCAGGGGACCCATGCGAGCCCTGATGAGCTCTGCTAGTTCTCAACCTGTGTGCACTATTTAGAATCACGCAAGCAGCTATTAAAAATACTGATGTTTGGTCGGGCACAGTGGCTCACACTTGTAATCCCAACACTTTGAGAGGCCAAGGCGGGCGGATCACGAGGTCAGGAGTTCGAGATCAGCCTGGCTAAAACAGTGAAACGCTGTCTCTACTAAAAATACAAAAATTAGCTGGGCATGGTGCCATGCACCTGTAGTCCCAGCTATTCAGGTGGCTGAAGCGGGAGAATCACTTAAACCCGGAAGGTGAAGGCTGCAGTGAGCCAAGATCATGCCACTGCACTCCAGCCTGGGAAACACAGCCAGACTCTGTCTCCAAAAAAAAAAAAAAAAAACAAATACTGATGCTCAGGCCATCTCCTAATCCCAGAGGTGGAACCTGAGCATCAGCATTATTTAAAGCTTGCTCAGTGGTTCCAGTGTGAAGCCATGATTGATGAAAGGTGTTGTGTTCTACACTTTCTCAGCCCACTGGGTTTGGAGAGGGAGAAACAAAAAATAACACATCGCAAACCTGTTAGGTGAGAATGCCTTTCCTCCCTCACACATGCAGGTTAACGACTCTTCCCTCTCCACAACTGTTGTACCTGGTAACTCATGTTTATCACTACACACGGGACAGGCAGATGCTGGTGTTTAAATTAGAATGAGAGCTGATATTTACTGGGGACTTACTATCTACCCATCACATGTCAATTTCACCTGTATTAACTAATACAAACCTCACAATGATATTCCAAGGTAGGTCTCTTATTACTGGTCCTATTTTCCAAATGAGGAAACTAAGGCACAGAAAGGTTAAGTGGACTTGACTGAATTTTACTCCTGTTAATGGGCAGAACTGAGATTTAATTGAGCAATCTGCATTTAGAGTCCATTTTCTTCATCAAACTGACTCTCAAGTAATCTGTCTTATTTTCATTCATTATCTCTGTGTGATAAGCTTCGAGGATATTAACCCCAAACAAGCGAAGGTCCTTGTCTTTTTTTTTTTTTTTTTTTTTTTAAAGACAGAGTCTTGCTCTGTTGCTTGGGCTGGAGTGCAGTGGCACAATCTCGGCTCACCAAAACCTCTGCCTCCCAGGTTCAAGCGATTCTCCTGCCTCAGCCTCCTGAGTAGCTGGGATTACAGGTGCCTGCCACCACACCCAGCTAAATTTTGTACTTTTAGTAGAGATGGGGTTTCACCATGTTGGCCAGGCTGGTCACAAACTCCTGACCTCAGGTGATCTACCTGCCTCGGCCTCCCAAAGTGCTGGGATTACAGGCGTGAGCCACTGTGCCAGGCCAGTCCTTGTCTTAAGGAGTTTATAGAGAGCAAGAGAGTGTGTGTCTGTGTGTACGTGTAGGAGGTAACATCCCTAATGATAGGGACCATGTTTTATTCAATTCTCTGAACTATGGGACAGCATAGTGATTCCACAACATTGCAAAGGAAATGAACAAAGAAGGCAAAAGAAGGGATACAAGAAAGAAGGCGGGCAGGGTGGTGTATGGGGTGATTTCATCCCTTCAGACCAGGGGAACTCAAGAGTCAAAACCGCCCCATATAGAAGAGAATGACATCTCCTACTCAACTCCCACCTCCCCTCTACTGCAAACACCAGGACTAATGAAATAAATTGCCAGAACAGGTAATAATTCACATGCCCTAGAATTCTAAAATCTCCAACGATCACATCCTTAGTGCTGGCATTGTCTCTAACCAAGTAGATACTAATAAGGAAGTTCACAGGAAAGGATGCATCTCCAGCACAGATAGGGCCACATAAAGGATCCCCGTTTTATGACTTCGGCCCTGGAGGGGAACTCACTACTAGGAATTAAGCAGTTCCTTGGGGCCCACAGGAAAATCTTATCAGGCCCTTTCACCTTCTAATGGCCTCACCACCATCTGGAGGCATCTGGGTCCATATCAAGCTTGTCTCTCTTTCAGCTGACTTGGCTGCTCCAATTAAATATCTATTTATGTCACTCTTTAAAGTAGTAAGAGACATGCAGATGCTCCTTGAGGAAATCTGAATTTGGTTACCTCCTCCTGAATTACTGAGTTATGGCACCAATAACAACCACTTAAGACTTTGTCTCACAGCCAACTGCAATCAGATCTGAAGCACTCTCGACCAAAACACAAGCAGGCTAGGAAGATGTGTAAATCTGACATATTGAAGCAATATGTTTCAGTGTATATGTCCTGGGACAGACTTTAGGGTAGGGGGAAGTAATGGTTCAAAGTATTCCCTTTTATTTTGGCATTTCAACACTCGTCACTGCTAATGATCATCATCAACAAACATTATTACTTAAACTATTTTTATCATCAAAATGTCTTTTGGGTCAAAGACCTCTCCACAGTACTTTCATTGACATTATCTCATTTGAAGTTCACAGCAAATCAATCAGATATTGGTATTTCCATTTTATGGACAAAGGGACTGAAGTGGACAGAGATTAAATAGATTTGTCCAAAGGCACAAGACAGTAAATGACAAGTTTGAATTTATACACAGACGCCACACTCCAAAACCTTAGACATTGATTTCAGAATCAAAGGGACTCTTAGCATCTGGGGAAAGTTCTAGAATCAGAATGTCCTTCTCAGAGGACTGTCACAAGCATGAAATGGGAAAATGCACATAGAATGCCTGGCAGAGTTATCAGAGGAGCTGACACATGAACAGAGTCCATAAATATCACCTATTGTTATTTTTACTACTGTTAATATTTAAAGAGAATCAGACACTGAAAGTCTCTTTTGAGAGGACTTGGGATTTTACCTGTCTGACCTGTTTTAGTGGGATGAGGCCATTTTTCACCTATAAAATTCAAAATAGAGAGAAACCATAAAACTTTGGTCTGACAGCCATAAAAAGGCAGCAGGGGAGCAGTCTGAGCTACTAAGTTCAGATATGATGCTAAACATTCATCTCTTTTCCTAAAAGATTTAGGAATTGGCTTTGTGTTAGCTACTTGCATTTCTGAAGCATCTGGCACTAAACACTATAATCGGTTCAGTTTTTTTTTTTTTTTTTTTTTTTTTAAAAAAAAACTAAAACTAGTGTCTGGCAGCCACCTTTGAAGAGTGCCTAAAAATAGAAGTAATTCACTGAAATCTCATTAGAATGGTGTTCAGGGATGCCAGGGAATACGTTGCAGTGTTGAGTAAGATCTCAGCAATATGGATGGAGAAGTCCCTGGAAGTGAATGATCAAAGAGTCAGAAGTGAGTATTGTTTCAGATACAGAACATTTTATTTTATAATATGTAGGGCAAACCAATTAGCAGTAGTGTAACTTTAGAAGTATCTCTCACCAAATCCATTTGTGTGAACACGTAAGGTCCTCTGTTATAATCAAAGGGCTACATTAAATGAATAACACATAAAATGGTTGACAATGCCCAGTTGATATCTGGAGTACGCAACTCCTCCCATTGCAATTTTATTTATAGTCCTGATGTGTCTAATTAAATGCCTTCTTAAAAATGCATAAGTAATTCTTGGCTTACATCAACTTTGGACAAATCCAAATTCTAAATAAGCAAGACCTAAATTAGTTAGCTCTCTTATTTCATTTTTATAAGCTACCTAGGAATTTGTACACACACAAAAATCATTTAACTTAATACACACTCAGAGAACAAAATGAGCTAAGAAAAATAGAATCTGCTGTACCAGTGAGTCCGCGTGAGTCAATGCATAGGTATGCTCAAAGCTCCCAACAGACCCCAAATGGGGATTTGATGCTAAAAATTTTCTCAGAAGACACCTGTACAATCATAATAAAGAGATGATATGAGCACCAACTACTGTGTCTTTTACTGTATCACATTGAGATTCTGACCTATGGCAAGTTAAAAGGCAGGAAGGATAAAATATTTCTATCATGGACATTCTTGCAATAGACTGTTTCCTAATCCTTTGCAAACCACTGGAGCTGCATTCTTGAAAAATATCACAATTTGCAAAACAGTGTTACCGAGATCAAGATGTTAACAGGAAAAGAGGAACATGGGGAAAATCATGAAAAGTCTCACATGGATAAATAAAATTAAGTTTCTTCCAAGTTTGCTATTACATCACGTAAAACTGGTTGAATGTATTTCCATAAAATCAGAAAGATCTGTGCAGACTGGTCTGTCTTAAAATATAATCTACGTGATGTACATGACATCTGCTTTGGGAATGTGGGTCACAGGGACACTGAAGAGACAGGCAGGCATTATCCAGAAAAGACAAAGAACAAAAGTTCTGGTCTTCGGATGGGATCAGACACATCATACAGGTTAAGATGCTGCAGACAGAGAAAACAAACAGCAGCTTCAGTGTAAACCCTGAACAAAATCTTAAGAGAATCAAAAAGCTGTTCTCAAACGGGCACAGGTAAGTAGCATCTGGATGGAGACAGCTAAAAAAACAGGATAGTAATTCTAGCCCTTGATGCCTAGATGGCCAGATAGCAAAACGATTTCACAAGAGACAATAATAACCCTCTAAAATAAGCCGGCATTAATCATTTTAAAATCCTGCCATGGGCTGGGCATGGAGGCTCATGCCTATAATCCCAGCACTTTGGGAGGCCCAGGCGGGTGGATCACCTGAGGTCAGGAGTTCGAGACCAGCCTGGCTGACATGGTGAAACCCCGTTTCTACTAAAAAAAAAAAAATACAAAAAAATAGCCTGGCATGGTGGCACATGCCTGTAATCCCAGCTACCTGGGAGGCTGAGGCAGAATTGCTTGAACCCGGGAGGCGGAGGTTGCAGTGAGCCAAGATCGTGCCATTGCACTCCAGCTTGGGCAACAAGAGCGAAACTCTGTCTAAAAAAAAAAAAAAAAAAAAAAAAAAATCCTGCCCTGGGAAAATCCTTCTACAATGCTAAGGAAATTGTGTAGTACTGTGATTTGCAGAAGCAGGTTTTCCTACAATCTCAGCAAGAGAGTTTCATTGATCTTCTTATAAGTTTTTTAAACTAGCTCTCGCTAATTTCAAGTTCAAAAGCATTTGTACATGCTCTTACCTTCATACCTCTGTTTACTTTTCTACATCTAAGTCAATGTTCTATTAAATTGGTGCTTGTTTTGAAAATTACTGCAGTGTCTGAAAACAAATACCCATGTGGGTGCTTTAATTTAATGCGGAAGAGGTGAGCCTAGGGTATGTAGGAATAGGGCAGATTTAAATATTTTGGCATGCAAGTTGTGTATCTTATGTTGGAATCCCAGTTGTCCAAATCTTGGTTGGCCAGGGACTACTGGAGTTCTTAGGGCTGGGATTATTAGTTGTTTTATGGCTTTCAGCCTGCAGAAAATAACCAAAACAGCCCTAACTGACCCCCTCTACTGAAATGAAGATATTCTGGTGTCTTCAGTCACTTAGTTAGCTGATGACCATAAAGCTGAATTTCTTGACCTCAGCCAGCACCAACATTTTGGGCTGCCAAACGTTGGCTGTGATGGACTCTCCCGTGCATTGCAGGATGTTCAGCAGCATCCCTGGGCACTATCCGTGAGATGCCAGTAGTGCCTCTGGCCTGACACACCTAAAGTGTTTCCATACATGGACACATTGCCCGTGGGGAAAAACCCCCCATTCCCTCTCTCCCCGCATCAGAACCACTGCCATTAAAAAATTAATACATTCAATTCAAAGTTCAAATCTTTACCCCATTCACTCATACTATGCTTACATAACCACACCATTCATTCTATACTCTTTATAGCCTTTTTATGAAACGGAGGACATTAAAGAAAAAAGGTGTCATCAAATCTATAAAACAATTACGGATACAGAGCCTAAGAGAATTTATGATCAAAGGTTTAAACCATGGACAAAAAGAAGAAGAATATAATTTTAAGTTACAAGAAAATACCTCTTCAGCTATCAGCAAAACTGAGAGGCCTGAAAGCAATCACATACACATGACAATAACTGGGACCAATAATGTACACTTCTCCCTCTATCCTGTTCAACAGAAAACCCAACTTTTCCTATTCAGTTCTTCACTGAGAGCCTAGACCCTGGAGACTTATTGGTCTGTGATATTTTGAGTAATTTATACTGAAAAAAGCTCCATGCCTCAGTTTCCACATCTATAAAATGGAGGTAATAATACTTTGAGGGGCCCCAGTGAAGATTAAATAAGATATTGTACAGTAGTTGCCATCAGGGTTTTACATGAGTTAAACCCCCAGCAGATGTTAACTTTTATTAGTAGTGTTTGTATTCTATTTAGAAACATCTTGTCAATTAATTTATCTGGGGAAGGAGAGAGAGGTAAGGAGGCTTGTGAATATAATGTGGGTTAATTCGGGAGCTCTCACATGAAATCTAATCAGCTAAAGCATCCTACTAGGTCATATTCCAGGAAGACCAAATTCAGAAAAAAAAAAAAAGCTTCTGGATTGGGAGTTACACAATTCAAATTCTTGACTTGACAGACTGCAAGGAGCTAGGGGACTATGGTCAGTCACTTAACCTTTCAGAGGGCCAGGCCTGTCACCTGTCATTTTAGGGAGGTTACTGCAGAGTGCCTAGGATCTCCTTTGAGTTTATGAAAATCAGATTCTGTGACTTATATTAAAACTAATGGCCAAAACAATTTTAAACTATCATTCGATGATGTACAAAAGCAAAGTACTTGGTGATGTCCTTGAAGTGCAACGATTTAATTAAAATAGATTTTCACATGGTCACATTCAAAGAACTCAAAGTCTCTTAATTATGTAATGCTTCGCCAATAATTAAATAGTCCTCCGTAATGTCCACTAAAAGGAAATTTGAATTAAAGGCCATTTGCAGACAAGAGATGTGCCGAAAACACCTGATAGGCTATAAATTCAATGTTGTACATCCGCGAATCTATTCCAAAATTGCAACTGAACATCAAGAATGACTCTGGCTTTCACTTAATGGTAAGTCCTATGAAATCAATTAGCTGTTAAAATAGTCTAATTGGAACATATGTATTTTAATTTTTGTGTGTATATTTTAAAAAGTCTTCTTAATCAACCCAAAACATTCTGAAATTGCAAGTCTAGGTAATGTAGTGAAAAAATTGAACTTATATCTGGATAAAACCAAGGATGTGGAAAATGTCAGAAGGATGATATTTAAACAGCGGCAACCGGAAAGGAATAAATTAGGAATTATATTAGTTTACTGCAATTATCCTGTAAAGCAGTCTAAGAAGGAAGTTTTAAATAATCCACCACCATTCTCCAACACAAACTCATATTTTCTCAGACCCAAAAATAGTTATTGGGTTTTTTTGGGGGTTGGAGGTGGGGGTGGGAGTTTGGCAGATGGGTAAAATTTACTACTTTATTCCTTCTCTCCCTCTCTCTCTCTCTCTCTCTCTCCCCCCAGAGTTATAGGACCTTGTTTTACACTGCCATCAGAACCATGAAAAGAAAAAAAAAATTAAAACTATCTGTAACATGATAGAAAATTTATTCTTCATCAAAAAAAAAAAAAAAAACAAAGACTCTTTGGGGATAGTTAAAAAGAATTAAAAGATCAATTTAGGTCACCATGAACAAAAGGAATGAATTATACTTTAATAGTGGCATTCTTCTTAGTACTAGAATAGAAGAAAAATGGAGAAAGAGGAGTCCAATTCTAAAATTTACAACTAGGAACTTCATACTCTCAAAATGAAATATTTATCATTTTAAAAATATACACAAGATATAGTTCTTTTATTATTCTCTTGAGATTATCTGCCTCACTTGATCTGTCTTCCCCTATCTCCCAATGATAAAACGAAGCTACTTTTGAAAAAAGAATTGTAAGGCCCTTCTGAAAACTTACTGTCCCTCAATTACATTGAGGGCAAGATATAATTCTGAGGATATCTCATGATTTCCACAGAGCATGGCGCAGAGAAGGTGCTTAATAAACACTGCAGAGTGAACAAATGAGTTAGCAAATGAATGCAAGAATGAATAAATAAGCAAGAAAATCTGTTTGCACAGAAAATCTAAAGGAGAAAGGGGAAAAAGAGGCAGAAAAACATAGATACGTAAAGAATAGCAAGAGCAAGAAAAAGTAAACAGATGCACTGAAACACACAGAAACTAGCTCATCAACTATCACAGAAAGAGCCTAAAAAAAATGCAAGAAAGAGGCAGAGACAACCAGAAAGAAAATTAGCAAAATAATCCAAAAACCCTTTTCACTCATCACCTACTGAGATAAAACCATTTTGGTGGGAAACCTTATAAAAGATACATCCAGATATTCTTTACAGTAAAACACTCCTTTAAGGCCTCTGAATGCACTACAGAATGGAGTGTTAACACGTTAGACCCAATCGAGCCCCAGGTAACAGAGTTACCATCTGCCATGAATCACCACACAGTCTTCCCATTCAATGTTTTTGACCATCTCAAGAAACTCACACGTCCTATATAAACAACATTTTTTGGGGTGAAGCTTACTCAGCCATTAGATAAATGCTTTTCAAAAACCCAAATAATTAATGATGTGATAAAACACAGAGGTTTCCTTTAGCTCAACCTACTTAGTGTATATTTCCTGAACAATAACTGAGGTCAAGCACTGCTGTGAGGGCTAGGGAAAGGTGGGTGGGTGCGTGGGATACAAAAAGAAGAGGAACAAGACACAGACTTCAACTTCAAAGAGTTTATACTCTAGTAGTCTCAGGTGCTACACCCCTAGTGCCTATTTTTCATAATTTGTAGCTGATAAGCAATCAGGCTCTACCTTTCCAATCTAGACAATGGAGCCTAAATGTGTTTCCATGAAATTCAGTTAAGTATTTACACAATCAAGCCACAGTGTTAGCCGTGTGCAAGAGACATAATGATGAATAAAGACTCTCAGGCCTCAGTGATCTCACGGTATTAAGGCAGAAGAAAGCAAGTAAAATAACAGCTTTAATACGAGATGGAATGCTACAAGTCACAGGGGGTCAAAGGAAGGACAGATCATATCTGCCTATGGTGGGGAAGGAGGGGGAAGGTGAAATGCAGGGAAGTGGAGAAAAAGGCTTCCTCGCCAGCCCTGGATGGATGAGTCATCAAGAACTCCTCCTGCCTTCTCAATGTCTATAAATAATCCCAGGTGCTGCATTTCATTTAATTACTAAGACTCTCCAGATGGAGAAAAATAATTAAGCAGTCTGTAACACCGACATGATATAAAGAATGGGTTAGCAACTTGCAAAACATTTGAGTTCTGAAGTTTCTTTTCAACTCTGAAAGAAGGGCAGAAATGAAAAGAGGGCAAATGACTCTAGAGACCTGAGGGAAAAACCAAAGGACTGCAGTCACATTCTGGGTAGAATTTAAATAAAAATGAAGAAACACTGGTACAAAGGAAGGCAGCTCAACTGTCCCAGTAGAAGCAGAACATTAAATGAGGAAACCACAATAGAGTTGGTGAAGACAGTTTGTCAATAAGAAACACTTTAAGAATGATGAATAAATCAAATGCAATTCACTTATTTCTCAAATGTATTAAGAAATATACCTATTGACTAGATCTCTGGATACAGGCATGAAAATAATTTTGTATCTTTGTTTCTGATGCAATGATCCAGAACTGACCACACAGCCAAAAAGGAAGCTGGAAACAATGCCACATGAGAAACATTTCTAAATGTGGACAATCTTGAAGAATCATGCATTTATAATTCCAAAGTTCAATGGAACTAATGCAATATAAATGAAATTTCAAGCATTTATATGACAATGGCAACTGGGTAATGAAATGAATGAGATGGTCCCTCAAGATAACAAATTCAATAAAAATGTACTTCATGAAAAAACACAATCAAGGCTAAAGAACAGGGATACCAAACTTCTATAAGCATCTGACTGAAATCCATTATGAAGGTTGCATGGTTAGAAGACACTTTGGTCCTGATGGGACAGTAGATGAAAGCATTTAATGATGAAGAAATAGATGGAAGCCAAGGAAGAAACACCAGAGCCCAATTCTGAGGGTGATGATAAAAGATTCTTGGATTCAAAAGAATAGGATTAAAGATAAGGTCATTCTGAGTATTAGGCACTCTCTCTTCTATCAACTTAAAAAGAAACCAATGAAATTGTTGTGTGAATTATAGTTTTTTAATTTTTATTTTTTTAAATTATTCTTTAAGTTCTGGGGTACATGTGCAGAACACACAGGTTTGTTACATAGGTATACACGTGCCATGGTGGTTTGTTTCATCTATCACCTCAACATCTACATTAGATATTTCTCCTAATGCTATCCTTCCTCTAACCCCCCACCCCCAACCCCTGACAGGCCCCAGGTGTGTGATGCTCCCCTCCCTCTCTCCATGTGTTCTCATTGTTCAACACCCACTTACGAGTGAGAACATGTGGTGTTTGGTTTTCTGTTCTTGTGTCAGTTTGCTGAGAATGATGGTTTCCAGCTTTATCCATGTCCCTGCAAAGGACATGAACTCATCCTTTTTATGGCTGCATAGTATTCCATGGTATCTATGTGCCACATTTTCTGTATCCAGTCTATCATTGAGGGGCATTGGGGTTGGTTCCAAGTCTTTGCTATTGTGAACAGTGCCACAATAAACATATGTGTGCATGTGTCTTTATAACAGAATGATTTATAATCCTTTGGGTATATACCCAGTAATGGGATTGCTGGGTCAAATGGTATTACTATTTCTAGATCCTTAAGGAATCACCACACTGTCTTCCACAATGGTTGAACTAATTTATATTCCCACCAACAGTGTAAAAGCATTCCTATTTCTCCACATCTTCTCCAGCATCTATTGTCTCCTGATTTTTTAATGATCGCCGTTCTAAGTGGTGTGAGACATTTATGCAGCCAACAAAGGTAAAAAAAAAAAAAGCCATCATCACTGGTCATTAGAGAATTACAGTTTATTAAAAGCAAGATAGTCTTCCACACATTGCCTCATCATTCCACTGATTCCATTTCATGTAAACAAATGGGTTTTTATATTTATTTGTTTCACCAGATAACCCACATAGGGTGTTATCAGAATAATACAGTATTCTGAAACAGCATTTTAGGTTGGTGCAAAAGTAATTGCAGTTTTTGCCTTCAAAACTAATGGCAAAAACCGCAATTACTATCGCACCAACCAAATAACTTCTCCTATTTTATATTTTTACAGGCATTCAAATTAGGTTAACAACAGAGAACAGGAGAAGTTATACTTTAACGAATGGAAAGTAATTATTTTAGTTTTTGTACTTACATAAATTAAACAAGTATTTATTCTCGAGTGGTTTAACAACAAATTCCTCCAACCCCTAACTTCACTCTTACCTATTCCTCTATGCTTTCCATAGGGAACAAGCCCAAAGTCTAGATCTGTATGAACCAGAAAAAGGTGATCCTTCCTCCAGACACATTACTACCATGTGTTGGAAAGTTGTAATAAATATTCCACTTACCAGCAGCTACAAAGGGAATGCACCTTCCAGAGCTGTGTGGGCCAAGATGCAGCTGCCCTGATTCACTGTCTTCCACACACAGAGGTGGTGCTTCCTTCCTTCACTGTGCTCAAGGGCAGACCTGGCTCACCATCTTTCAGCACTGAGACTGACCCTCAACTCTGTCTGTTACCAAAATATATCAGCTGCCATTCAGAGTTACTGAGGTCCACGCCAGGCATCATGATCTGAAGATCACATTGACGTGAACACATGAATAAGCCCGCATGACCATTTTTGTTTCAATGGAAATGCACACTCCCTCCAAAACAGCCACGAGGCAGATCTCAATTACTGCAACATCATCAAGACATTTTCTGTAAAACCTTCCATATTTAACTGAAGGAAAGAATTATAAACACTGTGTGGGTTCAACAAATCATTCCTCTGAGCCGCAATAGGGCAAAGTGCAAGTAACCTCTAGTTTAGGCCAAGGTATGGATTCATTTGTGCCTATTTTGGTGCTTTTTGGGGGGCAACATACAAACTTCCTCATATCCAAGCAGAGAAAAGGCAAAGAGAAAGTCAAAATTACCAGGAATAACAGGCACACATTGAGAACAAAAAATGAAGCAGAGATAGTGAAAAATTGAAGCAGTAAAAAAATTATTCCAGTGTATGTAGTAAATCCACATCCGGACTACTGGTATTTCCACGGAACTTGTCCTTGCCTAGGCCTGGGCTTTTGGGTCATTCTCTTTGTGTCACTCTGGATAATGAATATGTGTTTTTATAAGCATCAAGTCAGAGTATAGCCTTTTTTACAAGTAGAGGAGTTCAACTCTTCTTAGTCATTATTTGTGGGACCATGGCAATGCGGTTGTAGTGCACAGGAAAAGATTGTGTTTATGACATTTAACATAGCAACTAGTACCATTCCTGGCACAGAATAGATGTCAAATACATGGATGACAAACCCTTCTTCAATACCAAAATGTAAGATGCCAGGTTTGAATTTGGAAATATATACCGAGATTCCTCTATTTTGAGAAGAAATATCAAACTCTCAAATTTATCATTCTTACAGAAGGATTCAAAACGCAAAAATATCAAAAAATGAGATCTAACTAGAATGCCAAATTTGAATAACAATATTTTTTTTCTTTGCAATGGACAACATAGTGAAAATTCAACTGTATAAAATGCACGCATGCTTACAAGCAAGACAAAGGGGTGGGGCACAGTGGCTGACACCTGTAATCCCAGCACTTCAGAAGGCTGAGGCAAGATCACTTCAGCCCAGGAGTTCTAGATCAGGCTGGGCAACAAAGCAAGACATTGTCTCTACAAAAAAAAAAATAATAATAAATAAGAAAATTAGCCAGGCGTGGTGGCTTGCACCTGTAGTTCCAGCTACTCGGGAGGCTGTGGCAGGAGCATCCCCTTGAGCCCAGGAGTTGGAGGTCACAGTAAGCCATAATTGCACCAGTACACTTCGGCCTGATCAACCGGAAGACTTGTCTCTAAATAAGTAAATAAGACAAAGGAAGCAGCTTAATACAGCTGCTATCTACGTAAAATTATGTTCTATTTTTTTTTTATCATCTGACCTCTAATTTGTGTCCATAGGATAGCAAGCCAAATTGAGAAAAGGACCTAACAAATGAAATGCACATTTAATGTCTTTGTATGCGAACCAGCAGTCGTGTCCTCGAAATACTTTAAAAATTCAAAACCTAGATTTCACAGTGTGGTATTTCGTTGATTTGCACACCCATGTGTCTTGCCTGCCTAAAATTCTAATTGGTCTTATATTTAACAGAGTTTATGGAGCTGAAAAAAATAGAGTGTTTGGGTAGAACATCCTGTAAAATAGTCCTTCCAGTACTCATAAAAACATTTTTAAATTTGTTTAAGTTTTCTTTTAAGAAAGGGGCCCTATGAAGTAGAATCTTGTAGGACTGGGCATAGGTGGGCGTGAGACAGAAGAAAGTGAGGGTGGATCTAACGGCAGGGCCACAGGAGTGGAGGTCCAGCTGCATGAAAAGCAGCATTCCAAGGGACAAATGACAGAGAACCAGGTGTTTGCCAGCACATGGGAATTGTTTATGAGCAGTTTGTGTGGTCCCAGTGCTGCCAAAGGCAAACCCATCACAGTTCAGGAACAGAACAAAAGGGGTCTAAACAGAACTCAAGTCATCTGCCAACAGGTCAGTGTCCAGAACATGCTTCTGTTCATGAAAAGATAATATGTATGCCACAGGGGTCTCCATCCCACAGAAACAGATGGAGGGCTACAGATGCATATTATTTGGCATTTTCCAAGCGTCCACTACATTCCTGGAGCCATACTAGGGTCTCCTTTAATCACTACAATCTACATGATGTATTAGTTGTTCTCTCTGCTTCACAGATAAGACAGATAAGGACACCGGTGTTGAAAAGTTTAAATAACTACATTACCATTATGCAGTAGAAATCAAGGAATTCAAAAGCAAATATCTTGACTCCAGTGAACAAGTTCTTAAAACACTGCGCTCTATTGTGTGCATGAAAAGTAATCAGGAAAAAGAGATGTGACGGAGAACAATGGGCAAATTAAGCCAATACACAGCATAAACAGATGACTTCCAAAATAACTGACCATGACTCACAGTAAGCAATACACATTATATCATGACCCAGTACACACCCAGTATGCGTTACTGTGCATAAACAAGTTCTACAGATACATTTATCCTTACTATGTGACATTTTCTGACTTATTTCCTATTCTATATCATTCCATGTCATTGTTTCTAAAATGCTGATCAGAACTTACTGAAAAATTCCACAGCTCAACAGTAAGACAGAGCCACTGTTTGAAAACCAGTGCCATACTCAACGCTGACAACCACTGTTCTTATTCTAGGCAGAATATCAAGCTTTTCAAATTTTCACATCTAATCTCTCACTTGAGCCTTTATCTCCCTTGAGAAAAGGGAGAAAGGTGGTTAAAAGGGAGAGAACTGTCACCCACGTGTCACCCATTGAGAAGGATAGTGAAATTAACATACTCCAAACAAGAATGGCTCCACCTCAATGACAAAGAAACTTGCTCAAAAAGGCAGATGTTAGAGATAAGTGTTGGAGAAGGCTCTTATGTCTAACATTCTTTTAGTTGTCAAAAAGCCAACACTTTCCACAGAGACTCATTGGTGAAATGAACACCTTTATGCCGTCGCTAGGTCAACTTTAAGATTGAAAGATAAGTCACAGATGCCTACTACTCAGACTGCCTTTCACACAAAAAAGCACCAAGGTCTCCTACAGGCAAGTTGGTCAAGACACTTACTGATCAACACTACTTTGATTTGACTTATTAAAAAACCTGAACAGCATTATTTATCCAAAGATGCAACATTTGGATTCTAGGTGCAGAATCAACACTGAGTTATGAGCATTCATCGACATAATCAGATTACAAGAGAGGAAGGAAGGATAAGAGTTCATAAACGTAGTAACACAGAGATAATTGTACCAGAAACTTTAGTTACCATGGGGATTTCTTAGAGGCAAAATGATGGGGGGGGGTCTCTTAAGAAAAGTGACTGATGCTATTTATTAACCCACTTGGAAGTAATGTTAAATTTTTAAATTGCCCAAAAAAAAAAAAAACACCTTTTTTTATATCAGTCTCTTAATATGCTGAAGGAACCTGTTCAAATGCTTCAGCGGCGAAGTAACTTAGATGATAAATGTGTTCTTCAATCTGTGCACCAGTCAAGTAACAATAAAATCAGAATAATTCATGCAAAAATTTTCATTATGTTTCTAAACATACTTATTTACATTTTAAATCACACATTAGACAATAAGAAATATCTTTCATTTGGACAGGTGTGAACTAGAAAACAGATGCATTCATTAAACATGGAACAATTTGGCGAATTACAAAAAAATACTCAAAGAATTCTTTGGTTGAAGTACTTCAGCCACTGTTAACTTACTTGAAAAAATACGGCCATGGCTCCAATTATTCTGTTCTCAGAAATTGCGGTTTGAAAGCTGTCAAAGTCATCTGGATTGTAAAAGAAAATCTGCATCTGTAAGAACAATTAAAAAATGTATTAGGAAAATTTTCAAACATAAACAAAAGTTGAGAGAATAGCACAACAAATGTACATTCTCCGGTTACTAAGACTTTTGCCAAATTTATTCACCTATCCATATTTTTCCTTTGCTAGCGTTCTTTTTTTTTTTTTTTTTAAGACAAAGTATTGCTCTGTCACCCAGGCTGGAGTGCAGTGGTGCGATCTCAGCTCACTGCAACCTCTGCCTCCCAGGTTCAAGCAATTCTCTCGCCTCAGTCACCCGAATAACTGGGATTACAGGCACCTGCCATCATGCCTGGCTAATTTTTGTATTTTTGTAGACACAGGGTTTCACCACGTTGGCCAGGCTGGTCTTGAACTCCTAACCTAAGATGATCTACCCACCTTGGCCTCCCAAAGTGCTGGGATTATAGGTGTGAGGGCCACTGCACCCGGCCCTTTGCTAACATATTTTAGAACAAACCTAGACATCATGTCATTTTACCCTTAGATACTTGAAAATGTATCCCATCTTTTCACGTAACTACGATGCATTCATGTCACCCAAAATAAGTAAAACTAATGCCTTCTTATTTTCTAATACCCAGATCATGGTGAAATTTCCCTATTAAGTAGGAAAATTTTAATGGAGTTAACCACCTTTCTATAAAAAGCTAACCCACACATTATTTTGCTTAATCCTCTTATCAACCTATGCAAAAAAATTAAGGCAGAAATTACTATACTCAGTTATAGATGAGGAAATAGTGCTTCAGAAATTTGATGTTAATTTGCCTAATATTATACATCAGAGAGAATCCAAAATCCAACAGCTTTCACCCCAATCTTAACCTTAAATATTTCTTCTTACATTTGGTTAGCATTATGTTTTCTTTTTTCTTTCTTTCTTTTATTTTGGAAACAAACAAAAAACTCACTCTCACTCTGTGGCCCAGGCTGGAATGCAGTGGCTGCCACCACAGCTCACTGCAGCCTCCATCTCCTAGGGTTAATTAATAGATCCTCCCACCTCAGCCCCCTGAGTAGCTGGGACTACAGGTGTATCCGACAATGCCCAGCTAATTTTTGTATTTTCTGTAACGATGGGGTTTTGTCTTGTCCAGGCTGGTTTCAAACTCTTGGCCCTCAAGTGGTCTGTGTGTCTCAGCCTCCCAAAGCACTGGGATTACATGTGTGAGTCACTGTGCCTAACTAGAATTTCTTATTCAAGAAGCAGAACACAGGAAAGTCAACTCAGAATCATTATACAACTTTAATGCTTGCACACACCTTGACATTTAAAAAGATGCGGAGAGTTGCTGGGCACGGTGGCTCATGCCTATAATCCCAGCACTTTGGGAGGCGGGCAGATCACCTGAGGTGGGAGTTCAAGACCAGCTTGACCAAAACGGAGAAACCCCATCTCTACTAAAAATACAAAATTAGCCTGGCATGGTGGTGCATGCCTGTAATCCCAGCTACTCGGGCGTCTGAGGCAGGAAAATCACTTGAATCTGGGAGGAAGAGGCTACAGTGAGCAGAGATCATGCCATTGCACTCTAGCCTGGGCAACAAGAATGAAACTCTGTCTCAAAAAAAAAAGATGCAGAGAACAAAAATGAACTATAGGGTATCCCCAAAAGCTTCCATACTGATAAAAAGAATAGACCTGGGTTCCTATTCCAGCCTCCTCATTTACTTAAAAGCATCAGCTTCCTTAGGTGTAAAGTCAAGTATTTCCACTTAGTGGAGTAACTGTGAGGCTCAAATAAGTTAATGTAATACATACCATGTAGCACCATGGTTAGACCTCATCAACCCTCAACAAATCGCCATCATCATCATCATCATATATACACTTTTTTTTCTCTGAGACAGGGTCTCATTTTGTCACCCAGGCTGTAGTGCAGTGGCATGATCACGGCTCACTGCAGCCTTGACCTCTGGGGCTCACACGATCCTCTCACCATGGCCTCCTAAGTAGCTGGAACTACGAGTGTATGCCACCATATCGGGCTAATTTTTGTATTTTTTTAGACAGGGTCTCACTATGTTGCCCAGGCTGGTCTGGAACTCCTGAGCTCCAGCAATCCACCCATCTTAGCCCCCCAACCTGTTGAAATTCCAGGCATGAGCCACTGTGCCTGGCCATCATCATCATCATATTTTAAGATTAACATTTGGCAAACATCTTAAAATTCCTAGTAAGCATGTGATTCCACTGAATCTTCTAGAATGATGCTACTCCTTACAGAAAATTGTATCTTCTATATAATTAGTTCTTTCATGACCTCTATTTCCCCACTTTTCCAAAAGACACCATGCTATTTTCCGTAATAGACTGAACAACCACACCCCACATAGATTTGGAGATTTGATATTGTGCAATGAGGTCCCAGCAGGCAAAGCTAAGTCAGAACGACAAACTGAAGTATAGGTCAAAGGAAAACAGAGTTCTGATGACGGAATTAACCCAAATGCCAAGAATACAATGGCATTTCTTCTCTGAAGAGAAAAAACAGGTAGCCCAAATCAGGACATTTCCTAGAAAAAATTCAGATACCTAAGTACATGGGAGAAGGATGGGTAATTTCTTTTGGATAATTTTCTTTCTTCAAGATAATTCACTTTCTTAAGACTGTGAATTTGCACTCATTCTGGCAGTTTCTTACAAATGTGTTACCTTATGGTTTGGACAGCTTTAGACATCAAGAATTTGTAGAGAAAAATCCATTCAATAAGGGGCAGATTAGAATGGTTTAATATTAGGTGAATTGCTTTGGGTACAATACTAGTAATCCAAGAAAGAAACTTCACACAGGTGTATTCAGAAAATTACACTTCACTTTCCTTTTAAAACCCAGGTCCTCAAATTAAGTAGGTTCACCAAAGGCTTTCTTATACTTCAGCCCAAATGCAGGGACAGAATTGTTTAATGCATCACCCGAATAGTGTGTGATACAAAATACTTTAAGACCTCTTCAAGGGCATTTTCATTTACAAGTGTGGAAAAAAATGCATTTTTAGAAAATGTGTTTGAGTCATGGCTCCACCCATCTGGATAATAAAATGTCTCATAAAAAGGGCAGTAGCACAGGTCTAAAATTATCAATTTTTCTTACTATTTTTCTCACGTTGTAGTCTACTGAATTACGGTAATGTTTGAAGCTCTCTAAAATATAAGAATACATAAGTAGATGGGATTTTGCTGAGTGAATTGGACTTGAGTGAACTGAAACGTATTTTGTCGGTGGTGGTGATGTCCAAGTTTGGACAGAGGCTGGAAACTATTTTCCAAAAACATCTTTGACGGGTGTTTGGGGTAGCTACCATCAATTTCACCTTCAAAATGAGCTATGCCGAGAGCCCTCCCTTCAACAGTCTGGGCTCTAGATTCCAGAGTCCTCCCTTCAACATTCCCCAAAGTGTGTTCTTTCAGATGTGAATCTAAGCGATGCTTACTCTACAGCAATCCTTCTATGAAGAAACACAGTGTACATAAGTTGAAGAAAAGATCTGGGGCCAGGCGCAGGGCCTCATGCATGTAACCCCAGCACTACAGGAGGTCCAAGAGGGAAGACTGCTTAAGCCCAGGACTTTGAGGCCAGCCTGGGCAACACAGTGAGACCTCATCTCTACAAAAAATAAAAACTTAGCCAGGGGTGGTGACTGCAGTCCCAGCTATTCAGGAGGCTGAGTTAAGAGGACTGCTTGAGCCCAGAGGCTGAGGCTACTGATGGCTCCACTGCACTCCAGCCTGTGCGACAGAGCAAGACCCTACTTCAAAAATAAAATAAAATAAAACAGGGATCTATTAACTGTTCCTTATCTCCCTTACCCAGTATCGCCAATTATTTATACTTTACCTAATTTGCCCTCTTTCTGCATAGACATACACACACACACACACACACAGACACACACACACATACACATGCTTTTTTTCCTCAATCATTTGGGAGCAAATGGGAGATAATAGGCCCCTTTGCCACTAAATACTTAAGTGTGTAATTTCTAAGAATAAGGACATTCTCTTACATAATCACAGAATAATTATTAGAATTAGCAAACTTCACATTAATACAGTACTATTATCTAATTCGCAGACTATTTTCAAGTTTTGGCAAGTGCCCAAATAAAGTCCATTACAGATCATTTTCTGGTTCTCAGTCCAGAATTCAAGCCAGGATCAAGCTTTGTATTTGGTTGTCATGTCTTTTTACACTGACCTCTTCTACTCCCATCTTCATCTGGAACTGTTACTCCACCTTTGTCTTTCTTTACTGTGACAATTTGAAGCGTACAGGGCAGAAATTTCATAGACTTGAGGTCTGTCGGCCGGGCGTGGTGGCTCACGCCTGTAATTCCAGCACTCTGGGGGGCCAAAGCGGGCAGATCACTTGATATTAGGAGTTTGAGGCCTGGCTGGCCAACACAGTGAAACCCTATCTCTACTAAAAATACAGAAATTAGCTGGTTGCCGTGGCACGCGCCTGTAATCCCAGCTACTGGGAAGGCTGAGGCAGCAGAATCTCTTGAACCTGGGAGGAAGAGATTGTAGTGAGCCAAGGTTGTGCCACTGCACTCTTGCTTGGACCACAGAGCTAGGCTCCAACTCAAAAAAAAAAAAAATTGAGGTCTGTCTCATGGTTTCTCATGACTAGATTCAGGTGATGCATTTTGGGCAGGTTACTACAACAGTAATATTATATCTTCTCAGTGCATTATATCAGCAAATACATTATGTGGGTTTATCCTGCTATTGGAGGTATTTATCTTGATCTTGTGGCCAAGGTGATGACTATTGGGCTTCTCCACTATAAAGTTATTAATTTTCCTTTCATAATTAAAAAGTACTTTGCAGAGAGATACTTTGAGATGACACAAATATCCTGCTCCTCATTCAATGTTGACTCACTAGTTTAGTATCCTTGGGTGACTTTCTAACTCCATCATTCCTCTATATTCATTAATGGCATTCTAGAGTAAGGAATGGCTTTCCCTGCACTGCAGTTCATTCATTCATTCATTCATTCATTCATTTAAACCCAGATGGACGTGTTTATTTTTGTTTCTGTTTATTCAATCCATTATCAGATTCCATTACTAACATTATGTATTTTGATGCTCAGACTGTCCCAGATTTGCCCAGTAGGAAACCTCCTCAAAAGAATTTCTCTGTCATTCTGCCATGTTCCCATCATATTTTATTTTTTAGCCCCTCCTATTTTGGGGCTCATCGTGTATTTTCTCTGCCCTGGCCCTAGAATTGGCCACTTAAGTCCTGGTTCAAAGATTATCCAAAGAGCTAGAAACTTTAACTCAATATTTTCCAAACATAGTTGAAATAGAATACTTCGGGCTTGATCCTTAAAGAAAACCATATAGCTTAAAGGTCAAAGAGTCTATTCCAAGCAGACTCCTCTTTTGCAAGGGAAAGAAAGCTGCATCAACCCTGTATAAATAGATGTTCCTTCATCATGTAGAGTTCCATGAGATAGAAGATATATATATATATATATCTCCTCAAGTACAGAAACAAACTCGATGAAGCTCAGTTAAAAAGCCACTGACAGACTGCATGCACCAGGGCACAATCACGGAACCAGTTCTGCCAGAGTTTTCAAAGTCATGAGTGAGAGTCATTGGCCCAAATGGATTATTCAACTCTACCTTGTGGAACGGCTTCAATGCAAAACCCTCCGGGTGTTTTTCTAGCCAGATCAAGGTGATGGACAACCTGGAGTATCATACAGCATAACTTGCTGTTTGGAAAATGGAATTTTACAGTGACAAAACAAATCACATTAAAAGCATCATCATCAACCAGGAAGTATGTCCTAAAATACAGGTATGGCACATGCCTGCATGAATCCCAATACTATCAAGTGATGGGAGGGAGGTGAAAAGGACACCGTGAATACAGGGTTGACAGCAGTCAGTGAGCCACTGTTGTAGAGTCCTATTGTGACACATACAAAGTCACAACAAAATGCCCACTTGGTTTCCTTGTTCTCCTGCCTTGTGCAACTTTCCCTTACATTTAAACTAACTCCAGTTGCAATTTGATTTTACAAATGTGTATATGTCTGGTTTCCAATATGTATCAGCGTCCATGTTAAGCTGAATGAAGAGAAAGCAACAAATCTGAAAACATGAGCCTTTGATACCATTATTGTTTTTCAAATATTAATTTTTAACCATATCAAAACATGTTTTTTAAACCTTTAGTGAGTGCCTACTGTATGCCAGGTACTGTGCTATTGATTCATTGACACTCAGTGAGGTAGGTACCAGTATGATTCTCATTTTATAGGCAAGGAAACCAAGGACTTACAAAATTCATAATTTCAAAGTTACAAAGCTCTTAAGGAAGGGAAGTGGGGTTGGGGCAGAAAAATTGTCTTCCTAGTCTCAGAGTTGAAGGTCTTAATCACAGTGCGTCCTTCCAATTGGCAGGGGTATTGCTTAATGCCTATTCTCCGTAAGTCATCATGACAGATGAAGATACAGGGTGTACTTAGGAAGACTAAAATATCATTAACGAGACAAGGTTTACTTTATTTTTCAGTGCCAAAGTTGAGTGACTGTATCAAAAATGAAAGGGACAAGGCAATGAATGGCTCAAGGTCAAGTGAGGCATCTATTAAACAAATACTACATTTATAAAGGTAATGGACAGGAGGGGGCATTTTCCAGAAGGTGAACTTTTTATTGTCTCATTTTTATTTTCTTTTGTATTTTTATTTATTTATTTATTTTTGAGATGGAGTCTCACTCTGTCACCAGGCTGGAGTGCAGTGACGCGATCTCGGCTCACTACAACCTCCGCCTCCTGGGTTCAAGCAATTCTCCTGCCTCACCTTCCAGAGTAGCTGGGACTACAGGCGCACACCACCATGCCTAGCTAATTTTTGTATTTTTAGTAGAGACGGGGTTTCGCTATGTTGGCCAGGCTGGTCTCAAACTCCTGACCTCGTGATCTCCCCGCCTTGGCCTCCCAAAGTGCTGGGATTACAGGTGTGAGCCACCGTACTGGCCCTTTACTGTCTAATTTATAGTTCTGTGCCTAAGTCAGCTCTCAGGTTGCTATGATCATGGAAGCAAAAGGAAGTGATCCCAACGTGAGAGTAGAAAACCCAACAGTAACTTCTACGCAGATTTAGAAAGCTCTCCTTTTTATTTCCTCTCAAAAAGCTATTTCTCCCACATGCCCCTGACACATGCCCCAAGAAAAAAATCATGATGGAGTAAGTAGGGAAATAGCACACAGGTAGCTCAGGGGGGAGGCAATCTCCTGAAAGACTCAGTAGACATTTCCAGGATACCGCTAGGGGTTTTTATGAAAGTGGAAGAACACACAGGCAAAAGCTACAGAAAAGAACAGATGGAGATGAGACGTAAACAGGACGAGATAAAGAGGGTAACCAAAAAGGCAACAGCAGAATTAAAAATCACATAGGAGGCAGCAGACAACAGAACTGAAGAGGTGGAAATGTATTTTTCTAATCAAGTTTGGCATTAACCTGCCAGTCGGGATTGTGGTGGTGGACAACAGTTGCTTAAGAATAAAGAAGTGAAGTGAAGGTAAAGTAAATATCTAAACACAGTGAATCTGCCAGCTCCGCTTTTTTGATGATTTGCATAGGATAATGTCAGAGTTAAGGTTTTTGTAAAGTAAGTTCTTAATCTAACTTGATTTTTAAATTATTTTGTAACAGCTAGTATTAAGTAAGCCAGGACACACACACTCAACACACTACCCTCTACTTCTGCCATTGCCTGTAGACAGCAAGATGTATGCAGGCAAGACCTAGGTCTGCCCAGCACAAGGCTGTGTCCCTAGCGTGGTGCTGCTCATTGTAAATACTATTCATTTATTTCCGGAATGAATAAAATGAGTGGGAGCTCTAGGTGGCATGAGGCAAGGACATCCAAGTGATAAAGCCACAAACACTAACAAAGTCTGTGCCATCTCTTGGAATAAATAACAAAATCAATGGCAAGGAGGGCTCAAGATATTGACAGAATGAAGGAATTTAAACCGCTGGAGTAAATGCTCAGAAAAGTGCAGATACAAGCCAAAATCCCTGTGAAACGGCCGGGTGACTCCAGGTACAGTTCTGCTAAATACAGACTATATTACTTTCTCTATAATCTACAAGAAAGTCAAACCATTTCTAAGTAATTCTGGCCAATCCAGGGGTTGGCCTCATCCCCCAGAGAATGTAGCCCATGTTACAACTCCAACGAAATAAGATCTATTCATTTAAATTACGGAGAAAAATGATAAAGAGACATTATATATATCACATTAAAGTATATAACACCGTGATATTGTGCCGGAATTGCTAGCCTTTGCTTACCAGTAATAACTAAAATAAGCAGCCCAGGATAACTAAGATCTGTGTGTAAACAAATGCTTATCTTGACTTCTGTAAACCACTGAAGTAACAAACAGAATGACAAAAGTCCCCTGGCCCTTGGAATGTCTGGAGACCCCCACCCTCATCTCCGCCCAGGAGGTGAATTACAGAATCCCCTGGCCCTTGGAATGTCTGAAACCTTTTCATCCCCATCCCCGCTCCTCACCCCCACTCCCAAGGTGGTTTTTCGGGTATAAAAGTCTTGGCACCCTCCTTTCAACGCCACAGGTTGGAGAGATGTGAGTCCTCTGTGGTTGCTGGCATAATAAATGACCCTGCAATCTGGCATACTTTTGTCTTGGTGCTAACTTTCTTCGCTCGATCCAGTAAAACAACACAAACACTCTGAGTATTTTGTTTTATCCTAACGAACAAAGTTTTTATTCTTAGTTACTTTTTAAAAGGATCATTATTATTTTTTGTGAAAGTATTTTTTACATATGATGAACACTTAAATCAGTAGACCTCAGAAGTAAAGCTGATTATCCTCTATAAAGAGGGTGGGTCTCATGCAATCAGCTGAAGACCTGATGTCTTTTTAAGAGGAATTTTGCCTGTAGACGGGAACACAGATTGAGCTCAAGTTTCCAGCCTTTAGACTCTAGACAGCAGTATCAACTCAGCTAGAGTAACTTAGCTAAAATTAATTAATAACAGGCCAGAGTTACTGTGTGTGTGTGTGTGTGTGTGTGTGTGTGTGTGTGTGTGTGTGTGT